>NW_027224842.1:2492821-2804424 GCF_041296235.1 Equus asinus
GCATTATGTGAATATGCCTCAATAGGATTTCAAACATCCTAGGTACTTTATTTTTTTTATTTTTTGAGGAAGATTAGTCCTGAGCTAACATCTGCTGCCAGTCGTCCTCTTTTTGCTGAGGAAGACTCGTCCTGAGCTAACATTTGTGCCCATCTTCCTCCACTTTATATGTGGGATGCCTACCACAACACGGCTTGCCAAGCGATGCCCGGGATCCGAACCTGCAAACCCTGTGCTGCTGAAGCGGAACGTGTGCACTTAACTGCTACACCACCAGGCTGGACACCATCCTAGGTACTTTAAAAAACGAACGTGAGGAAGAAGATAATCATGATATTGTCATGCTAGAAAAAAAAGTGAGCATCCAATATGTCAGAAGAAGCCCATTAGATCTGTGTCAACAAGAGAAAAAGACTTAAAAAATGCTGCAAGCAATGCCAGAATATGTTCAGATTAGAAATTATTTAGAATTTATGGTGGAACTTTCTGGAACAAAAGTGCAACTGACCATCCAGACATTCAAGAAGCCTAAATTCTTCTGAATAATAAGCATTTTGCCTTGAAAAATTGAAGGAAAGAATGTTGGAATATTAGGCTGTCAAACAGCTGAAAACCAATCTGAAGGGCCCATTCTTTGCTTTGCTGACCCTCCTAGAGTTGGCAAAACAATGTGGGAAATTCTGTGGCCAAGACTCTAGATCAAGACTTCCACAAGATTGTATTTGGATGAGAACGTGAATAGTCTGACACTGGAGGACACAGGCACACCTATGTTGGCAGTATACCTGGTCATAAAATCAATGACTTGAAGACCGTTGAGGTTAACAATCTGGTGTTTCTATTAGATGAGGTTAACAAATTAGAAAAAATTGTGTCCAGGTGATCCTGCAGCAGCTCTGCTTGAGGTATTGGATCATGAACAAAACCATAGCTTCACAAATCATTCTCTAAATGTGGGCTTTAACCTCTCCCAAGTTATTTTAATAACTATCGCCAATACCACTGCTACTACTCCACCTGTCTTCTTGGACAGAATGAGGACATTCAGGTGCCAGGGTATACACAAGAGAAGATAGATTGCCAGCAAGCACTTGATCCCAAAGCAACTGGAACAACATGGGCTGAGTCCTCAGCAGATTCAGATCTCTCAGGTTACTCCTCTTCACATCTTCACCAGGTGTGCCAGAGAGGCAGGGGGTCATTCTCTGGATAGCTGGTTTGGGGCCATTTGCCCAGCTGTTGCTGTGAAGGTGGGAAAAGAACAATATAAGGAAGTCAAGTTGGGCCATTTTGATGTGAATGAGAAAGAAATTTACAGAGAAAACATCTTAGAAGACGCAAAATCTGAATCTATCAATGACAGCAGTTACTTGGCCCTACCACCTGAAATGCCAATTTTGATTGATTTCTATGCTCCAAAAGACAACTTTGGGCTCCAGATATATAAAATGGGCAATTGAGTCAACCAGGAATGGCAATAAGTTTGGCTTGGACTCCCTTAGGTGGAGAAATCATATTTGTGGAGGCAAGTTGAATGGATGGCGAAGGTCATTTAACTCCAACTGCTCAGCTAGGGGATATCATGAGAAGAGTCTGCTCATCTTGCTATTATCAGACTCTGCAGCAATGCCGAGAAATACCATCTGCCCTGTGCTTCTGGAAGTTTTGATCTTAACAACACAGACATCCACGTGCACTTTCCAGCTGGAGCTGTCACAAAAGATGGACCCCAAGCTGGAGTTATCACAGTGACTTGTCTTGCCTCACCTTTTAGTGGGCTGCTTTTACATTCAAATGTAGTTATGACTGGAGAAATTACAGAGGGGTCTTGATCTTCCAGTGAATTAAAGAAAAAGTGCTGGCAGCACACAGAGCAGGATGGAAGTGAATCATCATTTCTCAGAGGAATGAAAAAGACCTTGAAGAAATCCCAGGCGATGTATGATAGCATTGAAGTTTTGTCACAGCAAACTGCCTGGATGAAGCTTTTGATGCTGTCTTTACTGTCAAGACCTACCTACTCTCTTAAATTGCGTTTTGTAGGCCCAAATCTCAACTTTACAGAATTTTCAGTTATGACGTGCCAACAGCACTGACAAAATTGATTTTATTCACAGCAGTAGGGGTAAGTAAACTGTCTCTAATTTGTGAACACAATCACAAGAATGATTATGAACCTCACTCAAGTGGCGGTTAGTGTTTATTAGAGAAACATTAATTTAATAAATTGGTAAAAATTGAAAAAAGTCTGAATCATCTGGCTACCTTTTTGAGTCTTATATTTTATGAAATTCAAGCCATAGACAAATTACTGTGTAATCAATTTATTTCCTTTTGTTAATTTGTCTCACGCAAACTTAATCTGCAGAGCAGCCACAGAACCTAAAAACCTAGGAGGAAGTCATTTTGTCCCCTCCAGTGGGCAAAGTCCCTCTTGCTGCTGCCCAGCAGGCTTGGTACCTCCAGGGGAAGCAGGAAAGTCTCATGGGTGACAGGGAAGGAGAATCTTCTCTTGGTTTCTTTGTTAGTGACACTTTCCAAAGACCCCCTTGGGAGTGTTGCTCTGCTAATTCGGAAGAGTTCCTGAGACTCATTACATCTGGAGGAGGACAAGCCTATCTGGGCTGAGTTCTGTTGGCAGATCAGGATCTGAGATTACTGAATCTGGGTCTCCTTCTAAAGTTGGGGAGTAAGACACCCTGTCACTGTGTTGTTCCTCCAGTCCTGAAGTCCCAAGTCAGTTTGCCTTCTTCTTACCACCTTTCAGAGTTCTCACTAAATTTCTTCTTTTACGGTTGTCCAGGTTTTATGGTTGAACTTAGCAGAGAGGACCATCTTGTCTCTGTGTTTGTTATGCATTTATAGGTTATTTTGTACTTTTGTGCATAGAGGTCCAGGTCATTTCTTGGCAACCTTTTTTAGTTTATCTTTCCTTATTTCTATTGTAAATAAGGTCTACTCATCTATTATATGCTGTGGCTACTGTTTGTTACATGAAAGCTGCTGACTTTTGCACGTTAGTTTGACATCCTGCTACGTCATTGGATGTTTGAACTGTTGGCATTAGTTTTAACATTGATTCTCTGTGATTTGCCATGTTTAATATCACATCATTTTTAAATGGAGCACATATAGGAGAGTTCGCCAGCCAAGGGGAAGCAGGCCTGTCATAAGGAGTCACATACAGTTCACACCTCCCTCTGTTTCCTTCACTTGTCCTCTGTGGTGTTTTCACACCCTTCAAGAGAAGGCTGAGCAATTGCTGTGTACAATTCATTCTTTCATGGAAGAGGGGCACAGTCAATGACTTCTTGAGCCAGGAGGGCCACGTTTGTATGGAAAAGGGAGAGCCCTCCACTAAGTCCCTGGGGGATGGGAGGGAAGGGGTCTGGCAAGGGGTGGCCCAGAAGATTGTGCAGGTGGATATGGTTGCCGATGGAATACTCTGCTTATAGTGAGCTTGAACCAGACTGGAACAGCTGGCTTGCAAAGATCCAACAACAGGAAAATCCCCCCACCTATGTATCACCTTTCTCCCCCACTTCCCATTATACCTTAGTTGATTTCGTAGCCAGATTCTAAGGAAGACGGAGTTGCAGTCTGCAGAATGGACTTTGAAGCAGTGTCTCCTGCTTGTTATCATACTATCTTCATCCTGTGATGTGAGAGAGGCCAGGACAACCAGATGTTAAGCTGCTACATGAGGTCAGAGAGCCTGTGTGGGGGGTTAGGGTCTGCCTTCTCCACTGTCTCTGTTTGGGTGTGTTTCTGAGACTAGTTTTTAAGTTGATTATGGGAGAGAAGCTTATATAAGATGCTTACCTCCCTGCATTCACCCTCCCCTCAAAACTTGAGGGAACCTTTGGTTCTTCAGAGAAGCTTTGAGGAAGAGTGAAACAAGACCATAGACAAGATTTGGATTTGGAGATGTGCTGGAGTATACACTGAATAGTTTCCAGGTTTGTGGTGAGTTCTCCTTCCTTAGCATAGGAAAGAACTTGTCTAGTGTCCCGGCATATTTGGGGCCGTTATCACCAGCTTCCCCTGGTGAGCGATCAGAGAGACCTTCTCCTTATGACCCAGACATTCCCAGCTCTGAACTGTTTCTACAGTAGGCCCCAAAGCAGCAAATTGTTGACATTGCAGAATTTCTGCATTCCATAGTTTCCCTGTCTGCACGTCTACCTTGTACTGGGGGCTGTGATCTTTTCCAACCTGTCAAAGGATGCTTTCCTTGGTGTAAGTCCATTCAGCTGCTATAACAAGAATTTGCTGACTGGGCGGCTTAAAAAACAAAAATTTACTTCTCACGGTTTTGGGCACTAAAACTACAAGATCAGGTCTTGCAGATCTGATGTCTGGTGAGGGTTCATCGATGACCATAGTCTTGTTGTGTCCTCACATGGTGGAAGGGGTAAGGGAGCTTTCTGGCTTCTCGTTTACAACAACATTAATCCCTTTTAAGAGTTGCCTCCTTATGACATAATCATCTACAAAAGTGCCTAGTGTCTCCCAATAGCATTATATCGGCAGCTAAGATTTCAACATATTCATTTGAGAGGATACAGATATCCAGTCCATAGCACTTAGTTCAACAAAAGGGCTCAGATTTGGGCAGAATCGCCACACGTGAATGGAGTACATTAGCAGGTATTCACACATGCATGCATGATCTCCCCTCTTTTTGCCACAAAAATAATTTCATCTGTGGCATTTTCCTTTAATAGTCTTCATTTTTTCCCAGGATGGAAGAACTGTCATTCTAAACCTAAAGAAGAATAATCACAAACAGAGCAGCATTAATGAACCTAAACGAAGAACACAAACTTGAAGTTGAGTATTAAAATCAAAATATAAAAGAATATTTTATTGCCATAACATTTATCAGAAATCTCCAAACATGAAACTAAGCAGCACACAGTTTAGCAGGATATCTTGTAATCTGTATTGATATTCTAGGTGATGATAAGCAAAAAGAACCATATTGGAGGCTAACAATGGGGTTACTTTGGAGTATTATTTTAACTTTGGGTTTATGCTTTTATTCTTCTGGATATATTATCAAAAGTGAAATTGCTGAATTATAATGTAGTTCTATTTTTAATTTTTTGAGAATCCTCCATACTGTTTTTGACAGTGGCTGTACCAATTTACAATCTCACCAACAGGGCACAGGCATTCCTTTTTCTCCACTTCCAGGTCAGTATCTCTTAACTGTTGTCTTTTCGACCGTGGTCATTCTAACAGGCATGAGCTAATATCTCATTGTGATTTTCATTTGCATTTTCCTAATAACAAATGAGGTTCAGCATATTTTTATGTACGTTGGCCTTTCGCAGATCTTCTTGGGACAAATGTTTATTCAGATCCCTTGCCCACTTTTCAATTTCATTGTTTGTTGCCATTGAGTTGTATGAGTTTTTATGTTTTGGATATTAACCCTTTATCAGATACATGGTTTGCAAATATTTTTTCCAATTCCAGGTGTTGTCTTTTCACTTGGTTGATGGTTTCTTTTGTCATGCAAAAGCTTTTTTGTTTGATGTAGTCCCACTTGTTTATTTTTTATTTTGTTCCTGTGCTTTATGCGTCAAAAAAATCCATATACAAAAGTTTATTGCAAGATCCGTGTCAAGGAGCTTTATTCCTAAGTTTTCTTCTAGCAATTTCCTTGTTTCAGGTCCTACATTTAAGCCTAATCCATTTCAAGTTAATTTTTGCAAGTGGTGTAAGACATGAGCTCAGTTCCATTCTTTTAAATGTGAATATGCAATCATCCCAGCACCGTTGATTGAAGAGACTGTCTTTTCACCATGGAGCATTCTCAGCTCCCTTGTCAGATATTAGTTGACCACACAAGCTTGGGTGTATTTCTGGGCTCTCAATGCTCTTCTATTCGTCTGTTTTTATGCCAGTGTTGTAATATTTTGGTGCCTATAGCATTCTACTATATCTTGAAATCTGGAACTGAGATTCTCCCAGCTTTGGTCTTCTTTCTCAGAATTTCTTTGGCTATTTGGGGTCTTTGGTCATTCCATGTAAACTTTAGGAGTATTATTTCTATTTCTGTAAAAATCGCCATTAGAAACTTGATAGTGATTCCACTGAATCTATAGATAGCTTTTGATAATATTGACATTTTAACAATATTAATTCTTCCGATGCATGAACACAGAATACCTTTCCACTTGCATTCTTTGAATTCCTTCATCAATGTTTTGTAGTTTTCAGCAGAGATCTTTCACCTCCTTAGTTAAATTTGTTCTTGAGTATTTTATTGTTTTTGATGCTATTGTGAATTGGATCAATGTCTTTATTTCTTTTTCAGAAATTTTACTGCTAGTGTAAGAAATGCTACTGATTTTTGTATATTAACTTTGTATCCTATAACTTTACTCAATTTATTGATTAGATTTAACAGATTTTTGGTTGGATCTTTGAAATATTCTCTATATAAAATCATGTCATCTGCAAATAGGAACAATTTTATTTCGTTCTTTCCAATTCTGATAATTTGTCAGTCTTCTTCTTGCCTGATTGCTCTAGCTAGGATTTCTAGTACTCTGTTGAATAGGAGTGGTGAGAGTGAGCACTCTGGTCCTGTTTCTAATCTTAGAGAAAAATCTTTCACCCTTTTGCTCTTGAGTATGATGTTAGCTGTGGACTTGTCATATATGGCCTGTAATATGTTGAGATATGTTCCATGTTTAAATTTTTGAGTTTTTTTAATGAATGGATGCTAAATTTTGTCAAATGCTTTTTCTGTGTCTATTGAGATGATTACAGAATTCTTTTCTTTCATTCTATTAATGTGATGCACCACATTGATTGCTCTGCATATGTTGAAACACTCTTGCATCCCAGGGGTAAGCCCAACTTTAACATGGTGAATGATCTTTTTAATGTGCTGCTGGATTCAATTTACTAGTATTTTATTGATAATTCATGCATTGATATTCATCAGGGATAGTGGCTTGTAATTTTCTTTTCTAGTAATATCTGTTTCTGGTTTTGGTATCAGCTTAATGTTGACCTTGTAAAATGAGTTTGAGAGTGTTTACTTCTCTTCAGTTTTGGGGAAGAATTTGAGAAGGATTTTTTTAAAGTTTGGTACAATTCACCAGTGAAACTATCTGATCCTGGGCTTTTCTTTGCTGGGAGACTTTTGAGTACTGGTTCAATGTCCTCACTAGTAATTGGTCTATTCAGATTTTTTACTTCTTCCTGATTGGTTCTTGGTAAGTTGTATGTTTCTAAGAATTTTCTTTTATTTCTTCTAGGTTGTCCAGTTTGTTGACATATAGATATTCATAGTAGCCTGTTTTGATCCTTTGAATGTCTGTGGTATCAGTTATAACGTCTTCTCTTTTAATTCTGATTTTCGTTATCTGAGCCTTTTTCTTTCTTGGTGAATCTAGGTTAACTCCTTTTTAATTTATAATTTTCTTGATTTGGGTTCTTTCTCTTTTCCCCTTGGTTAATCTAGCTAAGAGTTTGTTTATCTTTTTAAAGAATCAACTCAGTTTGGTTAATCTTTTCTATTGTTTTTCTGTTCTCTTTAATTTATTTCTGCTCTAATCTTTATGATTTTCTTTTTTTTCTGCTAACTTTGGGCTCAATTTGTTCTTTTTCTTGTTCCTAAAGATGTAGAATTAGGTCGTTTATTTGGGATCTTTCTTGCTTCTTAATGTAGGTGCTCATTGCTTTGAAGTTCCCTCTTAGAACTCTTTTTGCTGCTTTCGATAAATTCTGGTATGTTGTATTTCCATTTTCATTTGTCTCAAGAAACTTTTTTATTTCCTCTTTGATTTCTTTTTTGATCCATTGGTTCTTCAGGATAATGTTATCTAACTTCCATGTGATTTTGGATTTTCCAGTTTTCCTCTTGTTTTGATTGCTGGTTTCTTGCCATTGTGGTCAGAGAAGATAGTTGGATGATTGCAATCTTCCTAAATTTACTATGACTTATTTTGTGGCCTAACATATGATATGTTGAAAAATATTTCACGTGAGCTTGAGAAAATGTGTATTCTGCTGTTGCTGGACAGAATGTTCATTATATGTTTGTTAGGTCCATTTGATCTATAGTGTTGCTCAAATTTACTGTTTTCTTATTGATTCTGTCTGAATGATCCATCTGTTGTTGAGAATGTGGTATTAGAGTCCCCAATAATTATTGTATTGCTGTTTCTTTCTCTTTTTAGGTCTGCTAGTTTTTGTTTTATATATTTAGCTACTCAGATCTTGGGTGCATAAATATTTACACTTGTTATATCTTCTTGATGTGTTGATCCCTTTATCGTTATGTAATAATCTTATCTCTTTTTATCATGTTTAGTTTAAAGTCTATTTTGTCTGTGATAAGTATAGCTACCACTTCTTTTTTTGTTTAACTTTTGCTGAAATGTCTTTTCTCATCCCTTCACTCTCAGCCTATGTGTGTCCTTAAAATTATAATGAGTGTTTTGTAGGCAGCATATCACTGGGTCTTGTTTTTATCCATTCACCCATTCTTTATCTTTTGATTGAAGAGTTTAATTTGATTAAATTTTAAGTAATTATATATAGGTAGGACTTACTATTGCTATTTTATTAATTGTTTTCTGGCTGTTTTATATATCCATTGTTCCTTGTTTCTCTTCCTTTTCCTGCTGTGTTTTTGTGTTTTCATGTTTTTGGTAACTGTATGCTTTGACTTTTTATCATGTTCTTTTGAATAATTACTATGAGATTTTTCTTTGTGATTACCATGAGGCTTACATAAAATACCTTAAACTTATAACATCCTATTTTGAACTGTTAACAATTTAACATCAATATATTTTACGTGCTTTATATTTTGGTTTCTTCTCCTCCTCAAATTTTAGATTTTTGATGCTACAATTGAAATTTTTTTAGTATTGTGTAACTAATGACAGATTATTGAATTTTTGGTTATTTTTGCCACGTTGACTTTTTTACCTTGTAAACTAGAGTTGTGAGTTATACACCACTATTACCATATTGCAGATTTAACTATGGCTGTACATTTACCATTACCAGGGAGATTTGTGCTACTTTTTTGAGTTTTAATGATTTTTTTCCTTTGAGGAAGATTACCCCTGGGCTAACTACTGCCGATCTTCCTCTTTTTGCTGAGGAAGACTGGCCCTGAGCTAACATCCATACCCTTCCCCACTGTGTATTCTTAGTGCCTTTTTTTTCAAAGATTGGCACCTGAGCTAACATCTGTGGCCAATCTTCTTTTTTTTCTCCCCAAATCCCCCAGTACATAGTCGTATACTCTACTTGTAGGTCCCCTGGTTGTGCTGTGTGGGACGCCACCTCAGCATGGCCTGATGAGTGGTGCTAGGTCTACACCCAGGATCCGAACTGGCAAAACCCTGAGCCACCAAAGCTTAATGACTCGGCCATGGGGCCAGCCCCTTCTTAGTGCCTTTGTAAAAACATCAGTCAGGTTTATTTCTGTTCTCTTTTTTCTTTTTTAGCGGCCTATGTCTTTTTTATACCATTACCATATGGTTTTGATTACTATATCTTTGTGACACAGCTTGAAATCAGCTTTGTTCTTGATCAAGACTGCTGTAGCTATTTGGGGCCTTATGGGTTCCATGCAAATTTTAAGATTTTTTTTCTATTTCTTGGAATAAGCCATCGGATGTTGATAAGCATTGCTTTGAATCTGTAGACCATTTAGGGTATAACGGACATTATAACAGCATCAATTCTTTCCATGCTTGAGCACAAGATATCTTTCAGCTTATTTGAGTCTTCAGTTTCTTTTATCAGTATTTCATAGTTTTCAGTGTACAGATTTTCACCTCCTTTAGTAAATGTATTCCTAAATATTTTATTCTTTTTGATGCTATTGTAAATGAGATCTTAATTTCTTTTTCAGGTAGTATATTGTTAGTGTATAGAAATGTAACTTATTTTGCATATTAATTTTATAACCTGCAAGTTTATTGAATTCATTTATTGGTTTTAACAGTTTTTTGTGGAGTCTTTAGGGTTTACTATATGTAAGATCATGTCGACTACAAACAGAGAAAATTTTACTTCATCCTTTCTTATTCAGATGCCTTTTATTTATTTTTCTTTCCTAACTGCTTTGGCTAGGATTTTAGTACTATGTTAATTAGAAGTGGCAAGAGTGGCACCCTTGTCTTGTTCTTAATCTCAGAGAGAAAGTGTTCAGCTTTTTCTGTTAAGTATGATGTTAGCTGTGGGCTTGTCATGCATAGTCTCTATTATGTTGAATTGCATTCTTTCCATATCTAGTTTGAGAGGTCTTTTTTCAGTTTCATTGAGATATAATTAACATACATCACTGTATGAGTTTCAGGTGTACAGCATAAATGTTTGACTCACATATATTGAGAAGTGATTACCACAATAAATTTAGCTAACATTCATTATCTCACACAGATACAATAAAAATACATGGAAATAAAATAATATTTTTTCTCCTAATGATAACTCAGAATTTACTCTCTTAACAACATTCATATATATCATACAACAGTGGGAACTATAGCTATCATGTTTGATCCTGAAATGATGTTAAGTGTTTTTCACATCCTTTCTCTGTATCTATGGGAATGATTGTATGATTTTTATTCTTCATTTTGCTAATGTCACATTTATTGATTTACACATATTGAAACATCCTTTCATAGCAGGGATATGTCCTACTCTATTATGGTATATGATTCTTTTAATACGCTGTTGAATTCAGTTTGCTAATTTTTGTTTGAGAATTTTTGCATCTATGTTTATCAGCAATATTAGCCTGTAATTTTCTTTTCTTCTAGTGTCCTAATCGGGCTTTGCTATCAGGATAATTCTGGTCTTATAAAATGAGTTCGGAAGTGTTCCTTTCTCTTCCGTTTTTTGAAACAGTTTAAGAAGGATTGGTGTTAATTCTTCTTTAATTGTTTAGTCAGATTCACAAGTGAAGCCATCTGATCCTGGACTTTCATTTGTTGGAAGATTTTTGATTACTAATTCAATCTTCTTCCTTGATATTAGTCTGTTTGGATTTTCTACTTCTTTTTATTTCTACTTTTTTGTTCAATTGATTTAAACTAGACAAAAACAAACAGCAATTTAACTATTTCTCCCATCTCCTTCCTCCCACCCCTGGCAACCACCAGTCTGGTCTCTGTATCCATGAGCTTGTATCTATCTATCGATCGATCTATCTATAGTACATAGCATACATATCTAGCATACATATTATAGAGTATATACATGGTGTATAGTACATAGTGTGTATAAATAGTGTGTGTTTGTATAGATATATTCCACATATAAGAGAGATCCTACAGTATTTGTCTTTCTCTGTCTGACTTATTGTATTTAGCATAATGTTCTCAGGGTCCAACAACATGGTCACAAATGGCAAGATTTCACTCTTTTTTATGGCTGAATAATATTACATTGTATATGTAGATATCATTTCTGTTTCTTCATGACAGTCTTGGTAGATTTTACATTTCTAGAAATTCATCCATTTCTTCCAGACCATCTAAATTGTTAGCATATAGTTGTTCATAATAATACGTAATGGGCCTTTTTATTTCTGTGGTATCATTTGTAATGTGTAATCTTTCATTTTTGATTGTATTTTTTGACCCCTCTTTCTTTTTTTTCTTGATTAGTCCAGCCAAATTTTCGCCAATTTTGTTTACCTTTAAAAAAAAGCATTTCTCAGGTTAATTCATCTCTTTTATTGTTTTCAGTCTCAGTTTTATTTATTTCTACTACAAACTTAGGACTTAATTTATTCTTTTACTAGTTCTTTGGAAACTTCAAGGTTAGGTTGTTTATTTAAGGTTTTTTTTAAATGCAGACATTAGCTCCTATAAAATTTCTCTTATTAACTATTTTCATTCCATCTCAAAAGTTTAGTATGTTGAAGTGTAGTTTGAGATTTTTAAATTTATTATATAAATTTATTATATTAAACAGAATAATTTCAACTACAGCTTGCATGGTAATAACTTTATATTAGTCAACTTTCTCTTTCACCAGTCCCCTCTTTTCTAGTGTTAAAAAATATACAAGATGTTTCCATTTCCAACATAAAAACAAATTAATTAAAAATGGTCTAAGTTTTTGGAATTGTTACATTCAATGACTTGAATGAATCTCCAGACAATTATGCTCAGTGAAAAAAAGCCAGTCCTGAAAAATTATATAGTGTATAAAACTCCTCTCATATAATATTTATGTAATATACATAAATTCATGTAATTCATGATGGAATTATAGAGTTGAGAATAAATTAATGATTTCCACGAATTAGGGGAGGGTGTGTTGGTATGGCAGTAAATGGCAAACTGATGGACTCTCATGGTAATGAACCTGATCTGTATCTTGACCACAGTGGAGGACACTCTAACCTACATTCATAATAAACTTACATAGAACTAAACGCACACACCTACACACATACTTTTGAGAAAAGTAAAACTAGGAAAATCTGAGAAATATTGATAAATTTTATCAATGTTTCTGTGCTGGTTATAATTATTGTACTTTAGTTTTGTAAGATGTCATCCTTGAGGAAAGATGGGTAAAAGTTACTTAGTATCTCTCTACATTATATCTTACAATAGCATATGAATCTAAAATTATCTCTCAAAAGAAAAGAGTTTAAATTAACCAACAGCAACAAATCAAGTATTTATACATACTACAACATGGGTGAATCTCAAAAACATGTAGAATGACAGAACTCTTACTCAAAACTGGATGCCATAGAACTCCACTAGTATAAACGTCCAGAAAACAAACTAATCCAAGGTGGTAAAAAGTCAGAACGATGTTGAAGCTTCTGGGGTTTGGGGCAAGGATTAACGGGAATGGGCATAGGAGGAAGAAATTTTCTGCAGGATAAATGCAACACACTACGTGGGTGTATGCATTTGCCAGAATTCATTGAGTGGTACACTTAAATTTGTGTATCTAATTGTATTTAAGTAAAAATATAGCATATGTAGTTTTACATACTAATTTTTTAATTGAAAATATAGAAATAAAATTTAAAACTAAGCAAACAACTCTAGTTAGTTAATATTATATATCTATCCTCAAATGTTCAGGGGCTAAAGTGTACCAGTGTCTGAAATTCACTTTGAAACAAATAAAATAGATAAATAAAATGGACTAAATAGAGAAAGGCATTCATAAATATATAGATATGGGATAAAACAAATAAAACAAACAGTTAAATGAAGGTAGAAATATGAGCATTGACTGTATATGTCTTTCAACTTACTCATTTATAAAATAATTTTCATACTACAATGTTGGGAGAAAAACAAAAATATCAAAGAATATATAAAAACAAAAGATGCAGCAGCGTGGGCGGGTCGCGCGGGCTGCGGAGAGGCGCGCCGGGCGCGGAGCAGGGGAGAGGCCCGCGGCGGCGGCGGACACTGGCCCTGGCGGCTCGGGCCCCGCATCGGAGCAGGCCTCGCGGCGCTCCCCTGGCCGGCGCGCTGGTCAGCGAGGCCCAGGCCGCCCGCCGCGGCGAGGGGAGCGATTGTTACTTTTAGGTGATGGGTGCTTATCGGACGGCCCACATGGAGAAGAGCTTCATCGCTGCAGAAAGTGCTGTTGGACAGCGCTGATCTGGACCTCTGTCTTAGCCGTGGTTGTGGATGTCATGTTCTTGAAATCATGAATCCTGTTTATAGCCCTGGTTCTTCTGGGGTTCCCTATGCCAATGCCAAAGGAATTGGTTATCCAGCTGGTTTCCCCATGGGCTACGCAGCAGCGGCTCCCGCCTACTCCCCCAACATGTACCCTGGAGCGAACCGCACCTTCCAAACAGGTTACACTCCTGGCACACTTTACAAGGTGTCCTGTTCCCCGACCAGTGGGGCAGTGCCACCATACTTTACTTTTTAAATGGAGGCCCCCCACTTCCATCCACGCCCCAAAAGTTGACTGTATTATTTAGTGTACATTCTGATTTCCTTCCAAGTGCCTCCTCTCCAGTCCATGTTGAGGTGCTTCAAGGATGTGTTGAGATGCATCAAGGAAGAATCCTTCGGAGCTGTTACGATGTACCGTGTCAATCTGTAGTACAGAGTCATTATAATGTTAATACGGATATTATCCGTAATTTAAAAACTGAATGAGTGTTAGTTCATGCGTGTTAGCCAACTGTTTGAAAGGTTTGTTTTTTTAAGATTTTCAAAAAGGCATCTGTTCAAAAGTAATGTAAAAATGAATATTTGGGTGAAAATGAGTTCTTCTCGATGTGCTTGTCAACACAGACACACCGAGTTTAATGAGACGCGAAAGGTCCATGCATTGTGTATGAGAATTGCATGAGGCAAACCTAAAACTTGTTCTCAAAGTTTCTTTTTTATCTCACTGTTGCCAAATTCTCCTTATGTTCATGTGGGACCTCATTACTTTCCAAAATGCCTGGGAGAGCTGAGTTGGAAACCCCAGGGATGTTTTAACAAGCTTTTCTTTTTGGATCCAAACTACAGGTGCAAGTGCTTGTAATTTCTCCTACTTAGTTCTAAGTTGTTATTGTTATAGTGTAGACTCTAACAAGTGCCCTGGCCTGTCCAGGAAGGAGTTGAACTGGCAGGGCTCCCAGCTCTCGGAAGTTGGTTAGCAAAGGAAACAAAGCTGCTTTCAAGCCTTTTTTTCATGTTATGTGAGAGACAATGTAAATCTTTACTGAGTCCCTGAGCTTTTAACCTGCCCTGTTTTTCGTAAATAGTCTCTGTGGGAGGCCAGGTGATGTTCAAGTTGGAGAAAGCAAACCACGAACTGGAAACTCCCTGTGAACAGTGTCCGTGAGAACAAAGCAATCACACTGTGAATTCCAATTACTGGGTAATCCTGATGCCTTTTCTTTGTTCCCAAATAAAAGTTTTTTGGTTTTTTTGTCGTTGTTCCATAAACCCCCTAACTCACCTTTGAAAAACAGACAGAATATATTATTGAGTCCTCCGTTAACGCACAAGCCTCAGGAGAAACGACACTAACATTTATCATTGGAAAATCAGTTTTGATTTTATAATCTATTTACACCCCACTCCTCTTTCATATTTTCTTCCTGCCAACTACCTTTAAACAAAGACTGGTTACAGCGCACAGACTAAATTACTTAGATAACTGATTACTGGTCAGACCACACACACAACTGTGGTTTAGCAACCGGCCAAACAGTGCCCCTGAGTGATCTATGTTACTTTGTAACATTCACAGAACAGAGGGTTCCTTGTGGATATTGAAAGCCTCGTCTAAGGGTTTCTTAGTTTCCACTCTTTATGTATAGCCACCACTTTCATTTTGCCCTTACATATTTGTTTTGACAGGCATATATAACAATCTTCTCTTTTCAAGATAAATGTAATAGTATACAGATAATATAGATAATATACACATTACATATAAATATATGTAAAATATTTGTATCATATATAAAATAAATGTATATAGGAAGTGAAACTATTCAGTATTTGGATAGCTTTAGTGTATAGTGTTTAAATATTTTTAATTACAATTTGATATCTAACATTTACTCTATCTTCTAGATGCATATCAACAAATGCAGTTCTGAGATCTGCCCTCCATAGCACATTTCTTTTATTTGCCATTTTAAAAATGTAACATTGTCATCCCAACCATATTACTTGCTTATCTCCACTTGATCTAATACAGTCCATAAAGTAGATCTTATATGAAATCTTACTTCATCAGAGTTAAAAAGCACACATTTAAAAACAGCCATTATAAAGAGGGACAAAAAGACCAAACAGGGAGCTGGCCCCGTGGCCGAGTGGTTAAGTTCGCGCACTCCGCTGCACGCGGCCAGTGTTTCGTTGGTTCAAATCCTAGGCGTGGACATGGCACTGCTCATCAAACCACGCTGAGGCAGCGTCCCACATGTCACAACTAGAAGGACCCACAACGAAGCATATACAACTGTGTACCCGGGGGGCTTTGGGGAGAAAAAGGAAAAAAAATTAAATCTTAAAAAAAAAAAAGACCAAACGGGCCTTTCTTGTCGCACGTCATTTGACATTATTCAGGATAAAATATATAGAAATATGTTTTGTCAACGTTAAAGCTAATTTTATTATTTTTACCCTCAAAATGAGTTTATTTTGGAATAGCCAAAAGAATTCCCATTTGGGATGTGCATGCTATAGTGAACCACAGGCAAATCCAGACAAGAAAGGAGAGGAGCATGCTTTTATAATGAAAGAAGAGAGTAAGGATGGTCTATTCTAAACGAAGTTCATTGGGGAAAAGTAGAAGTTCAGGGTGGCAACAACTTCTCGGTGGCTGAGCTGTGGCGTTTCTTATTGGCTGGGCTACTGGCAGGTAGAGAGAGAAATCTCCCTTCAGTGGTGAAGTAGTTGTACTTTCTGTCAGAGATTCAAGCTTCTGCGTCTTCTTGTTTGGAGTAATTGATGACATGTGACAAGGTGTGAGAGCTCCCCCTACAGGTCTTCCCGACTCCAGTTAGTGATGATCAACAGGACCGCGTGACCCAGCTGTTTAATCAGACAAGCTGAGTAGACAACTGTCAGTCTGCTTTTTTCTTTCTCACTTCTTTAAAATTAAGCTCATAGATGACAATCTCTCTTAAGCTCTTTTCCTTGTCAAAGAAAGTCATATGGAAGTCAAATCAACAATGTAGGTTCATTTATTTATAAAGAATAAACGTGAAATAATTGTCAGAATGTGTCCTTTTCATTGAAGTTAGGTAGCAATAAGCATGATTTGAAATAGTGAGACCATCATTTGGAAGCTTTAAGTTTATTTTCATTCAGATTTTTTATTTTAAAATGCCATTTATTAGCTTTATATTTAAAATTAAATTCAGAGTTACATGAAATTGGCTGATATGGATAGGTTGAAATTTATTCATAAGAGAAATTTTTTTATAAAAAATTCTCCTTGAGAATCATTAGCTCTATCTTTACTGTAATTTATATTTTTATATAAGGTATCAGAAATTCAGTCCAAATTTTCATAACCCACAAACACTCTTAATATCTCCGATAACTTAAGCAGATTCTTCTCAAAATTAAAAATCACCAAAACGTAATTGCAACTTAGCATTTGCCACCAGTGACTGACAATATTTTCAATTATATTGACAACAACCGAAGTTCCTAAAACTATAAATTTTGATGAAGATAAATTTGGAGAAAAGAGTTCCAGAAAAATCTTATGACCAATATTGATATTACATAATAAACTATATCTATTGATTATATATAAAATTATAATACAAACATATTGTTTGTAATTTGTATTTCATTTTATAGCTAATAAATTAATTCTGAAGGAAGAAACTTTATACTTTAGCACCAATAGTGGTAGTCTTTCCTGCTTTTTGAACAAGAAGCCTCGTATTTTCATTTTGTGCTGTGCCCTTCAAATTCTGTGGAGTATGACCCTTCCCCTCCTGCCATACCTGAGAGGGTAAAGAGCGTTTCTGCACTCATCACTGATGGGCATTTCACCGAGGGAGTTTACTGGAGCTGATGGATTTTTATTGGATGTAATGGTGGGATCTATTTGTGATAGCGACTGAGCCATAATATCAATGAGTAAAATTGATCCATAGATGTTGGCTTCTCTCAACATATTTCAGTAGAGCTATGAGATGCAGTAATGGGGAATAAAATCTCATCTGAGAGACATTATCTAATGCTACGAGTAGCAGTGGCTACTATTAAAAAAGAGACAAAAGGTTCAGAATGGAGTCGTATGCGCTAAGCCCAAATCACAAAACTGAGATTTGATACCAAACTTAATTACAATTTCAACCTTCCACAGGGTTGGAGTCTCAAACCAGTCAATCTGGAATTACCCCTTCAGCACCAGTGACATAACCCACCTAATGGACTCCTGCCATCCCCCAAGGGAAGGTGACCTTGCCTGAAACAATCAGCTCTTTGCAAGAGTAACTTTCTTGCCCTGCCTGCTTCTGCCTATAAGAGTGTTTCATTGTGTAAAGTTCTTCAGAGCTCCTTTCTGTTTACTAGATGGGATGTTGCCCGATTCATTAAATATAACCAATACAACCTTTAAAATTTATTCAGTTGAATTTGTTTCTTAACATTACTTAGGATGCAAACAGTATATGTAGAAAACCAGTGATGGGTGTGGGAATGTCCTTGATTAATGAATTCCCACTAATTTGACTAAACCTTTGAGCCACTCATCGTATAATTAACTGCACAATTTCCTTGACCTCTGTTAGCACCTCCACGTTTTTATTGTTGATCCTGAGGTATACCTGAAATTAAATCGTTTCCTTAGCATTCATCACCCTATTAGAGACATAAACCTCTCATATTCCACTCAGAGTAGTATAAGGAATTCTGAACCCCTGATGAATTCTTGAAGTCTCAGCTAAATACCTGTAATGATAAGTTTCTTTAAATTAAAAGAAAGACTAACTGGCATGGTAAATTACAGGTTTACTATGAGAATAACAAGAAGTCTTCTGACTTTCAATTAGATCTTGACATTCAGGAAAAATTTATTTTTGTTTTAGATATTTTTGAAAATAGTAGAACTGCTATGATGAATGACAACTTCAGTTAGTTTCTCCTTTCGTTGCTGCATGACAAACAATAATTATCATCAACATCACATCAGCAAAAAATAAATTAATTTGGAAATTTATTTGAAATTGATGGGAAAAAGCATCATGAAGAAAAAAGATAAGGCTTAGAATTTTATATATGTATATATATACTCACATGCATATATATTTACAAGAGAATTTTGTCCAGACCTAAGTGATAATCTTCTTCTCTCGATTAATTGTGGTCCTTGCACCCTAAGCATAAAATAATATTTTTAATTCTGTACACTGGTGAATGAACGTATATCCAAGTCCTGGCTACACATGCAAAAAGCTCTGTCTCCATTTTCACAGGGCAGATTCTCTGAATCACTCTTCTGAGGGCCCCCATCACCTCTCTGTTTCTCAGGCTGTAGACAATGGGGCTGAGCAGTGGGGTCAGGATGGTGTAGAAGACAGCCAGAACCTTGTCCTTTGTTGGCGATCTTAGGGATCTTGGGTGTAGATAAGTGTAAACAAGTGGCACATAATAGAAAGTCACCACAGTCAGGTGGGTGCTGCAGGTGGAATAGGCCTTCTTCCTCCCTTCTGCTGAGTGCATGCGGTGGACAGCAAGGAGAACACCGCCATGAGAATATGCAATGCCAATGAAACGAAACACGGGGAAGAGGGTGGTGCTCACAAACACTGTGTACTCATAGACCCAGGTATCCATGCAGGCCGGAGTCAACATGGCCGCGACATCGCAGAAGAAATGGTTGATGGCCCTGGATCAACAGTAAGGGATGTGGAAGGCATATGTGGTGTGGGCACAAGAGTTGACAGAGCCCATTATCCAAGATCCTCTTATCATCAGCACACACATTCTTTTGCTCATACGAATGGGATAGTGGAGAGGAAAGCAAATAGCTATATAACGATCACACGCCATAGATGTCAAGAGCAGCGCTTCCGCACCTGCTAAAGTCAAGAAAAAGAAGCTCTGAACCCCATATCCAATGAAGGAGATAGATTTGTTTCCAAAGAGAAAATTAGAAATCATTTTGGGGACAATGGTGGAGATGTAATTCAAGTCAATGATGGAGAACTGACTAAGTAAAAAATACATGGGTGTGTGGAGCTGGGAGTCCAGGAAGATGAGGAGAATCATGCACAGGCTGCCAAACAAGGCCATTAGGAAAATGAGAACAACGAGAATGAAGAAGAACAGGCCAATTTTTGACAGTGGAAACAACCCCAATAAAATAAAATCAGTTGATGTTAGATTATAATTTTCCATGGAGCATTAACATGATTTTTCCTAGAGACAGACACAAGAGTAAGTGATTTGAGTATAAAACTATAATCTCTTTTTAACTTAATATTTTAGACTGTGTATTATTTAAAATTTCATAGCTCTTAAATGAAGAACTGAACTTATCTATTTTGGGAGAAATAAACTTTATTTTCTGATCCAGAGATTAAAATGTGAAAATGCGAACATTTGTGGCCAAAGTGTTTTCTAAGAATCTATTAAAATATTTTAAAAACAAGATTTCTATTTTGATCTCCTTAGGATAAATATGTTTTACTGCCCTACACAAACTCAGATATCATTAACATCAGTTGTTGTATTCAAAGTTCATGCATAGAAAATTTATGGAAACCCATATATGATAGAGTTCTAGTATCAATAAATGTTTATGACCCTTAAGGGATGATTTTTCTTTCATATTTTTCACTAAAACTTACCTCTAAAATTGAAGTAGTCTATCAGCTCATGTTTGAGGAGCTTTGTCTTTCTTAAATCTTCTTTTCACAATAACGTCAAGTCAAGTTTTCCTGAAGTCAGGTATTATCATTTGGTTCATCTGTTCTGAAATATAGCATAAATCGTTATTGTCAAGTTGCACTTATGCAAAGTCATTCTCTTCTGCCTCCTCACTCAGGTTCTGAGTGCTGCAGTTAAAGAAGACCCTCTGCTCCAACATCTACACACATGCTCATTGTGGCTGTCATCACTCTGCTCAACATCTCCCCAAGAGGATGTTTTCTGTCTCTCTGCTTCTCTAACATGTATATAACATTATACATTGCTTTATGACACTTTGTCTTATTCATTTTTCCCTTTTTTTTGTATTTAAAATTATCTCCAGTTCTAGATAAGTGTGTGAATTTAAGCATATATACTTACCATTTCTCTCTTTTAAAACCCAATTATTATGATGATAAACAACTGGATGTGTTATAAATTAAAGACAGCAGGTGAGCAAAAGGCACAATGAGAAATGAAACAGTTCAGGATTCTCTGAAAGAAAGAATTTGGCTAGAGAAATGTTCAGTTACTTAAATGGAGAAAAAGGACTTGGCACCTTGACGGTCTTCACGGAGGTAGGAGGAGGCTTCTCCTCCAGAGACGTCGGAAGTGAACAAGCTCCACACAGTGCGCGATGTTTTAGTCTTAAATATTATTTTAGAGCCAATGTTCCCAGACTTTTAAGGAAGCTTCCAACATGAAAGAGGAAGATGCACAAATGTGCACACATACACACACAAACACACGTGTATTCACACACACCCCACACAAATATAAAGTGAGTTACACATGATTGGGAAAATGCAGAAAGACAGCACATTTTTAAAAATCAGGATTCATATCTTTAAAGAAGTATGAAACATTATCATTCCACGATGTATTATTAGATTAATTTAAAAAGTGTCAGATAATAAGAAAGGGTTTGCAAATTAAAAAATACATAATAGTTCATCAAATGATTAGGTGAAAGTTTCAAAGACAAAGTGAAAAAATCTACCAGAATTAAAAGAATACAGCAACAACAAAATAAAAAGATTGCCATTTTGAAAAGTTAGGATAATTAGAGAGTTAATACAGGGAAACCAGTGTATGCTTGTTATTCCTAGAAATGCAATTAGCAAAATAATAATGGAGTTAATATTATCAAAAAAAATTTTTCAGAATTGATATATATGATCCACCATATTCAAACATCATGAACAGAACACAGAAAAGTAAATGAGAAATATTTTATTGAAAGATATTTTCTTGAAAATGCTGAATGTCTTCTTGAAAATACTTTCTGAAAACTGTCAACATTGCTGATAAATTTATGACCTGAAAAGTGCCTTGACGGAGTAAATAGCCATAATAATGAAAAGAACTATACAAAGAAATAGTAACTAAATTATCATTAGATTTTATTGTAGTTTATATTTTCGTATTTTAGCAATATATGCTGGAAGATGAAACAACGCTGTCAACTTTGCCCCCCAGACCCAAAGCGGTATGTAACTATGTTGAAAGGATGGGAAACAGAAAAAGAGGTGGAAGTGGGTGGCATGCAGAGCAGGAAGGTTTCCATTCTAAACTGTCCACAAATAAAAATCTGTTAGAACTAAGAAGTTCAGCAGAGTTGCAAGATACAAAAATCAGTTGTATTTCCGTACACTAATAACATACAATCCTAAGAAGAATATAAGAAAACAATTGCATTTATAATATCATCAAAAAGAATAAAATACTTAGAAATAAACTTAACAATGAAAGCAAAAAATATGTGCACTGAAAATCATAAAAGATCCTGAAAGAAATTGGAGAAGAGACAAATAAAGAGAAATGCATCCTGCGTTCGTGGATTGGAAAACTTAATATTATTAAGATGTCGATACTACCATAAGTAACTTCAGATTCAGTGAAATGCCTGTCATAATCCCAATGAGATTATTTACAGAAATGGAAAAATGCATCCTAAAATTCATATGAAATCTCAAGGTGCTCTGAACAGCCAAAATAACCATAAAAAAGAATTAGAGAACTCATTTTTTTCTCATTCAAAACTTACTAAAAAGCTATTATAATAAAAATAGTGTAGTATTGGCATAAAGACAAGCATAAACCAGTAAAATAGAGATACCAGAAAAAAATCCTCACATGTGCGGTCAAATGTCAAATTTTTGACAAGGATCTCAAAACCATTCAATGGAGACATCCTTTCAACAAATCGCAGTGAGAAAACTGGATATCTAGATGCAAATAACAAAATTGTACCATTACTTTACACTATCCACAAAAATTAAATGAACAGAAGAGCTAAATATAGAGCTAAAAGTATACACTCTTAGAAGAAAACATAGAGGAAACATTTCATGATGTTGGATTTAGCTGTGCTTTATTGACTATGACGTCAAAGCACGTAAAACAATAAAAATATAGATAAACTGGACTTCATCAAATTAGAAAATTCCTGTGCATCTAAGAATTTTATCAGCAGGGTGAATCAGCAACCCACAGATGGAAAAATATTTGCAAAATATACATCTGATAAGGGATTGATACAGGGAATATGTAAAGAACTCCTACAACTCAACAAACAGAAAATTAATTTAAAAATTAAAATTTAAAAAGAGTGGAGAGTAAAAGAGGAAGTAGTAAGCAACATTAAGATCACCATGGGTGCCATGTAACCTCTCTTCTTTCGTGGGAAAAAAATATAATAAAGCAGCAGGAACTAGGAAAGGCTATCCATTACAATCTTTATTGAGGATGTGGACCATTAAGTGTTAGGTTTATTCTTCAAGTTTCACTTGGGCACATCCAAAGCACACTCCAATGTGATTAGGCCCTACCTCTTCTCATGACCCTCATCTCACTTTGTCTCTAGAGAGCACATTTATGGATCAGCTCCAAAACCACTTTCTGTTGTCAATTTCATACTCTACAATTCCTTCTGAACAGCATCGAAAATGTGCAGCCACTCGCTCAACCTCAAACTGCATTTCAGATCTTTTGCTTCTTAACTTAAAACTCTTACATGGATTACATCACTCGTTTCTAAACTGCCACCTTAAATTCTAAGTGATTTGAATACAAATGGTAACCAACACTGCCAAAGTGGCTAACATTGAAATCGATACTTTTGTGATCACCTAATGTCCTTGAATGAAAACACCTCTACATCTGAAGAATGTAATTCATGTTACCTACACTGCTGTCAAGCATTGTTGACTTGGCTTCAGTCTTCCCTGTTCCCAGAGGATAGATCACAGACTGTGGGTACAATGCATCCTCTCTTCTTCAGTGAATATTCTTTATCCTGCAAATTCATTTTTTCTATAAATGTCTTGGGCCAAATATGGCCAAATAAACTCTTCTCACATTTGAAGTATCACTGAAATTCATATAAACTTTTATTGTATATTGTATCATAGAGTATCATAAGTATTTTCAATTATATTTCAGAATATGGTATTGTTGCATCTAGGCCCACGTATTATTCACCATAGTTCCAGAACGGTAGTTCATAGACAATATCATCATCTGCTTTTCTGTCAATTTTACCATATTTTATTGTCATTTCATGACCAATTGTTCACAAATAGATCAGTTCTCAGAATTGTATAATATCACATTTTAGGTTTATAAAGAACTCATATCTGAAAAAATGTGAACAAGTGTTCAAGCAGCCCATCCATTTCTTATTTTTAAGGATAAAATATTTATATATCTTATTCAAACCCACTATATTCAAATGGAATTTTCTTTTTGGAGTTCCCTGGTTAATGAGATGCCTGAATGTATCCATGGCTTATTATAAACAGAAGTACTTAATTCTGAATAAATCTCTCTTAAGCACTTGCTGAAGAGTTCCTCTTAAGCGGCTAATAAAGATAAACATACAATTAAGATTAATACCTTTCATTATCTCCACACTTTCACAAACTCACTGGCTTGGTTAGCTGGCTGTGGTCCAACTGTCATAAAATGAACAAAGTCATTTTCTGTAAATTTCCTTGAATATTTTCCAAACCAACATACATATTAAACTTTCATGTCTATACTTGAAATTTTAGGTACATCCAATGAAACTCAGCAGCAACAATGATTCTAGGGCTTCTTTACCTGGAGATTTAGTCTAATGCTCATTTTTTTTTTTTTTTTTGGTATTCACTTGGGTATGTTCTCTGAGGCTCGGAAAATGTAAGCTAAGTCACTAATTCCCCGGGATGGCTGTAAGCCACGTTTGGAGAAGGAGTTCTGATAACTTCTTTAGATGTTTCTACAGGTGTGTTAAGGGTAAATTCAGTGGGGAAAGAAACAAATATATTTATTCACATTCTTATTACATCTCTAAAGTTTTATGGATCGTATATTTCATACATTGTTGTTCAGTAGGTGCACAGTAAACCTGTGTCTGCATATATTATTTCCCCGTTTTGATTATATTGGCCTACAAATTTATTAAATTAAATGAAATTTAGTTAGTTTAATAAAAATGTATACATAAAACTTCTTAATGTATCACACATATGTGAGTTATCTTTAATTTATTTTAGTTACTACATATTCTCCAGTTATTTCCATTCTGTTGGAAAAACCCATTAAACTATAAACAGTTCAACTTAATAACGAAAATAATGATAGTACTCATTGGTACATTTATATTTGCAAAATATTTAATAAAACAATGCTATTGAAGAAAATAGTCTAATTGTTCTTACATTTCTCATGATTTCTAGTAACCAAGTTAATTACATCTTTTACTTGAGAGGGAATAATATTGGCCTGGTTAAAATTGTTTAAAAATATTTTTTAATATTCGAAATTTTGATTATAAACTGTCTCAGTGAAGACCTCTGTATGTTCATTCTGTTTTGAGTTCTTTGGGCTTCATGGATCTGGATGTTCTTTTCCCTCAGATTTGGAAAGTTTTTTGTCATTATTTCTTTAAATAAGCTTTCTGCCCCTTTCTCTTCATCTGCTCCTTCTCGGATTCCCACAACGCATATGTTGGTGTACTTGTGGAATCCTGTGAGTTCTGTAGCCCTTTTGCACTCTTTTTTATTTTTGTTCTGCTGACTGGGTAATTTCAGATGACCTGTCTTGAGCTCACCGACTCTGTCTTTGGCTTCGTTAAGTCTAGTGTTCAGACTCTGCATTGAGTTTTTTCAGTTCAGTCATTGTGTTCTTCAGTTCTAGAATTTCTGTTTGGTACATTTCTCTCTCTATTTTTTTTTTTTTTTACCATGGCATCTGGTTTATCTTAAGAGAAGAAAGAAGAGTGTGAAACTTAAATAAACTCCTCAGCTCTTTTTTTATAAATTTCTGTATTCAGTCCAGTTAAATTATTCATAAAATCACACAGCTCTTACATGAACAATCACATTTATATATTTTGAAAAAGAAGCCCCATTCTGAAAAATGCGAGATTCAGATGACAAATATTTTCATAAAATTGTTTGAAAATATCTACAAAATCATAAAAGAAAACATTTCTATACTAATTTAATAGAATATGGATGTGTTTCAAGCCTTTATAAATTGACATATATATGGTGAGATATGTTTTTTAATGAATCGAGTCAACTTGTAAAAGATTTTTTTCTTTCCACAAATTTCATCCAAATGGTATGCAATCTCACTCAAAATCCCAATTTTTTGGTGGAAATTTTATAAACTAATTCTAGTAATTATGTGGAAATGCATTGGGCTAAGAATAACTGAGACATGCTTTGATGTGCAAATATTTCGAAAGTAGAACAAATACTCAGTAAGCAAGATCTGGGAGTATGGAAAAGAAAAAAGAAAGCCATTGACGGTTAACAGTTAATGGTTCATATATATCAAATCATGTTGCACATCATAAATATATACAATTTCTATTTGCCAATTGTACTTTAATAAAGCTGATGAAAAAAGGTGAACATAAGCATGTCCAATGACTGAGAACTTCCACTTCTAGGTCTTTTCCAACAGAATTTTTTAATAAAGTCTCCAAAGGACACGTACAAAATATTCATAGCAGCAACATTTGTAATAGTTAAATCCTACAATATTCACATATGTCTGTTAACAAAACTGAGTGAGTAAATAGAGGATAGTTACCAAATAGAGTATTCAGTAGCAACGTGAATTAATGATCTACAAATGCACAAATGACTGGAATGAATTTTACAGACATAATGTGAAGGAAAAGAAGACAGATACAAAAAGGCACATGATATACAAATAAAACATTTAAATGACAAATTTAATCTATGCAGTCAGAAGTTGTAAAATGGACTACTCTTTGAGTGATAGATAATGAAAGAGAGCACAGGGGTAGCTGGTGAGGTTCTGGACATGTCTGCTCACCAGTCAGGACGCCTGTTTCAGTGTTTCCTATTTGTGAAAATCTACCAAGTGTTTGTAAATCATATTTTAAGAATGCTTTTAAAGAAGAAAAATAACAGTTAATGGTCCATGGAAGGATAGTGAAAAAGATGATTCCCATATGATGATGGCATGTTTTATTTGTAGGATATTGGGATCTATGCAAGCAGAGAGGAAGGATACAGCTTCCTTGTGTAAATGACTCCTGATCTGAAACTTGAGATCAGTGAGAAAGAAGAATTATCCAGTCAAAGAACTTTTTGTGAGGATGGTGGATAATATATTGAAGATACAGGCCATTGTATACCTGATGCAATTCTGACTTGTCAAAACATTTCAGAGAACTCCATTCAATTTAGCATGAAGACAAGATAAAGTTTTAGGTAGGACATTGTACTGTATGTTGCTGCAAATGAGGGGGTTTACAAGCTAAAGGAGATAATTACTTACCATACTAAGGAGATTAACATGATCAATATATATTGTAGCTAAGAAATTCTAGGAGAAATTCAAGCCAGTCAGGATTGAAAGGGAGATAGAAGAAAAACAGGCTTGTGCTGGGAGACTGCAGTCATAATAACACAATCATCTCTAGATTCTCTTAGCTTATGAGAATGGTTATTGGGATCCTCCCCAAGAAGACACCATTCTGGAAAATATGAAAGATGCAGGAGCTTTGAGATACCAAAGGAAGTAAGAGAACTTCCTGTATTGTTGCCACCGTATTACATTCACTACTGAAATGTAGATATGGCCTTTCTACACAGCTCTGAGTCACATTAGATCACCAGTCTTTAGAGGCACCAATAGTCACACATGAATTTCACAAACTTCATGATAGGTGCTATCTCTCTGTGACCATTCACTGTGTCTACCCAAATAGAGTCATAGGAAGTCTTTGTGAATTAATCAGGAAGTAGAGATCGAATCGTTTCTATTTTTCCAATCTCTCATATTTATTTCCCCAGACATTGTAACTAAGACAAACTCCTCACATATCCCTATATCTCACTTGTCACGGCTCATGTAAATAGATAAACGAAGGGCCACAGGACTTCTGGTTAAGCAGAAAGTCTAGAAATCATTTATCATCATTTTTTATCTGAGCTCGTTTGAGATGTCTTATAAAGCAAACATTTCCATATCTACGGTAGAACCTAAATGCTTGCTTCCTTACTTGATGTACTTCTATGACCAAGACATATGTCTACGCTATGCATTAGATTCTTTATCTGCAGGATTTAACCTGGGAGTGTGTCATTCAAAGAACCAGGGCAAGTGCACAGCCTCTAAGGGAATATGGATGCAACAGAAGTAAACTCATGACGTTTCTAGAGGAGCTCATCACATGTTTCTGAGGCTGTCAATGGCACCCAGATGGAGCAACAGAGGTATCATCACAGGACTCATCCTCAGGCTCATCTTGGACATTCTTCATGGTTGCAGTCTTCAGACAAGATTCACCTCTATTTCTGAAGATTCTATAAGTCTTTCAATCATTTTTAGTGTTATATTATCGGTTTATATTGGACTGAATTTATTTCTCTTTTTGCACTTAAGAACCCTAGCTAATGATATTGAATTCCAAACTCCATTTGAATTCAGTTAGAAAATCTTGCTAGGAAATATTCCAGTAAAGAGAGAAGGAGGACCTAGAGTAATGAAGTGATAACAGGAATTGAAGAAGAGAGATCTTAAAAAATGTTCAAGTAGAAAACATTTAGAAAATTTTATGGCTGATTGGTTTATTGTAATGCAAGAACAAAAGGCTTATGCTAACTTGCAATTGTCATTGGCTCACCATTTAGTCTGAAATATGTCTTAATGTTCCTCACAATGTGTGAAGTACTTAGTAAGTATTTGGTCACTGGTCTTAAGCAACAATTGTCTTTTTAATATTTTTGTATATTTTTAAATATTTTTCAAATTTCCCCAAATTCTAGAAGCATGTAGTTAAGTTGGATAAAGCAAATCTTTTAACAACAAGCAACTGTCACATTTTTTTCACATTATTATGACATTTTCATCCTGTTCCTTGTGAAGAAATAATTCCACTTAATTTAAATTTGGAGAGAAGCAAGTTATAGGCAATTACTATTCTACAAGTTAAACTTCTAATAATTTAGTTTTCTAGTAAATGCTTAATTGACATGTGTATAAAATGTCAAGAATTATATCATCTATTCAAATCTCTCCCACTGTTGATGGAATGCAAATTGACACAGTCATTATGAAAATCAGTTAAGGTTCCTCAAAAAATTAAAAATAGACCCACCATATGGCCCAGAAATTTCACTTTTGTGTGTATATCCAAAGGTAATGAAGTCATTGGCTTGAAGAGGTATCTGTATGCCCATGTTCATTGTACCATTATTCAGAAAAACCAAGACATGGAAACAATCTAAGTGGTTATGGATGGATGAATGGATAAAGAAAATGTGGTAAATATAAATAATGTGGTAAATGTGGTAAATATAAATAAATATAAATAAATATAAACAATGAAATACTATTCTGCCTTAGAAAAGGAAATCTTGTCGCTCACTGTGACAACATGGATGAACCTGAAGGATGTTATGCTAAGTGATATAAGGAAGACACAGGAAGAAAAATACTGCATGTTCTCACTTATATGTGAAATATAAAAAATTCAAACTCTTAGAAGCAGAGGGTAAAATGATGTTTACCAGAGGATGGACTATGGGGGAAATGGGGAAATTTTAGTCAAAGGATACGTAACTTCAGATATGCAGGATAAGAAGTTCTGGAGCTCTAATGCAGAATAGGGCGACTATAGTTAATGGTGCTGAATTACATACCTGAAATTTGCTAAGCAACTAGGTCTTAGCTGTTCTCAACAACAAAAATTAACTATGTAAGGTTGTGGATATGTCAATTAGCTTGACTGTGGTGATGGTTTCACAATGGATATGCATCCTATCATCCTACTGCACAACTGAAAACAATACAATTTTATTAGTCAATTACATTCAATGAGGGTGAAAAAATGTAAATTATTATACAAATAAATAAAATATTTGGTTCCAATTAGATCGGGTCCATCCTAAGTCATTTATTGTTCTTTGGTCTTAATTTACTAATTTTGAGAGATAAAGAATTGTAGAACTGGTATGCTGAATGACATCATGTTTGTGCATTTTCTGTTTTCATTTATACATGTTAGTTAAGCCCCCTTGCCCATGAGTTAGTGGAAAATCCATTGCTTTAGTATTGCTGAAAAGAGAGGTTCACAAAGATAAACAAAAATGATGCCTTAGAATATACAATTATTATGTGAAACTTTAATTTTTTTAATCTTCTAGATTAATTTTAGTTCCTTCACTCTAGACACAGAATATCAGTTTTCTTCATGACTGGACACAGCTGAAAAGATGTGTAACTGAGACCTGGAGACTAAGACAGATGGTTTGTCTACCTTTTCACCGAGTGGATTCTCTAAATCGCTCTTCTCAGGGCCCCATCACCTCTTTGTTTTTCAGGCTGTAGAGTCGGGGTTGAGCCTTGGGGTCAGGAGGGAGTGGAAGACAGCCAGAACAATGACATCTGTAGGAGATTGGCGGGATCTCAGGCACAGGAAGTGTAAGCAAAAGGCACATATTAGAAAGTCATCACAGTGAGGTGGGTGCTGCAGTTCGAATAGACTTCTTCCTCCATTCTGCTAATTACATGTGATAGAGATCCAGGTGAACCCAGACATAGGAACACACAGTACCAATAAAAGGTAACACAGGGGCCGGCCAGGTGGCCCAGCGGTTAAGTGCGCATATTCCACTTTGGCAGCCCAGGGATTGCCAATTCAGATCCCGGGTGTGGACATGGCACTGGTTGGCAAGCCATGCTGTGGTAGGCGTCCCACATATAAAGTAGAGGAAGATGGGCACGGATGTTAGCTCAGGGCCAGTGTTTCTCAGAAGAAAGAGAAGGATTGGCAGCAGTTAGCTCAGGGCTAATCTTCCTCAAAAAAAAAAAAAAGAAAAAAGGCAACACAAGGAAGAGGGTGGGACTCAAACATTGTATACTCATAGAGCCAGGTTTCCATATAGGCCATAGTCAACATGGCTGGGACATCACAGAAGAAATGATTGATGGCCGTAAATCAGCCATAAGAGAAATGGAGGGCAAATACAATGTGGGCACAAGACTTGATAGAGACCATTATTCAGGATCCTATTAACATCAGCACACACACTCCTTGTATGAATAGCGTAGTGGAGAGGAAAGCAAACAGCCATATAACAATCATAGAACATAGAGGCAAATAGTGAGCATTATGCTCTTGCTAAAGCCAAGAAGAAGCTCTGAACGTAATACCCAATGAAAGAATATACTTATTTGCAAACAGAAGATTAGAAACCATTTGGGGACAACGGTGGAGATGTAGTTAGGGCCATGAAGGAATGCTGTTTAAGTAGGAAATACATGGGTGTGTGGAGATGGGTGTCCAGCAGGATAAGGAGGATCATGGACAGATTGCCAAACAGAGCCATCATGAAAATGAGAACAATGGAAATGAAGAACAGGCTAATTCCAGATGGTGGAATAATCTCAATAATTGACCATTTTCCAAGGGGTTTTCATTAATTTTTTCCTAAAGACAGACACAAAATTGTTAGTATAGCATAATAAGGCATTTTTAATTTATAATTTTAGTCATACTATGATTTATTCATGAAAAATTACAGCTCTTAAATGAAGAACAGAATTACCTATTTTGAAAAAAAAGTCTACAGTTTTTGCCTCACAGATAAAAGCTTGATGAGACAAACATCTGTGGCCAAAATATTTTATAGACATCTGCAATGTAAGAAAAAATGTATTTCTTTAATGACTTTATTAGGATGTAGATATATTCCCCAACATAATTCCAGCATTACTAATTCCAGACCTTATACTTTAAATGTATATGAAAAAATTCAATGCAAATGCATAAAATATAGACCGATATTTGAATACATTTTTATGACCCTCAGGGAATGAGTTTTTCTTTTATAGTGAAGCCCTGATACCTCTCAGACTGCAGCAGCCTATCAGCTCACCTTGCAGGCCTAAACTCATTTTTTTAATTCTCCTCAAGAAGTTTGCCAAATCAAGCTGCTTAGACATCATTTCATTATTTGCTTCTTCCTTTCAGAAATCTACAAAGAATCTTTATTGCCAAACACCATTCATGCAAAGCAATTTTCTTCTGCCTTCTCACTCAACCTCCAACTGCTCAAGTTAAAATAGACCCTTTTCTTATGAATCTATACTCCAGTTTCATTGTAGCCTCCATGACTCCACTCAAGGTCTCCCAAAAGATACCAATTCTGTCCATCTGCTTCCCAATGCTCATATAGCATCGTACATTTCTTTATGGAATCTTTTCTTACTTATTCATTTTTTTCCCGTTTGTTTTTATGTATTTAAAACTCTTTCTATTTGTAAATGAGTGTGGGAGTATAAACACATCTATTTATCACCTCTCCACCATAAAATTCAACTAACATGATAATAAAAAGATAAATGTTATCATTTAAAGAAAGTGTGGATGAGAGTAAAGGAGGGGAATCAGGGATGAAAGAGTTCAGGACCTTTTGGAAGAAAGAATTTTGAGAAAAATTCAATCACTTAAATGGAGAAGGGGAGATGGCATCCTGAGAATCTTCTACTGGGGAATGAGTGGGGGAATTCCCTTTCAAAGAGAATACCATAAGTGAGCAAGCTCAGCATGCCGTGCCCAAAAAGGGTCTCTAGGTCTTCAGTCTTATAATACTGCTCTAAGACCAAAGGTCATCAGACTTTTGAGGAAGTCTCCAAATGAAAGAAGGAGATACACACACCCATAGACGCACAGGCACACATACTGAGTTAAAAAATGATTGGTAAAAATGCAAGAAATCTTTACAGAATAATTTCACATCCAGAGAAATATGAGAAGTTAAATCCACAGTACAATTATCAAGAGTAATATAAGAGGAAATGTCAGATGACAATAAAGGGAGCTCTAAAAATTAAAGATACAATAATTAATATAATAGTCAATGAAAGCTTTTAAAGATAAATTGGAGGAAATGGATCAGAAAGAAAACAACCACAACCAAACAAAAGTCTGACATTTAGAAACGATAGAATTAGAGAGTTAATACAAGACGATACAATATATACTTATGGGCATTCATGTTTTCTGCTATTGAGTCCCTCTAGTGAATTTTTCTTTCCCAGTATTGTATTTATTATTTTAGATTGGTTCTTTTTTATATTTTCCAATTCTTTGTTGATGATCTCACTGCATTCATCCATTCTTCTCCCAAGATTATGGAGCGTCCTTAGGACTTTTTGTTTGAAGTTTCTGTCAGGGACATTGTTTATTTCTGTTTCCTTTAGTTGTTTTTCTGGGGTTTTGTCCTGTTCCCTTGCTTGTAACATATTCCTTTTCCTCCTCATTTTGCCTCTTTCTCTGTGCTTATGTCTATGTATTAGACGGATCAGTTATGTCTCCTCATCTTGGAGAAGTGGCCGTATGTGAGAGACACCTTTTGAGGCCCAACCGTGTCCTTCCCTCTCACTGCCAGTTCCAAACCTTCCAGGGGATTCCCCTATGTGGACTACGTATGTCCTTGTGTTGTGGCAGGGTTGCTTTTGCTGCAGATTCCCAGGGTATCTGGATTGTCTCCCTTGCCCAGTTGGTTGTAATGCTCAGGTGTGTGTGGCTGATACGGACCCATCAGTCAGTTTATTGGGTTTGAGGAGCCCCAGCACAGTTGGCTACAAGATCTAATAGCACAATCCTCTTGCAGTTTTTCTGCTATCTTAGTATGCCCCCAGCGTACCTGGTTGCTAGGCTCAGGGGTTTACAGTTGCTGTGGGCCTTGGGCCTGCAAGGCTGTTGTCAGCTCTCTCAGGATTGTAGCTGTGTGAGGCTGGGCCCAGGCACAGGAGCACCCAATTGTTCAGGCTTTGGAAGGTGGGCCTGGTCACCTATGTGGCTGTTTGCAAAGCACAGTTCTTCTGCCACTGATAAACCCCATGGCCCATAGGCCCACACACACTGTCAACACAGTCCTGGCCCATGTACATGTCCTCACCCCCTGGAGTGTCCATCCATGGATCTCAAGCTCCATCCATTTTGTCACAAATGGCAAGACTTTATGTTTTCTTATTGCTGAGTAGTAGTCCATGGTGTGCATATATATATATATATATATGTGCCACATCTTCTTTATCTCTTCATCCAGTGATGGGCACTTAGGTTGTTTCCAAGTCTTACCTATTGTGAATAATACTAGAATGAACATAGGAGTGCAAATATCTTTTCACATTCATGTTTTCACATTTTTTTGGATAAATACTCAGAAGTGGAATCGTTGAATCATATGGTAGTTCTATTTTTAACTTTTTGAGAAATCTCTATACTGTTTTCCATAGTGGCTGCACAAGTTTACATTCTCACCAGCAGTGTATGAATATTCCTTTCTCTCCACATCCCCTCCAACACTTGTTTCCTGTTTGTTAATTACAGTCATTCTGGAGGGTGTGAGGTGATATCTTATTGAGGTTCTAATTTGCATTTATCTAATAATTGGTGATGTTTAACATCTTTTCATGTGTCCGTTGACCCTCTATACATCTTTGGAAAAATTACTGTTCAGACGGTTTTTCTGTGTATGATATACTTTCCGTCATATGTTCAGCTTTGATTATATCAATTATTCCTGATCTCAAAGTTTCTTTTGAAATACCTACCTGTCGGTTTGTTGATGTTTCTTTGTATGCATAGAGTCACTTTTCTGTTGCTACTTTCAGAAGTCTCTCTCCGTTTTAAAAGTTTGATAACTTAATTATAAATATTTTTGCTTAGACTTCTTTATATAGGGAAGAGGTGGAGCTCTCACAGGATGATTAGTAACATCTATACCCGCCTGATTGCAAGCCTGTCTCTCAAAACCAAAACTCAAGGAAAGCAGCAAAGAGGCCTTCCTTCTTGTGGAATGTTCCTGAATCCTGAACTGCAGCTCTGGCGACACACGGATTTGGGTGAGTGGCAGGAAAAAGAGAGTATCACTGCTCATCATTTTCTACATTACTAGCAGCTCCAAGAGGCTATCTCTATTTCTCCCCTGAGAAGAGAGCATATTTTTACCTTCTATTACATCCCTACGCTCTCCCCACGGTCCACCTGGCTTGATATTATCTACACAGCTAATTGTGAGTTACCAGGATTATGTTCCCTCTTTCTTTCTTCTCTTCTGAACTATTTACAGAGACAAAGGCAATTTTACCAAATTATTTTATCACTTTTGTTGCATATATTACTGGCAACATACCTTGGTTTTCTCTTATTTAAACACTTCATCCAAAAATTCTTTCCAAGCAGATATGTGTGTGGCCACAATAATGAGGCATTATGTGGCCAAACCTATTTGACTATGCTCTCTTACCTGGCTGGATAGAAGATTCCAGGTTCCAGGAAAGAGAAGCTAAGAAGGTGCAAAGTAGACACACTACTAAAGGTCCCTCCATGAAAAAATCAATGTGGTCCTGGCAGACACAAACTATGAGAGCATGCTATGAAATGCAGATCTGGATTAACCCAGTCCTGGGCTCTTGATTCAGGTATGGCACTGCTTTGTCAGAAAATTAGCAACATATTAAGGACACAAAGCATTATGATTGTATAAATCAGCTACAAAATATCCTGTGACTTTACAACTGTGGGAAAGTTAAGGGAAATAGTGGTCAATGCTTCGTGATGCTAAGCAGAATGGAGTTTGATAACCAGATGGTATGCAAATAAAGTAACCAAGAGAAAATGTAAGTGGGGTCTCCTGAGAGAGTAGACATCCACAGTCTACCTGTCTCGGCAGTGCATCCATACATGAGAAGTGCTCTTATCATTCGTACAGGAGGCTCAGGATGCCCGATATATCCATCCACTTCATTCATTGCACTCACACAACCGCTGCCTGGGTGCATATACTCAAAGAGAATAACATGCACAAACCTACTCTTTCTAGGCATTGGCTCTGAATATAGGTGAGCAGCATGACATGGGATGAAGTCAAGGCATCGCCTTCCAAAGGTGAACTGGGTACAGTGTTCAGTGAGCAAACGCTTCGTCTCATATGAGGGTTGTGCTCTGATACCTTTACAATCTATCAATCTAGTCTTGAGAAGATGGCATACTGCTTTGTATCCAACGGGCCATCCTATCACCTCTTTGCTGATGACCAAGTCTTCATCACATAGACTATTGAACCCAAAGTCTCGCATTCTGGCCAGGAGCCCAATACCAGCAGGAATATGCAGTGTTCAGCATGTCCTATCAAGTCACAGTGTTTCTTTTTCATCAAAGAACGTGTGCTCCACAGCACCTTTTCTAAGTTGGGTTTTGTTCAGGACTGGGTGAAGCTAGCAGACAGGAAAGATTGCAAAGTGGAGAGTGCGTTCAAATGAGAGATGGAAGGCGCATCCTTACAAAGCCACCATTCTTTTCCCAACTCCCCACTCTCAGGCTTTCTCCTTGCTAGAATCTAAGTTTGGTTTGGGTATTTCCCATCTCATGGACTCAGGCAACATGACCTTATCCTCCCACCTGAGAACAGTGGGGAAGGAATTGAATACAATCCTGTCACTGCTCAAAGTGTAGCTTAGTCATGGGCTGGATTGCAACCCTGACCCAGAAAGTTCCCTTGGGGCTTCTGGAAGGAAACTCCTGTCTAGTGAAAAGGGGTATGACAGGGCATATTTTCTCTCACTGTCTTTGGACATTTGGGGCCAAGAATAGAATAGCCTTGTGACAATGGACAGAACACTCTCACTATGAGAGAAAATGAAAATCTACCACTCCTGGAGTAGTCATGAGGTTGTTGATAGAGCTGTTTCATCCTTGAGCCACAGGGGCTCTTGACACTCTGTTGTGGGAGATAATGAACTCTGTATTGTTTTCTTAAATTAAGGTAAAATTCACATCACGTAAAATTCACTGTGAAAAGGTGAATGACCCACAATTCAGTGGGGTTTAGGACATTCCCAGTGCTGTGCAATCATCACTGCTGTCTATACCAGAAGATTTCATCATCCTAAAGGAAACCCTGTACAAATTAAGCAGTCGCTCCCCATTCCACCCTGCGCCGAGCCTCTGACAACCAGGAAGGGACACTCTATCTATTGATCTGCCTTTTCTGGACTTTTCATATCAATAGAAACACAAAGATTTCTCCTTTCGTGTCTGCCTTCTTTCACTAGCATAATGTTTTTAAAGATTATACACACATCAGCAGTTCACTTCTTTTCCTGGCTGATTCCTATCCCATTGCATGGATGTACCCATTTCTGTTTCTCCCTTCATCGGTTGATGGACCTTGCACCTTGGACTATTATGCACAGGGCTGATGTGAATATTTCTAGACAAATTGTTGGTTGCATACCTGTGTTCGGCTTTAGGGGTAAATATCTAGGAGTGGAAGGGTCAGGTCATATGGTTATTCTATGTTTAACTATTTTAAACAAACTTCAAATTCAGGTTGAAATTTACTCCACAAAATTGAGTTTCAGCACCAAAAATAACAGCCATATTTTCTGTACTATTCGTAGAAAAACCAAAAAACAGTTGCTTTGGTAGCTTTTCCAGGTTTTGCTTGTAAAGCAAGATGAGACAGTAGATATAGTCATGGAGAAAGACAGAAGAAAATGGACAAATCAGTTGCTGGTATCCATGACCTCTGACTGTCTTACTCAGAAACAGAGCTGTTCAGCATCCCCGTGAGAAGCTTGTGAAGACATAGGCTCAGCACAGGAATGTGAATAGCAACAAGCAGACAAAAGTTTCTGCAGTAACCCCTCAGTGCTTCCTCAAGGGCCCCTTCTAATCATGAAGTTTTCCTCTGTATGAGCCATCCTTCTTTGTCCCTTTGTATGCCCTGCAACTTCTTGCAGAAGACTGAGTATGATAATGTGACAATTATGGATGTCAGGTTCTCCCCATCCCCAGCGTTTCTTGTTTCTGCTTATTACAATAGTCCTTGTTAGTTTCTTTAGTGAATTTTCAGATCCACTCCTGCGAGTTCTGTATTCTTTGTCATGTGTGGTCCCTGAAGTCTTTGTCCCATTAGCCCAAGGGTCAGCTAGGGTTTCTGACTTTACTGGGTCTTCAGATGTCCTCCTTGGGAAAGAGGGTGAATGAATTCTCTATGTGAGAGGGAGAGCAATCATATCCTTCGGTGAAAAGAAAGAGAGTGTGGTGGCCAGCATCCACTTCTGCTTTCACTCTGGCACACAGAAGACTATGTTTCCTAGACCTCTTGGTTTTGGAAAGGACGTGTGGCACTTTCCGACCAATGGCATCATTTTTAAGCCAAAGAATAAAAAAGGATATGTAAGACCCTAGGTGCTCTTTCTGTCCTTTAGTGGCAACTGAAGAAGGCATCAGTTTCACATGGTGTACCAACGTGATTGTGGGGCCTCCATCAACCTTGCCCCATGTGACTTAGGAAGCAGGGGTCCCTTCACCTCAACTATCAATGTATGATGTAAATCTGAGGAGAAATACATCTTTAGTCATGAATTTCTCAATTGTTGCATTTATTACCAGAGCATTACCTAAGTTATCCTGGAGACTACAATGACCTACCCTCTCTGATCGTCTAACAGATCATTCTTCCAGAACAGCATTTGCCGAATCTCATGCTGCTGTGTTCAGCATTAATGTCTCCTGATTGCTGCCTGTCACAGATGGGACGCTGGAAAGAGACTGTGAGGGGGAGGATTCCATGTGGAAGGTTTAGGGAAGGGTTGTGGGGAGATATCCCTATGGGAAGTTAGCAAGGCAGGGATAGATGAAGGAGAAGCTGAAGCACAAGACAGTTGCCACTGAGTCTCTGCCAACCCTCAAGGATCTCTGGAGATGGGACGGCCCTTTGGTGTTGTCCCAAATTGAGACCAGGCTTCTTATTCCCTTATCGGCCAGACATGGGCCTCTGGCTGTCCCTCGAGAGGGCTGTGTCCTAAGGTTAGGCAGTTCCCTATGCTGTGGGCATGTCCTGTGAGGGAAAGAGCTGTGAGCTGTCCTCAGCCAATGTTCCCAGGAGCAGTGCGGTGGATGCATTGGCCTTGAGCATGACCCTGGGCTGAGTCTCAATGTTTCCATGGCACTTCTCGTTCACCATTATATTCCTTCCCAACCCAGTTAATAATCTCACAAACTGAGAAATCCTTGGGATGACATACGTACAGCTTCTGCCTTTCCCTATGATTGGATGAGAGAACTGATTGGTGAAGACCAGAATCTCTCTCTCCAGAATCCAGGCCAGTTACCCAGGGGCTTTGGTAGATCTCCAGAAGTGTTCCAACCTTAGCTGCAAATGCTGAAGTTGTTCCTAAAACAGTGGCCCCAGTTTTGCTCTAGTCTGGTGGTTGTAGTTAGAGAGAGTTCAATTCCCTAAGGAGAGTCAGAGTGGTCTCCAAGGTCTTGTGGTCACTGGGACAGGCAGTGTAGACATCAAAACCTAAGGGCAGGTTGGGGAGTCAAGAGGGGTTCACATTGATCTCCTCAATGGTGAAGGAAAGGCCAGTACATCTTGGTACTTCTTCCAGAGCCACCAAAACCGAGGGGGCAGCAGTCGGGTGAATGGTCCAATCATGTCATTCAGGGAGAAATCCTAAGGCGAGACAAGGGAAAGGCAGTGTTTGAGAGTCAGGTTTCCCATTCAGAGATCCTCCTGTCTTGACAATTGGAGGTGGTATGAACATGGTTCCCAGGGCTCTGGAACACTCTGGCATGACTCCCTAACTGTGATGAGACAGATCACCAAGAGAGGCTTGCGGGGCACTGTGAGTGGGGTGAGGTGGCATTTAGCTGGATGGTATGGCTGTCAATGGGACAGATTTTTTGTTAGCTCCTGTAAATGGAAGATGCATCAATGAGTGGACCACGTGGCAAGATATTCTTGAGGGACGTGAGTGAGGAGTACAATCCCATGTCTTACACCACTTTGGAAAGACTGAGTTCAATCCTAATGTGATCTTGTTTTCACTTACACTGGAAGACGAGATGCAAGCACCCATCCCCACCTTACACCTGCAACAGTTTAAAAAGAACGCAGCATTCCAGTTCCTGAAACATTTTGAGGATTTCTCTCTGACACTATATGCACCTGAGGGATTTCAAGAGATTCACATTGTTATTTTCTCTTCCCTTTACTTAGCTCTTATGAAGCCAGTTTTGGTAACTCATACTTTCCTTCAAAAATAAACCTGTCATCCAGATTTTCTAACTGCTTTACTCACGGACTTCAGCAAACAATTTCCAATTTGGAAACCCAAAGATGGGATAAATTGTCCCTCCTCTGCCACAGCTGTACCCATGTGACTTACTGAATGTTGCTACGTGCCGGGTCGGCTCTCAGGAGCATCCCAGTCCTGCAGCAGACACTCTTGGGACACCCGTGCCTTCATCCTGGCCCTGGACTAGCCCTGGGACCTGCCACGACTCTTTCTCCCTGGAGGGACAGCACACATTTCCCCACCTTCCTCTGGCAAGTCTTTTTCCTGGGTGGCTGTGCTGCATCAGCAAGGACCTCGGCTGCTGGGAACCAGGATTGATCCTCAGCTTCTGGGTGTCATGAGACAGCCTCCCTGGCAGAGTCCAGCCTGCCGAGTGTCTGAGTGACACTTGCACCCATCAGGAAGGAGGGGATAACTCAGAAGTGACAAGCGATTCATCTGGTCCTTGCTTACATGGTGTTTCCTGGGGATGAGGCTCAAAAGGCCGGGTGGTCACCCTTTACCTGTTGGTTATCAGGCGGGTTCTCCGGTTGAGCCAGACCAGTGTCTGTTGGACACCCACATGGGGAGCATTTCCGGATTATACTTGGTGAAGCTGTGTCCGTGCACATCCACAGATTAGTTTGGTAGCATTGCCCGCAGGACCCCCAACTCACACCCTTCTTAGGCCTCATCTTTCCAACTTCCCAACAGGAAAGGTTCACACCTCGATGACAGAACCACCGCACAAGACTGTGGAAAAGACCCCAGTCACCCCAGGGGCTACGTGCTTCATGGGCTCGGGCCCAGCTGCCACTTTAGGAAAAGCCAGTCAAATTACACCAGAGTGTGTAAACTGGTGATTGTCCAAGACCATGGACCTGAGAACCACACAGGCCCAGAGGTCACCCTGGGCAGCAAGGAACACTGTGGGGTCATTCCTGGTCAGGATGATGGTCTGTTATCCTGGACAACCAGAGCTCCCCTGGGATCCATCAGGTCCAGCCTGGAAGGAGTGGCCACGATGGACCTGACAGAAAGGCTAGGGGCATCTAGGGAATTTCTGCCCTAAGAGAGAATTGCATGCGGAAGCGCAGGGATGCTGAAAATCCTAGTTCCCAGGGAGCACCAGGTTCGTGGAGGGAGACCTGGCTGTGGCACTAAAAGCTGCCTCCCCAATCTTTCCCCTTGGAGAGAAAATAAGCAGGAAGTGGGAATCAGTCACGGACCCGAATCCCAGGAGGACCAAGCCCAGGTCAAAGGTGAACAGGGAGACCCTAGAGGGGCCCAGAGAGGGAGGGTCCTGCCTGCCCTTAGTCCCTTTGCACAGGGCCTTCCTCCAGCCTCACCCTCTCCACGTGCACAGTTTGAGGTTTTACAGGATTTTCCCCACTTACAGTGGATGCAATTCCAGGGGCTGAATCAGAAAACAAGTTCCTCATTTGGGCAAGAGGAACTGGGAAAATGTTCCCTCGTCCTCCAAGCGCAGAAAGGCAGCCACGGTCCTGGGCAGGAATTGTGCTGGGCACAGGCCAGGGCCAGCTTTTTGGCTATTGAGGAAGGTCAGGTCTGAGCTAACATCTGCAGCCAATCCTCCTCTTTTTGCTGAGGAAGACTGGCCCTGAGCTAACTTCCGGGCCCATCTTCCTCTACTTTAAATGTGGGACACCTGCCACAGCGTGGCTGGACAAGGGGTGTGTAGGTCGGCTCTTGGGATCTGCACCAGCAAACCTCAGGCCACCGAAGGGGACAATGGGACCTGAACTGCTGCACCACTGGGCTGGCCCCAAGCAAGTGCTACTTTTAAAGACAACCCCATTTCCGTGGCTGTTGTTTTGCCAGAGAAAGTCCCTCCAATGTGTCAGGCCCGGGAGATCGGAGGGGCCGCTTCTGCTCCAGGACCAGGTGAACCACACTGCAATGATCCTGTCCTCTTAGTGAGGGGGACACACGACTGTCCTTCAGCAGCCAGGGACGGCACTGGCACTTCTCCCTTCACCACATGCTCTGAGCTGAGGACTCTTCAAGGTTTCTGAATTCAAGGAGGAATGTGAGATTCTGGATCTCATTTCCATGAGCTCAGAGAGCGAAAGAACCACATGTCCACTCCCAGGCTGAGAAAAAAACAGAAATTTAATAGAATACTCAAACTTAGCATTTATCATTGACAACAAAAACATGGCCCCTCCAAAGAGGGAAATAGGCGCTGGGGAAAATGTGTGAGGGAGATGGGGGTGTCGTCCACTGCCTTGTGGCCTTCAGGGACCCCAGGAAATGGATCACAAAGTTTTCATTCACATCAGCATCTGAGAGGTGGCCCCGTGCACCTGAGTGTCCCCGCTGTGTCCCTGCTGTAGTTCAGCTGGTCTCAGGAGCGTCATCTGCCACCACCGCTGAGCTCTTTTTTGGGGGCCTGGTGTCTGGATAGAGAGAGGAATTTCCTAGGAGGCCTCCCCCAGTATCACAGCATACTCTCCCCCCTCCCTGCACCCACTGTACCCTGTGCCCCAGCCCCAGTGCTGAGTGCTCAGTCAGCCAATGCACCCCATCTGTCCCCGACACAGGGGCTGATATTTAGTGTCACCCACTTCACAGAGGAACAAACCAGTCCCAGAAATGTGAGGGGAATCACCCGTGACAGGACTGCTCAGCGGTGGAGCTGGGGCCCCAGCACCACAGCTGTCCGACTCCCCTGGCCCAGACTTGGCCTGAATCTGTACTGAGCCCCTGGATTCAGCCACTGCCAGTCCAGACACTCACTCAGCCCTGGGCGGGAAGATGAGTGGCTCTTCTTGTCTTTGAAGAAGAGTCGAATCTTTCTGGTCCACTGGTATCGTGGCTCCAGCTGACAGGACAGGCTGTAGCTACAGGACAGAGTGGAGTTGTGGGCTCCCAGGAGCCACACTGGAGCTGTGCCTCCCAGAGCCTCCCAGCAGCTGGAGTCCCAGGGCCCCAGAGGTCACCATGCAGCCAGATCTGAGGCTGACCATGGAGCCACGGCCATGGACACTGGAGCTGGTCTGCAGAGAGAGTCTGCCCTGCCCTCACCCAACTCCTGCCCCGCCTCACCTCGCCTCCTCACTCAGGGGCTCCACGGCCTGGAACCAGGCCCCAAAGTGCTCATCGGGCTGCACAGTGTACAGATTTGCAGCCTTCTGGACCAGCTCGATGTCCTTGATGAATTTGAATTCCTGGGACAGAGGAAGGACAGGATGGAGACATGGCCTGGGTGGGGGACCCTGCAGGGCTCTTGGAGGGGGTGAGGAGGGGGACAAGGAGCCAGTGTGGGGCCTTTGTCAACTTGGGAACTCTCCTTCCCTGCAATTCCAGTCAGGACGTGCCTGTTCTCACAGTTGGCCCGAAATAGATCCTCTACAAGGAAGGGGTCATTGATGCCAGCCCTTCCCCCACCCGCCAACGCCATAGGATCCCCAGCTCTGTATATCGAACTCTGCAAATAAATGTCCAACCCCAGGGATTGAGCTAAAGGGCTTGTTATGAAAGGGGGGCTCTCTGATTCCCACACACCCACACTCACCACAGTGAGGCCGCAGCTCCTTACCTCATTCCGACAGCTGAGCACATTGCCCTGGAAGGCAGACAGCCGAAGTCCATCAGAAACAGCCCCCTTAGCCCAGAACTAGCCCCCATCCCACCCCTTCCAGTGTTGCACTGCTGCCAGTGGGCAGGCCCTTCCAGAGACAGGACTTGGACCTGGGCCAGGCTCTGGGCTCCAGACCTTGGGGCAGAGGAGCTGAGACCTTGTAATCTAACCCTCTCTGATGACACATGGGGAGACTGAGGCCTCAGGCAGGAAGGGACAGCTCAGCCACTGATGTGCTTCCTGACTGGGAGGGGCCCGACTTTTCTTCCCTCATGGGCAGGGCCAGAGGGAGACGCTGAGTCCAGCTCAGACACCACCTCCTGTGGCCACACAGCCAGGCAGCTCTGAGCCTCAGCGGCCCAGGGAATCTGGATGGTGGCCTAGGCAGAGCCTCCCATCACTCATTGCTGAGATGGGCCTGATGCCCTGGCTTCCACAGGAGGCTGGGAGGCTCTGCAGAGGACCTTTCCAAGTGTGAGAGCTCAGGGCTCAGGCAGGACTCTCTCCTCCCAAACCCTCAGGAGCCTGATCCCAGGGTCCCACCTCCAGGCTCACTCACCTCCACATAATAATCCGTCTCATCATGCAGCAGCTCCAGGTAACTGAAGATCAGCTCGAGGGAGGGGATGACACCCTGCTCCATCAAGGTGGGGATGGTGATGAGTTCCAGCACTCAGGTGCCCCCATGAACCCTCCCCTGAAACCCCTTACCCCAGCCACCTGCCCACCCCAGGCTCCCACGTACAGTAGCCTAGGACCCTCAGGAGCCCCCACCACACACAATGCCCTCCTCCCCTCCCCTCCAGGAACACCAAACTCCCCCAGTCACGTCCCAGGGCTGGCTGTGGGCCAATCCCAGGGGGTGTGGCCCCTGTCCCTCCCCACCCCAAAACCATCCTGCTCCCAGCCCTTTCAGGCCTCCTCCTGCTCACTGCCAGTGCAGGCACTTCAGGCTCGGCAGCCCCAGCAGATGCGCTGGAGGAGGAAGGCCCCTCTCCTGGGGCAGGCCTCTAGCTGGGAGGGCGAGCACCCTAGCCTCTGACTCCTGGGCACCTCCCCCCCAGGCACCCTCACCTGCTGCCGCCGCCTCTGCCGGGCTCCATGGCGGCCCCTCTGTGCAGTGGCCAACACGGAGGTCGCCTCCTGTCAGTGCCGAGGACAGGGTCAGAGAGGCCCTGCTCCATTCCACATGTCCCCCAAGGCCCCTGACCTCAGACCCTGGCCATCTGGCTCCAGTCCCCTGCTGCCCATGCTGTTCCCACCTCCAGGGTGCTCTGATTCTAGACCAGTCCTGGCTCCAGGACTCACTCTTGTGTGACCTTGGGCCTGCCCAGGCCTCCCTGAGACTCTTTCCTCATCAGGAAAGAGTGGGGAGAACTCCACCTGCCTCCAGGGCTCTCCTGAGGAGTCCCTGTCATCTGACTGTCATCACCGCTCTCCCCTCAGCTCTCGAGGAGGAGCCAGCACAAATCTCCTCCCATTCCTGTCCGCCCTTGGACGGTATCACCCCACCGTGAGGCCTGCACCACATCATCTCCCTCCATTTCCCAGAGGAGGAGACCGAGGCCCACAGAGGGGCAGAGACTTGCTCAAGGACCCACTGAAGAGAGTCCACTCTCTGTCCCAGCCAGAGTCCCTGTCCCCGCTGCCTTCACCCCTCGCCCTGCCCCACCACTGACCACGGTCCTGACCTCTGCACTCCCAGAGTGTGTCCCAACAATAGCCAAACTGAGACATGGAGGGAGAGGGCAGAGGGTGTTGGTGGTGGCCATGTGGCATCTCCTTCCTACCCCACCGACAGGGGTCTCTGAACCCCAGGATGGCCTTACCATAGCCTCACTTCCTAGGATGCCCTCAGGATGTTCCCGGGCCCTGGCGCACCCCTCCTCCCAGATCTCCAGCCCCAGGTTGCCTTCAGGAACAGTCTCTTGCTCACGTGCTGCTGTCCCCTGCACCACTTCTTAAAGGTGTAGGATCTCTCCCTGGGGGAGTGGGTAAAGAAAGAAAGAAAGAAAGAAAGATTATGGGGTGGTTGAAGGGCAAATCCCATTTGTTTGAGATCCCAGAAGACCCAAACAGCCTGGGGCCTGGATGAGGGATTTCACTGGGTTGCTCTGAGCCCCAAGGTCCCCATGGGACTGGGGAGGGGCCTCTCCTGTTGTCACCTGGGGCCTCCATTCCCATATCTACCACACAGATCTGTTTTGAACACTCTTGGTTTCAGTTGGATGGAGATTTCTGTTGCTGCAAAGGAAACACTTGAGAATCTCCAACTGGGCTCAAGTCAGGATCTGATATTGAAGGAAATGAGTTCCTGGGCAGAATCGCTGGCCTAAGGGCCCTGAGAGGCTCAGAGACCCAGGAACCAGATCAGTCCGTGTCCCAGGCATTCACTGTCTCCCAGGTGGTCTCAGCTGACTGCGGGGGCCATGGCCACCCAATGCCGGGTGCAGGGTCCACCTCCCCCTCGTGGTGCTTGGATGGAGAGCAGCCTACCCACCTGGACACTTGTCCCCAGGTGTCTTTGAGACGCTTAATGGCAGGGCTCTGCAGAGCAGAAAGGATCGTGTGGAAGGATGCGAAATTTCTGAGGCCTAGGCACCCCTAGGGAAGGGAAGAGATTGAGCTGTGAGTGGGGGCTGGAGCTCTCCAGCTCTGGATTCTGTCCCCTCATGGACTTCTCCTGTCCCTGATGAGACAGATGCCCAGGAAACCCAGGGAAGGCACACCTGGGACCTGAGGAGTAGCACTGCCAGGCACAAGGATTTTTAGCTGAACATAAGGAAGGAGCACAGGAAGGAAGTGAGCTTGCCACCACCAGGACCTCAAGTCAAGGTCAGTGTGGCCCTGGCAGGAGTGTCTAGGGCCAGTGCAGGGACTCAGACCACAGACTTCAATATCGACAGCTGAGAAACAAGAGGCAATTCCCATGACTCCAGACAGGGCCTCCATGGGCCTCCCATGACTTACCTCGGCCACATGAATCCACAGCTCCACCATCCTGGCCCTGTCCTGCGCTGTCATGCCCAGGGCCCCGAGGCACGTAGCGATGACACTGTTGGCCAAGGTGTTCGTGTGTGCCACAGTGTCACGGATGGTGGGTGCCAGGTACTTGTGGTCCCTGCGGTCTCGCTGGGACCAGATGGAGCCCAGGCAGTGGGCAGGCACCAATTTCTTGAACAGCTCCTGAGGAAGATTCAGAGTGTAGCCAGCACTGCCTCACCCCAGGTCGGCTTCCATGGTCCTCCACAGTCCCAGGCGGGTTGAGGACAGAGCGGGAGCTCAGGAATCAGAGGATGTGATCTCTGAGGTGTGTGGGATTCCCTGGGTTTTGTCTGTATCCACTGAAGGTGTCAGCACAAGATGACCCGGGACACAGTGCTGTGCAGAAGGGAGGGCATTTGCTCCCAGCCCCATCTCACTTCCTCCAGGCTCCGGAAAACAGCCCTCACCGGCCCACCCCAAGGGACATCTTCCACCCATCACAGTCCCCCTCGGGTCCCACTCCCCATTCCCATGCACATTCCCCCGAGGCAGGGAGAAGCACCGGCTTTGTGTGATTGTCTCCACTGGAGTCAGTACGCATCACATGCCTGATGTGTGCTGAGGATTTGAAGGCCCCTGGGCACACGCGTGATCGGCCCAAGGACCTGGCAGCACTTCAGTGAGCTCCCTCCTGCACCAAAGGGCCAGACCCTGCCCAACTTCCTCTCTGTTCCACCTCATTCATCGGCACAGCCACCCCGTGCAGCAGGTGCCCTTAGTGTCCGGCTCTGCTGTGCACATGGGGACAGCGAGCGCTTGGGGTTAAGAAAGTGCCCAAGTCACAGTGTTGGTAACGGGGGAGCAGGAATGTGGATCCAGATCATCAGATTTTGGATCAGGGAATGGCAGGTGTGGGGCAGCTCATGGCACAGGAAGGCAGGGCCCCCCTGCCCTGCAAGCCCCGCTGCTCACCGCCTCCATCCTTGTCAGCTGCTCTGCCACCAGCCGGGGAGGGAAGTCCAAGATGTTCGGCTTCTCCTCCCCCAGCTGGTTTTCGGTGGTCACAGCCCAGGGTCTAGTGGGCTCTAGTTCAGGAGCTGGCACTGGGGCTGAAGCTAATGGTGCCCCTTCCTCCAGCCCTGTAGGGTCCGATGCAGGTAACGCTGGCTCCAGCTCTGCCACGGGTGGTGGGGCTGGAGCTGGAGCTGGCTCTAGCCCAGGGGCTGGTTCTGGCTCTGGCTCTGGATGTGGCAGGAGCTTTGGAGCTGGCTCTGCAGCAGGATAAGGAGAAAGTTTCACCCACACACCTGACAGTTTCTCTGCCTTTCCAAAGACAGGAAGGACTCCACTGCCTTTAAGGGAACTCTAGCCCATGAACCTCAATACAGACAGTCTTCTCAGACTCCAGTCCCCTCACCTTTCCGTTTGGCCTCAATGGCCTTGAGGTGCTCCAGGTGGCCTGGCAGAAGGTAGGCATGGCCCTCCACATGTGAGCCACCAAAGCTGACGTGCAGAGTGGCCAGCTGCAGGGTCCAGCATGGAAACTGTAGGGGCTCCCTGCAATCTTGCCCTTGGCCCAGCCAGGTTCCCAGCAGGAAATAGATAGCACTGCGGGGAGGCAGATGGGCCAGAGAGTCAGTGGCCTGGCCTTTCCTTAAACACTGCCCGCCCAAAGCACTCTTGTTAGCATCTGGGCCCCTGTGCCATCCCCTCCCCCTCCAGAGGAGGGGCCCATCCCAGCTCTGAGCCCCGGCTGACTGTCCTGGCAGTGGCAGGCCTGCTCATCCAGCAGGCTGAACACAGAGTCTGTGAGAGTCTCTTGTTCCCACCGACACTCTCCTCCCCAAGGGTCTGGACACAGCCCACCCCAGCCCTCCATGCAAATGGGCCACTGGAATGAAGACACCAGCACATCTGTGAGCAGCTTGCTCACACACCTCCTACTATGGACCTGGTGGTGCCGCTCACAAGAGGTGGATGTGGACAAAGGGAGGCAGAAGGAGCTGGGACTCTGCTGGGATTGGGTCTCTAGGAGGCAACTCAGCCCAGCCTCCCTTCCTGTTCTCAGGGGGCCTGGGACCCATGCATAGCTCTCTTTGAGTCCAGCCCTGCTGGAGTGGAAGCCACCAGAACTCAGCCCTCCCATGGGAATCACAAGATGGGTGAGATGCAGGGTTCTCCCAGGCCTGACCCGGCCACAGCCTCCGTCCTCTCCCCGCACTCTGTTTGCTAGAGACAGGAGGCCCTCGGTCTGCACCCAAAGACCACTCACTTTGGGAGGTGGTGCTGTCCTCCAGCATCCTGCACACAATGGGCCAAGCTGCCTCCATGTGTCCCAAAGGGGATGAGGGCATCGGCCGGGATGGAGGGTAGATGGGACCTGTGAATGATGTCAAGTGTGACTGACTGACTCTCAGATTAGAGGAGAGGCCCAGGGAGGCTGTCTGCTTCATTCACTGAGTGACACTTAGTGTGTCCAGATGCTCTGCACACAGTACGTCCTTCATAGACATTGTTAAATGAACTCCAACCTGAACCACCCCAGGTGTCTGAGTAGGCCTGGGGCCCCTCTGGGGCCCCAGAGATCCCTAAATGGCTACACCAAAGACAAGCACCAGGACCAGCTGGATGGCATCTCAAACTCCTTGACAGGATGCTCTCCAGGTGTTTTTCCAAACTCAAAAAGCCACAAGCCAGTGAAGGGAGAGGAAGACTACTTTCCGTGGGGGACAGAGAAATAATCAACACCAGCAACCACAGCATGACCCACCACCCTCTCTGCAGAGCCAGGCACCAGGGCAGCACCTGGAGGGCTGATCCCATTCATCCCTGGGAGAAGCCTAGCAAGTTCATCCTCTGCCACCCCACATTTCAGAGGAGCCAACTCAGGCTCAGAGAGATGTGGTGACATTCCCAAGACAAGACACAGCTGGCAGTGGGCAGAGTCACCACTGTGCTGAGGAGGAGGTGGGCAGTCACCTGGGAAACAGCTGGTCCAGCACCTCGTGGGCTGTGCTGGAGCCTGAGTAGCTGCAGAGGGAGGTGATGACACTGCAGAGGACTCTGCTGGGGAAGGCTGGCAGCACAGACTCTGAGAGCCTCTGCATCATGCCTGCCTGGAGGGCACGCATCCTGCAGGCCTCAGTGACAGAGTGGACTCATCTTCACTCTGGGTGGGACGAGGAGGGACACAGAGTCAGGGTCACCACTGCAAACCACCAGCATTATCGAGGTCTGCAGCTGACCCAGGAACTCCTAGCCCCTCCCAGACGTGTGCGACAGGAGACACAGGAGCTCCCACACTCAGCAAGGTTCTGCGCTCTCAAAGTACAATCTGACTTTGGTCCTGCGAAGGACTCCACATTGATCTCCCGCGAGGCCATTTGCTCGCTGAGGGACAACACACCTCCCTCTGTGCAGAGCACCAGCCCAGTGAATCCTCAACAGACATGCCCTCTCTAGAGAGGAGAACAGAGGCTTAGACATGCCAGGTGGCTTCTCTAGGTCCTGTGGGTCAGAACTGAGAACCGCCCAAACTGGGGGCTGAGGGCCAGCCCTTCTAACTGCCTGAGGCTTCATCGGACCCTGACCCGGAGGGAAATGTTATGTGGCCACCTCACCCCTCCCAGGTCTGGAAACAGTGTACAGGGCAGTGACACACTCTGAGAATCCCTTTGACTTCCAAAACACGCTGATGGTTATCTCTCTTACATTAAAGGGAGTTTGGAGACCCTCATTATCGAGGTTCCATTTTCCAAAAAAGGCAAAATTCAAAGATACTCAGGGCCTATTGGGAAGTGACAACGACAGCAACGTTTTCTCTAATCTTCCTAGGGAAATGCAAAGAGTGCCCTCCTACCCTCCTATGCAGCTGGTGGGGAGAAGCGGAAGTCCAGATTCCTTTGGGAATGGGACTGTGGGACACTCATGGGGGACAGCCCTGTTCGGGTCCCAGGAGAACGGCAGTTTGAGGTTGGATTCTGGGCCGGCCCTGGTTATCTCAGGGTTCTGGGTGGGAAGACCCCTCTGTGCCCACTCTCACCTCAGAGCAGCCCTGGTTATTGATGATGGTGCGGTGCAGCTTGTCCCTGTCCAGGGAGATGGAGTACCCGAAGACATCCGCCAGATCTTTGACCACCTCCTGCGTGCAGCTCTGCAAAGACAGTGCCCGAGATCCCGGCCGGGAGGTCTCAGGGGCCTGCCTCGACTTGGCCACAGGAGGAAACCCCAGCACAGATCAGGTACCAAGCAGCATTTGCATAGACCTCCAGCCAGGGAGGGAATGAGATGACAACCGGATGGCTCGGGACTAACCTATGGGTAAAGGAGCTTGGTTCCCAGCACCCACTCTCCCATCCTGCTAGCCACCACCTAGGCTGGGAACATGACACACTGCCAGGCTTCCAACACCGAGCAAACGGCTCCTACCCAGGGTGGGTCCCCGCTCTGCCCCGCCGTCCCTCACTCACTCCCCTCAGACACACAAGTAGGCTCAAAGGGGTGTGCGGGTGGCATCCAGTTTTGGCCTAACCCGGATGGCCTGCCCTGTGTTACCTGAGTGCTCCTCCTGCCAATTGGACAGAGGTGGTGCAGGTGAGGGCCAAGCCAGTGTCTATAGTGACTGAAAAGGCTCTTTTTCTTGGCTTTCCTGAAGCCAGAGCCTCCACAACTCGGGAGACAGCAGGAGAACATCCTCTTGTCTTCAGTGTCGCCACTCAAGTGGGCTCGATAGGATGCTATGTCTAGAATGTGGGCGCCTGGAGACCAGTGTGCTAAGTTCTGTTGGGGTCTGTCTCCAAGGAAGTGAGGTCACTTCCTCAAGGTTCCCTTACCTGGGCCCCTTCCTTCAATCACACCCACCGAAAACCTCTCTGGGATCTTGGCTGCTCACCCTCCTTGCCCATGTCACCTCCAGAACTGTACACAAATAGCCAGCACAGATCCCAAAACAGGACCTTGAGATGGAACCAGGGTGCCAGCTTGAGGACATGCAGCTGAGTTCCGACCTCTTTTTTCCTACAAGCTCTGTGTCCTGGAAATGCCAATGGGCCTCCCAGGGCCTCCTCAATCACCCAACCTGCACAATGGGGACGAGGCCAGAAATATCTCCCTCCGGACATCCTCAGGTGTAGAAGAGACAATAGCAACAACACTTGTGGTCTGGTTTGCATGTGTCTGATGCACACACTTAGAGATGAAAGAATGACAAGAGGGGGTGGGATGTAGTGTGGAGTACCCCTCAAAACAGGCCTGGGTTCCAGCTCTGTGACCTTGAGAAAGTCACTGCCCCTCTGGGCCTCGTTTCCAGGTCTGCACCTTTAAGAGGTGGAAATTAGCGGAAATTCAGATATTTCCATTTACTGGCATGAACCTTGCACGGTCTCCTGTTTGACTTAGAATCAGACCCAAGTGCCTCATGTTGGCCTATGTGGTGGGCATCCTCCACCATGGCTCCCAGTGCTCACTGCCTTCTGCTGTGCATGTCCTTGTGGAACCACAAGTGGTCAGGAACTGCCTTCTGAATAGAATGCAGCCAAGGTCATGGGATGGCCTGCAACCCAGGGTTAAGAACAAAAAGCCTGGCCCTTCCTTCTTACTCATTGGCTTTAGTCCCCTCCGTCTTTCCCTCCTTCTGTTTCCATCTCTCTCTCTGTCTGCATCTTATATCTCTGGAACTGGGGGAGCAAGTGTGCATGTTTTCAGTTGCCCTATGTAGAGGCTCCATAGGAGAGAAGGGAAGGAATGATCGGCCAACAGACAGGCAGGAACTCAGACTTTCAGTCCAAACAAACCCCGTCAACATGCATGTGAGTGAACTTGGGAGCAAACCCTCCCCGTGTCGAGCCGCAATAGAGCCACAGCCCCTGCTTCACAGAGACCTTGAGGCAGAGGCACCCAGCTAAGCTGTGCCCCATTCCTGGCACACACACTTTGTGAGATGTTAAGGATTTGTATTTTCTAGGTGCAATGTCTTAGAGCAGTGTCATCAGAGAGTGACGTGAAAAGCACAGTCTGCCAGTTCCTGCCTTCTGGCCCTGCCTGTCCCCATCTGCCCTCCTCTCTCTTCTCAGGCTCCTTCCAGCTACACCGCCATCTTTCTGACCTTGTCTGGTCAGACCCACTTCTTCCTGTGAGCCTCTGCGCCAGCGGTGCCTTCTCCCTGACACTCAAACTGTTCCCAGACACAGGCAGGCGTGCCTCTCATCTGGCACCCTGCTCACAGCAAATGTCACCCCTATGATGCCTTTCAGAGCCTCCCAGGAACAGGCTCCACTGTCACAGGTCTCCCACCTGCAAGGGCATCTCATCATGTCCTCCTTCTTGGTCTCATCTGGATAAAGTGAGTCCATGAAGGAGGGCTTTCTGCTTGGCGGACGAGGAGGCAGCTTCTTCTGGTTTCCTCAGGATCATGACTGTCTCTTCTGGGCTGAATGTTTCCCCTCCCAAGTCCATTGTGAAAGGAAATTCTCATTCCCTTGCTTTCAAGGGTCTGGTTTCCCCAAGAACACAGGGAGACTCCCCTCTCCCTGGAATGCAGCACCAGCCCCTACACCCAAAGCCTGAAAATTAGCACCCAGCTTGAAACACAACCAGATCCTGAAGTCACTTCCTGCTGAGGCCCCCCATCCATTTTGTAACCCCATTGTAACTCCTTTGCTCACCTTTCCCCTGAGACACAGCTCCCAGCCTGCCCTTGGCTTCTTACAGGAACAGTGGGATTTCCCAGAAGCACTCCCAGCCTGGGCAAGAAATGTTTTGAAATGTTCTCTATGTATTTTCCAGGACATGGGATATGGGGAGAAGTCATTTTGGTTGTGTATGTGCAACAGTTTTGATGCGAATAGCATCTTTTTCAGACAGAGATCAAAGAGTGGGGCTACCGGGTGTAACAAGAAAATGGATACACTGAGCCATCGTCTTCATGGTGTGAAGTCTTACAGAGCAAAGAACATGGTTAAGAGCAGAGACTATGGAGCCAACATCTTATGTTCAAATTCCACCTCAATCACTTCCTAGATATTGGTAGAGGGCAAAGTACTTACCTCATTGGTGCCTCAGTTTCTTCATCTGTTGTTGGCAAGAAGGATAAGCGTACCTAATTTGTGAGGATATGGAGAGTGCTAAAGGAGTTAATGTTTCAAAACACTTGCAACATCCAGCACATTGCATGCCCTGTACACATACATTATAAATGAAATGCAAATGTTCTTCTGACGCTGTCTGTTTGCTCCAGACGGGAGACTAGGGGCTGGAAGGCTGTAGACAGCACTCCCTGAGACAGGATGAATCGATGAATGAACAACACTGTTGAAGGCATTACCAATGGCACATCCGCCTCCCTATGGACATTCCCAAGCACAATCACACCCAAGCATCCCTCCTCTGTCCTGCATCGTCTTCTGGGATTCTATCCAGTAATCACGGGGGCTTCTTGAAACCTGGGACCCACACCCGCCACAGGTTCTCTTCTCTCTGACAGCAAACCCCAGGCCTTGTCCTAATGGCTTCAGCCCACAGGCTCTGAACTGACATCCTTTTCTTCACTTGAGGGAGACATGTCATTCCCAGAGCTGGGCACACAGAGTGTCAGCCTTGGAGGAAATGCCTCCCTGGCCAGTGGCAGGTGGAAGAGCGCCGTGATGGAGTAGGATTTGGGGAGAGTCCTCCAGGTGTGGTCAGAAGGGGCCCAGCCAGGGCATTTGTCAGCAAGGTCTGGTTGGTGGACCTTGGTGGCAAAAGAGTGGCGGGGGCAGCATGTTTTAGAGGTCCTGGCATGAGACAATCCACAGGATGGTCATGAAGTCAGAATCAGCCTAGTGAGGTCCAGCTCAATCCACTGTCATCTGTTCCCTGACTGGCTCACTAATCCAGGAGTGATTTACAAGGGCGATATTCGTCTTCTACCATCTTTTCGTTGATTGGCAGGAGCTAGTATTCTTTACAAAACTTGTGTATTTTTACATAGGAAACGATAGGTGAGTTCTGTAACAACCCTTCTTGCAAAGTTCTCACTAATGTATTGAGTCTCTAACAGAATCCACCGCTGGGAACTTCACCAAAGATCCTGACCTTGACTCTCTGGTTTTAGATCTTCCTGATTGGTAAATTTTCTTGACTCCTGGCTCCTTTCCTGAGGTTCGTCCACTTAGAACAATGTAGGACTGCAAGCTCTTGCCACTTGAGAAGTAGTGGTTCAACTCTATGATGATGTTGGTCTTGCTTTCTAAGTGTGTGTGTGTGTATGTATGTGTGTATGAGACTGTTGTCTGCATCTTGCCACGTGGGTCAGATTGACTCCTTTCCTGGGAAAAATTGTCCCTAACCACTTTCTCTGGGCTTCATTTTCACGTCTTGAACAGTGCTGTCCAACAGTAGAATTTCACACTCTATCTAATGAAATTTAAACTTTTTTTAAATACTGACATTTAAAAAAGTAAAAATAAACAAGTGAAACTAAGTTATAATTGTATACGTAAACCCATTATAACCAAGATATTACCATTTGTCCAGGCAATCTATATAAAAATTAATAGTGAGACAGTTCACTTTTTTTTTATTGGGATCAACAAATCCATTTACATAGTCTCCATTTGTAAGTTGAAATTTTTTACATATACGGTTTCTGTGTCCCCCACGCAGAACCTGGGCTGACGTGTTAGAGAGGATATAAAGCAGAACAGGCATAAGTAACGATCACTGTCAATCCAGCTCAGCACGAACACTCACCACTGACAAAAAGGCTGTCCCTGAGCAGGGAGTAGAGGCCCCTCGGGGTGACAGGGTGGATCAGCTGGTTCCGCACCCAGGAATGCTGCTCTCTGTCACATGGGGTCTCTGTCACACTCTCCATCATGAGCCATGGGGTCAGGGTGTTAGGTGCAGACAGCTTCCATGCTGGAGGCTGCCCCTTCCTCCGCAGGCCCGGGGAGAGAGGAATGTGGGGACTCTAGAGAGATGTCCTGAATCCTCTGATAATGGGGGCCAGAGGGAGGGAGGAGCAAATTGGCAGTCAGTGGGAAGAGTGAAAACTGGGGTGGTCACCGAAAGTGTTCATGACTCTCAAGTGCTCAGAAAAGGGACTTCCCTGAGGGAGATCAGTCTACAGCCCAAGACAAGGGGCCCAGGCTGCTCTTCTTGAACAAGGATCCAAGCTGGGGAGGAGGCAGGAGGACGACGAGCAGGAGAGACAGCAGGTGGAGAGTGGCTGGCTGGGACTCATCCAGCCAGGAGCTGCTGACACCAGGGTCTCATTAGGGGCTGCAGGCCTCTCTCAGTGGAGTTCAATGTGGCTGAGCTCTTGCTCATGTCTGTCAAATACTGGATGTTGGAGAGGGTGGAACTGAGTGTGAGGGCCTTCAGGTCGTGTCCCTTGGCTGCAAGAAGAGAGGGGGAGAGATGGCCATCACTGAGAGCTGAGCTGAGACCAGATCAGAGTCATGAACTCAGTATCATCTGTTGCCTTTGCTCCCAGTGGAACCACCACCCAATGCTGTGCTCATCCAAGTCGAAGCCAGCATATCTCTCAGCTCCTCCTCCCTCACCTGCCAGTAACACCAATTGCACTTACAGATTGCTCCTCAATGTGTTCCTTCTGTTCATTCACGTCCCAGGTAGGTCTTACCTTTTCTCACCGGAACCAACACCCTAACATGCTCACTGGATGCATTGTCTAAAGGATGTTCTCTGCCTTGAACATTAGAAGCATTTTTCTGAAGTGAAGATCTCACTAGAACACTCCTGCTCTAGCATCACCCATGGCTCCCTAAGGCCTTCAGGGTTAAGTTCAAGCTTCTTGACCTGGCACTCAAAGCCCTTGCACATCTGGCTCCTGCTGACTCTTCAGCCTTATTGATCCATTCACTCTGAGTTAGGCTTTGTGCTTCAGGCAAACCAAATTCCTGTCAATTCTCCCATACACTATGCTGTTTTTGCCTACAGGGCCATTGCTCATGCAATTTCCTCTGCCAGGAACACGCTCCACACCCTATTTCCCTATATAACTCCTACTCCTTCTTAAAGACCCCAATTGGGCAAAACTTCCTCCAGAGAGCCCTTCTCACCCAAAGGATGCCAGGTGCTTCTCCTCAAAACATCCCACCTTGTATTAGAATTTTCTGTGACTTTCACAAGACCAGGGGCTCTCTGAGGGCTGCATCAGATTGAAATATTGCTATAATCCTTGTGATCAGCATGCTTGCCCTCAAAGCAGAATTGCACACCTCGGCTTCCCAGCTGCCCAGTAAGAATTGGGCAGTGGAGTTGTGGGGCTGGAGAGCTCCTCTGGGGAAGGAAGAGGGGCCCCCCTAGGCCTGTGGTGGCTTCTGGTTGCTCAAGCAATGAGGAAGTAGGCAGGAACATGCTGCCCGGCTCAGGAGCTGTGGAAAGGGCTGTCGTCTGGGAGACACAGAGACCCCACACAGTGGGTGAAGCCCCACAGGCTCATCTGCACTCCAGCAGTGGCTGTCCCAGGACAACCATTCACAGGTGAGCCATAAATGTGAGTGACAGAAGGAGGGATTGTGTGAGTAGAGGGATGTTCGAGCCTGTGAGTGAGATGAACCCAAGAGAGACAGTGTGCTTGAAGAAGAGAGAGACGCGACAAAGAGATAGGTAGAGGCACAGATAGAGGGGATACCTGGATGGACAGAAGAAGAGCGGACAAATGGAGGGTCACAGGGAAAGCAGGAAGAACAAAGACAAGGAAGAGAAGTTGAGACATGGGAGGAAAGAGGATGGAAGGAGAGAAGGAGAAACAGGCGAACAGGCAGGAGGACAGTTGGACAGATTGATACCTGGACAGATGCTCGGGTGGATAGATGGAAGGAAGGAAGGAAAGAATGGAGGGAGGGAGGGAGGAATGAAGGATAGAAGGAAGAGAGGAAGGAAGGAGTCTGAGAGGAGGGAGAACTGGGAAAATCACCTGCCCACGTTCAGAGGGTGCTTTAAAGGGAGGGTAAGGCTGAGAATACAGGACCCCGAACTCCCAGGCTTGTGTTCACCTGTCCCAATGCTGCCTGTTATTACTCGTAGAGATGAGCATATGGATGTAAACGAAACCTTGAGCCGTACCCTCACAATACACAAAACTCAATTCCTGGACACTTTGACCTAAAGGGGAAAGGTAAAATAATGAAACTTCTAGAAGACAACATAAGAAAACATCCTCGGGACCACAGGGTAGAAAAAACTTCTCAAAGAAGACACACACACACAGACACACTCTCCATAAAAGAAATATCGGTAAACTGGGATTCATTAAAATTTAGGCTTTCGGTTCATCATAAGACACATTACAAGAGGGAATTGGCAAGTCACAGGATGTGAAGAGATTGTCCCAGTTCCAATATTCAACAAAGGATTCACATGGAGAATACAGAAAATCTTCAGCGTATTTATTAGATAAAATGCAGTGAAAGAGATACATATTAATGCTGGTTATTTTAATGAGCCACATTTATTTTACAAGGACAGTGAACAAAGCAATCTGAAAAGCAGGGGGTGAAAAATGAACAGTAGATAAACAGAATCCCAGGAGGGTTTGGAAAAAGCAAGAGAAGCCCCTTACATAACAGTTCATTGGCCTTAGAAAAGGAAGGTACTACTGGATTGTGTTAGGAAGTCAGATTGAAATATCTAGTGCCTTCAGTGGAAAAATAAGATAGGAAAAAATAACTATGATAGTTATTTGATTTTCCTCCAAATGACTTTATCCCTTAGAGAGCAAGGCACTTTCCTTTTCAATCATCAACACATCAAAGTTTAATTTCCCTCCATTTAGCCTTTTTTGTGGCCATAGGTTAGAAGCAGCAAAGGGGCTCAGCAGGCTGAACCAGTCTGCAGACATACTCTGTCCTGTTCCACACTGGCTCACACACGTGCAAAGTGGGCGCTTCTCACAGGGGAAAAGCCTGCAGGGCTGAGGGGCAGCCACCCCTTGGACCCTGTTTGTTAGTACCATTGGAAATTTCTCCTGAGTCCCTACTCAAAAAGGAAGTGGGTGGGGGGTAGAATAAGAAGGCCATATATTTGAAGGAAATAGGAGAAAATATTTCATTGTGAAAGTAATAAATGTTGCTTTTCAGAAGTCATGTGTATGTTGAAAGTCTATGTCTTAAGGTACCACAATGAAACAACGTACACCTCATCTTCTCCCTCTTTTATCTGAGCATAAGGTTAAAATCCATGAAATTCCTAAGATTAAAAAAACACACAAAAATCACAAGGAAATTTTTGGAGGTCATGGATGTGTTCAGCACTTTGTTGTGGTGATGATATGACGGGTATATGCATATGTCCAAACTAATCAATACACATATAGAAAACGTGTGCATTTTTTGTCTATTACTCATACCTCAACAGAGCTAAAAATTAAAATAAATTCCTAAGTTTACTTTTTGAGGGTGTATAAAAGTCAAAATTTCTAATAAAATTCAGATTGTTAATTTCTGAACATAAATAGCATTCCTGCTTTGATGGGTGACCCCACAACTCTCAAAAAAATCAAGAGCAGTTGCTACTGTCAATCTCAGTGGAAGTTATTTTCAACACCTCACCCCCTTCTTTACACCTCATTATTTAAAAACCAAGGAAATAGTCTTCAGCTTTTAAAATGAACGAGTAAATGAGGCAGCTTGACATTATACTTTATTCAAGATTTAATGTTAAGTAAAGGAAATAACTGAGCATGAGCAGAATCCCTTCCATAACTCATCTTTTCTCCTATGCTGATAATAAAAATGACACTCTACTTAAACGTAGTTTGCATGATATATTCTCAAGTAAATATACTTATCTGCTGGACATTTGATTTCATTTTTTTCTTTTTTTAATCAATAATTTACACAAAAAAATCAATTTAGGAGATAAAACGTATTGCTATTTAGAATTACTTCCTGATTGTAAATTACTAGAAGTGTAACATGAAGTCAACGCTAAGGACGTTTGAAGTCCTTTAATACATTTTGCCAAATTTCTTTTTTAGAAAATAATGTTAATATAGGACTTTAAGTTTGAGAAACCTGTTTCATGACACCCTAATCTGTTGAAGGATAATTTTGAGATTCTTATTCACTTTCTTCATATTCATCTATAAAACTTATTTGGCATCTTTCATCTTTTTAACATTTTCATCTTTTTAACTTTCAAAGGTTTAACTTTCCAAGAGACGATTTTTTAATGATGAGCTAACTGATGAATTTGTGCACCGACTGTTTTTTTGAGACTGAATATACAAATGGACAAAGGCCAGATCATATATGACAGTATAACTCTGACCCCCAACGTGGGAAGTAAACATCCCAAGAAGCCAAGTCACAGCCCCTGCAGCATTCAGCACAGAACAGTCAGCACTTGGTCAGTAACTGCCAGTTTCCAAAACTCTCGTTCTGCTTTCAACACAGGACCGCCAGAGAAAGCCACATGTGCTCCCTAAACCATCACATAGGATGCCTGCCTTCTACTTAGTGAGCTCCCGCTTCCCCACGTCAACAACTTCCAATCAGGCCACCCCTCCCCCACTCCCCTGACCTCTGCCACCCTCTCCCCTCCCTTTCCCTTCTCTCCTCTTCTTGTGCATGCAACAATCCTCTCCTGTCGCATTACAGTCTCTGCAATATTTTTAACGTGTGATAGAACAGTTCCTCCCTCAGAGTTCTTCCTGGTCCATATTTTCCTAGCTTAGCTTATGCGTTTATTTTTTCCATGTAGGATCATTTATCTAACTCAACAGAAAAGCTCGTTAAAATTTTTATTGGCATTATATTCAATTTATAAAGTAATGGGACTGACCATTTAATGAAACTTCCTAACTTAGAACATAGACTGACTTTCCATTTGCCAACTATTTTTAATTGAAATTTATAGTGTGATCGTTGTAGATTCCACACTGCTGTAAGGAATAACTCCAAAAGTTCCAGTGTACACTTTACCCAGTTCCTTACAATGATAACATTCTGCAAAACTATAGGACGATACCACAGCCAGCTTGTTGGCATTGATGCAATCCACTATCTTATTCAGGTTTCTTCAGTTTTACTTGTACTAATTTGTTCCTGTGTATTTAGTTCTGTACAATTTTATCAGAAGTGCAAGTTTGTGTATCCATCACAGCTAAAATAATGACTAGTTTTATCACCACAAGGTATTCTTGTATTGCCTATTAAAAAATAAACGGATGTTACTTTTTAGAGCAGTTTTACGTTTACAGCAAAATTTAATGAAATATACAGTGTTCTCATATAGTCCCTGCCCCCACATATGCATAACCTTTCTGTTGTCAATATCTCTCGTCAGAGTAGTATACTTCTCACAATTGATGAACATACATAGGCACACCATTATCACTCAAAGTCCATAATTTACATTAAGGTTCACTCTTGGTGTCAGAGATCACTAGGGTATAACTCTGTGGTCCATTTCTGGATTGTCTACTCTGTTCCATTGATTTATGTAGCTGTCCTACAATGAAAATGACGATGCTGTGATTACACTATCTACAAGGCAATACTAAATATTGTTAAAGTGTTTACTGCCACATTATTCTTCCTGTCACGATTGTTTTAGCTACTCTCAGCTATGTGCCTTTCTATATAAATTTTAGAAAAAGGTGTCTCTGTCTACAAACTGTGGTGGAATTTTTATTAGAATAATATTAGACCTATAGATCAATTTGGGGATAATTGAGACCTGTACTCTTTATTCTATCCAGTAGTATGGTGAGGACTGCAGAATTCTCAGCACATAACAACTCCTTCCAAACCCCCACACCAGGAGGAGACTCAACCAAACTCTGGCGTGGCTTCTAGCAGCATAAGGCTGTGTAACCGGAATGACTCCAGCCCACCATTAAAATGCCTTCCTGAGAGCTCAAAGCTAACAGAAAAATTTGCTATTTATTTTAGTCAACACCCAATTATAGGCCTCTGATCCCCCTCCTTAGAGTATTTACTAAAGAGGGCTTACAACTGTCGATATGTATCTCTCACAATTCTCTAAAGGACCTAAGAGCCACTCCTTTGAAATACGATCATTAAGACAGATAGAGACTCTTTCTCTCAACTTCTGAGTGAGGATAGAATCCTAACTTTGATAACTGCAAAGTAACGAACACAGTGGGTCTAATCACAGTTACACTGACCAACCTTTGTACTTTTTCACTTCTTTGACTCCACTGAGCCCCTGAACCCTGCTCCTTCATTCCCTTTAAAATTCTAAATTCACCTGCGTACAAATCTGAGCGCAGCTCAGCTTCTGTCAGCCGTTACTGAATAAAATCTGCTTTCACCACTTTAACTAATGTCTGTTGCATTTGTCTTTGACAATAGTAAGGCTCTCAATTTATTTGCATCTTCTTTAATTACCGTAATCGGTATTTTATAATTTTCAGCATCAGATCCTGTACACATGTTCCTGAATATATGCCTGAATGTTTCATGTTCTTCGGAGTGGTTTTAAATGATACAGCATTTTCAAGTTTATCATCTGCAGGTTCATCATTAGTTGTAGAAATAAAATGGTCTTTTGTGTGTTGATCTTGTACTTGGTGAACTTTTTGTACTCATGTATTAGTTCTGATTTTTTTTTTTTGTAGATTCCCAGACTTTTTTACACAGACAACAATGAAACTAAGAATGGTTATATTTTTCCTTTCTAAACTCTATGGCTTTTATTTCCTTTACTTCTGTTATTGCCAGAAGCTTCAGTATTTTATTGAATAAGAATAGTGAAAGTGGTATTCCTTTCCTTGTTCCTTATTATGGGGAGAATCCTTTAGTCTTTCCCTGTTAAGCATGAAGTCAACTGTGCATTTTCTGTAGATGACCTTCAACAAGTGAAAGTAATTTCCATCTATTTCAAACTTGCTAGAAAATTTTATGACAAACAGGAGTTCGATTTTATCAAATGTTTTCTCTACATCTCTGGCTTATTAACAAGTCTTGACCTTAAACAAATAGACAGCCAGTTATTTCTCTGGTGAAAATTGGTTTACCTGGGATTAGCAAAGAATAGCCATTTGGAGTGTGAAACCATGGCAAGCTATGCAGGAGCACCCAGCAAGAAAGAGAGGAGAAGCTCTTTTATCTCAGAGTGGGGAAAATTGGGGGGCTATTGGACACAGTCTTGAGGGCAGTGGCTTTTCATCGGCAGAGTTGTGACAGTCTCTCCTTGGCTTAGTTTCTGACTGGTCAGGAAGAGAAAGTCTTTATTCTTCCTGTTGCACTGCGCTTTTGACATAGGGCATGAGAACTCCCTCTATTAGCCTTCCAACACTATTTCAACTACGTTTCCGTTTATTAACTTTCACATGTCCCCATTTTGATTGTGATCTTTCTCTGAAAGCATTGTTGATCTGCAGTCAGATTTTTCCAGTTTCAGTAGCCTCTCGTCCCTCGAGGCCAGGAAGGACCTTCTCTGGGAGTCATGTCCCATGTTGGAGGAAAAACACACAGATTGGAAACCTATCGTGGCCACATTTGAGGAACACGGAGTGAGAGGAAGGAGAACTCTCTGGCACTTTTGACCTAAAGTTTGCATGTTATCAAGATCATAGGCATTGGAGATGATCTGAAGTGTCATGTCATCCTCAAAGGTTTGGCAGACAAACTTCCAACAGACCTTGTCCGGACACCTTGGAAACCTTCGCATCAGATACTGTCTGCTTCCATTTGGAGAAATCTTTATTTTTAAGTCACCAAATGATGTGCAGTCCCCCAGGGTTTTGTGCTTTCTTTAGGTGTGTCACATGAATCCAAGTCTTGAGTTTTGTGGCAAAAAGCTTGGCTGGCAGTGCCCGATCGAGGAAAATACTATCATCTTGGTTGAGTTTTGTTAGTTTGAAATTTTTGGTAAGTTGTTCCTTGTTTTCAAGTTGTTAAATTTATGAGAATGGAGCTGTTTATATTATTTTCAATGGCTGAAGAACCTGCAGTGATCTATCCCTCTAGTGTGTCTCAGGCCTTTGAGGGTGAAGAGGCTTCCCCAAAGCATCTTGTGGCAGAACCCTGTTTGCTGTTGGCCCCTAACAGCTTGAGTGCATCTGGGTTGGGGAGGAGACAGAGACTTCCAAGAACAAGTTGTTTCTTCTTGAAGGAATGCTGAAGATGCCCAAAGTATGGTACTTTGACATACAAATTATTTTGAGCCAAAAGCAATCGAGAGCCCGCAGATGCAGAAAAAACTCTTGATCTCCACCTTGACTGCTTTAAATGAAGGATAGACTTCCTCTTTGGAAAGGAAATTTATGTTTATAAAGGAAATTTCCATTAGTAAAAGCATCTGCACCAGAAAGAGAATGACTCTTAGAGAATTTTTTTTTGAGGAAGATTAGCCCTGAGCTAACATTCCCCACCAACCCTCCTCTTTTTGCTTAAAAAGATAGGCCCTGAGCTAACATCCTTGCCCATCCTCCTCTACTTTATACGTGGGATGCCTGCCACAGCATGGCTCAATAAGTGTTGTGTAGGCCCGCACCTGGGATCTGAACTGGTGAACCCCAGGCCATCAAAGCAGAATGTGTGAATTTAACCCGTGTGCCACCAGGCCAGCCCCTAGAGAATTTTTTTTTTTTTGAGGAAGATTAGCCCTGAGCTAACTGCTGCCAATCCTCCTCTTTTTGCTGAGGATGACTGGCCCTGAGCTAGCATCCACGCCCATCTTCCTCTACTTTATATGTGGGACACCTGCCAGAGCATGGCGTGCCAAGTAGTGCCATGTCTGCACCAGGGATCAGAACCGGCGAACCCCAGGCCACCGAAGCAGAACGTGCGCACTTAACCAGTGAACCACCAGGCCAACCCCTAGAGAATTTTTTTAACTGAGAGATTTATCTGCATAACAAGGCAAGCTTTATTTATTATACATTTTTTCCCCTCCTCTTCCCATAATTTTTCTTCAGCCACTTCCTGCTGCTGCTCACCCAGATGGCTTCCTGCTTCCAAGCTCCCCCATGTGCACCCAGTGTGGACTGGACTTGCAACTGGCAGCTGGTGTGGAGCTGCCTGCTCGAGGGCTGCAGAGCACCATCCTAAGTCTCATCCCCAGCATGACCTACATGGCCAGCAATACTCAGGATCTGCCTCCACTGCACAGGATTGGGGCAGCTGCACTGATGGTTCAGATTGTGGGCAATACCCAGCCCAATTCCCACCCACTTTTGTTGACCACACACCTGTGCTGTTTGCAGATGGTACAGATTTAAAAGAGAAGTCATATCCTGTCGTTAAAGCGGAACTGGTGGGCTGCCTTGAGGAATTTTTCAACACCTGTAAAACTAAAGAGAAACTAGGAGAATTATCAGAAGAGTTCTACAAAAATGAACTACTATTGATTGAAATGTTGAATATACATGTCCCTGCAGTTGCTAAATTGAGATGTCTTTTAGACAGTTCTCCTAGGGAAGATTTACTAGACATTCTGACATCACTTATCCAAACAAGCAACAGAAATGCTCCAAATTTTAGATACTGTGACTCTGGAGGAAACTGTCCAAGATGATGATACCACTGCTGGTGAAACAAATGCAAGAATTGAAATTGCTTTAAAAAAACAGAAAGCTTGGGGCCAGCCTGGTTGCACAGAGGTTAGGTTTGCATGTTCTCCTTCAGTGGCCTGGAGTTTGCCGGTTCAGATCCTGGGTGCAGACCTATGCACCACTCATCAAGCCATTTTGTGGCAGGAGTCCCACATATAAAGTAGAGGAAGATGGGCATGGATGTTAGCTCAGGGCCAGTCTTCCTCAGCAAAAAGAGGAGGATTGGTGGTAGATGTTAGTCAGGGCTAATCTTCCTCAAAAAAAATGATAATAACAATAAAACAGAAAAAGCGAGAAAGATGATAATAAATGCATTATATGAATATGCCTCAATAGGATTTCACACATCCTAGGTACTTTATTTTCTGGCACATTGTTATGGGATATCATGCAGGTGATTTCGACATATCCTGTGTGTTTTCCATGCGTGTCCGACAGCTGATTCTGGCGCGTCCGGCAGGTAGTTTCAGTGAATCAGGCACCTGGTTCCGGCGTATCCAACAGGTGGTCCCGGCATGTCTGGTAGGCGATTCCAGCACATGTGACATGTGGTTCCGGTGTATCCGGCAGGGGATTTCGACGTGTCCGGCAGGTGGTTCCAGCATGTCCAGCACCTGGTTCTGGCATGTTTTGCAGGTGGTTCCGTCATGTCAGCACCTGGTTTTGGCATGTGTGACACCTGTGTCTGGTGTATCTGGCAGGTGGTACTCACAAGACTGGCAGGTGGTTCAGATGTGTCTGGAACCTGGTTTTTGGCATGTGCGACACCTGCATCTGGTGTATCCGGCAAGTGGTTCTCACAAGACTGACAGGTGGTTCAGGTGTGTCAAGCAGGTGGTTCTGGCATTTCAGGCACCTGGTTCTGGCCTCTGCTGTACCTGTTTCTGGTGTATCCATCACATGGTTCCAGCGTGGCTGGCACATGGTTCTGGCATATTCGGCAGGTGGCTTCAGCGTACTGGGTGCCTGGTTCCGGCGTATCTGACAGTGGGTTCCATGGTTTCTGGCAGGTGGTTCCTGCATGTCTGGCATGTGGTTCCGGTATGCTCTGAATGTGGTTCCAGCGTGTCCGTCAGGTGGCTACCATGTGTCCAGGACCTGATTCCGTCGTGTGCGGTTGGTACTTTCAGAGTGTCCAGGTGTTGGTTCCAGCATGTCTGGCCATTGGTTCCCGCATGTCCAGGGGTGATTCCGGTGTGTCCAGCAGGTTGTTCTGGCCTTTTCCAGAAATTGCTTCTGGCGTACCCAGGACCTGGTTCTGGTGTATCCGGCAGGTGATTTTGGCGTGTCCAGCAGGTTGTTCCGACGTGTTACGCTGGTGGTTCCGGCCTCCGTGGCAGGTGTTTGTGGCATGTCTGGCACCTGACTCTGGCGTATACGGCAGGTGGTTTCAGAGTATCTGGTACCTGGTTGCGGCATATCCAACAGGTGGTTCCGAAGTGTCTGGCAGGTGGTTCCGGCGTGTCAGTGAGGTGGTTCCTGCATGTCCAGAAGGTGGCTCTGTCATGTCCAGTGGGTGACTCCGCCACTTCCCTCAGATGGTTCCGGTGTGTCTGGCAGGTGGTTCCTGTGTGACTGGCATGTGGTTCTGGTACGTTCAGAAGGTGGTTCCGGCGTGTCTGGTGGGTGCTTCCGGCATGTCCGGCAGTTGGTTCTGGCATGTCTGGCAGGTGGTTCCGGTGTGTCTGAGTGGTGGTTCCAGTGTGTCCGGCCGGTGGTTCATGCATGTCTGGCGGGTTTTTCCAGCATATAAGCTGCCTGTTTCCAGCGTTTCTGGCAGGTGATTTTGGCATGTCCAGCAGTGGTTCCGGCAAGTCAAGCAGGTGGTTGCAGCTTGTCCGGCACCTGATTCTGGTGTACTTGACAAGTGGTTCCGGCGTGCCCAGCATGTGGTTCTGGAGTTTCCATCAAGTGGTTCACGCGTATCTGGCAGGTGGTTCAGGGTGTCCAGCAGGTGGTTCAGGCATGGCCAGAATGTGGTTCCAGCATGTCCGGCGGGTAGTCTGACATTCTGAAGCACCATGCCAGGCACACTAAAACCAGATGTCCAACACGCCAGTACCACCTGCTGGACACGCCCGAACCACCTGCCAGACTTTTGTGAACCACCTGCCGGACACGTTGGAAGCACCTGCTGGATATGCCAGAAACAGTTGTGGCACACGCCGAAACCTGGTGCCGGACATGACTGAAGACCTGCCAGACACTATGGAGCCACATGCCTGATACACCATAAACAGGTGTCTCACACCTGAACCAGGTGCTGGACATGACTGAAACACCTGTTGGAGAAGCCTGAACCACCTGCTGGACGAGACTGAACCACCTGCCTGACACTCCTTAACCATCTTCAGGACACGCTGGAACCCTCTGGTGGACACGCCAGAACGACCAGCCGGACAAGCTAGAACCACTCGCCTGCCACGTTGGAGCAATGTGCGAGACACGCCGAAATCACCTGGTGGATATGCTGGAACCGGGTCCTGGATACGCCAGAACCAACTTCAGAACAACATGCCGGACATGCCAGAACCATCACCTGGAGATGCTGAAACCACCAACTAGACTCGATGAAATCAGGTCCCAGACATGCCGTAGCCACCTGCCAGACATGCTGGAATCACCCGCCAGACATGCGGGAACCAACTGCCAGACTCACCGGAAGCACCCAATGGACAGGTCAGAACCACCTTCCAGACATCCCAGAAGCTCATGCCAGACACACAGGAACCCCCTGCCTGACACGCCGGAACCATCTGAATGATAAGCCAGTAGCACCCACCGGATATGCCAGAACAACCTGCCAGACAAAACTGAACCACGTGTCAGGCAAGATTGAACCACCTGCCGGATATGCCTGAACCACTTGACAGACACTTCGGAACCACACGCCGGGTACGGCGGAACCACCTGTCAGATATGCCAGAACCAGGTGTCAGACACGCCGGAACCACCTTCCAGACAGGCCTGAACTACCTGCTGGACACACCTGAACCACCTGCCCGACAGTCTGGAACCAACTGCTTGACTCTCTGGAACCACCTGCCGGACAAGCCAAGATTCCCTGCTGGATATGACAGAACCAAGCTCCTTATACACCAGAACCACCCAGGACTCATGCTGGAATCACCCACCGGACACACTGGAACCACCATTAAGACACACCGGAACCACCCCCCACACACGTGGGAATCAGGTAGGGGACACAGTACAACCTGCTGCCGGATGGTCCGGAACCACCTGCCAGACACACTGGAACCAGGTGCCCGACACGCCAGAACCAACTGCTGGACACGCCAGAACCACCTGCCAGATTTGCGAGAACCACCTGCTGGATGCACTGGAATCACCGGACGGATACTCCAGAAACATGTGTCGCACATGCCAAAACCAGGGTCCAGACACGACTGGACCACCTGCAAGGCATGCTGGAACCACCTGCCAGACACGCCAGAACCACCTGTTGGATACGCCAGAACCAGGTGCCTGATTCGCAGAAACTACCTGCCGGACATGCCAGAACCAAGTGCCGGAAAAGGGAAAATAATACTGGGTGAATACTGGGTTTCACCCAGGGGTCAGTGATAGGGAGGGCAAGGAAAGAGACCTAGGAGTCCAGAAAAGCCAGACTGTGGACAAACAAGATTGATGTCGAGCATCCTCAACAAAAACCAATGACAAAAAAACAGACTCACCAACTCCAGAGGGGGCTTGACCGCATCTAAGGGGACCCCTCTCCGATCACAGACATAACACAAAGACAGACTCAGTGACTTCGGGTGGGAGCCTAAAAGCCCCACCTCATCATTCCAGAGGAGATTCATTCTCCAGAGGGATCCGGAACCCTAGACTAGTCAACAGGGATTGCTCCTGTTTCACCAGAGCCAAGCATCGTCCCATCCTGAGTAGCTGGGTCATGCAATCCTTCCATTCAGAGGGGACTCTCACTCCCCTGAGCCAGGCTACCCCCAGATGGGACTCAAACCCTGAAGCCAGACATTAACAGGAAGACTTTATGAGGCAACTTAAAGAAATAAATCTTATAGCCATGCTGTGCGGTTGGCGCCACTCACCTCCATTGAAAGATCCACAGAGCAACGCGCTCAGTGCAGCTGCTGCTGGGTCTCCCGAGGGGGCGGAGACATCAAGCTGGCAACATGAGCACCACAAAGAGGCAAACCCGATATTGGGTGCCAATTTGTTACTGAAAGCAAAACGCGTTCCATCCTGGTGAGTTACATCAGACTCTCTACCAGAAGTAGTTGTCTCACAAAGTAAGCTATATTTGCAGCAAATAGGAGACCATGAGGAATCATTTCCAGAGTCATGGTGTCCCCAGACAAAGGGAAGGAGGGACATTTATTTCAGATGGGGAATGAATATTCAAAAGGGAGAGGTGAGTATCCTCTTGCACAGACTCAGATAGAAAGCATGCTTCCACACACACTGCAGGTGATGGTAAAAAGGCCTACGCTCCTCCTGGAGAGAACTTAGCATTAAAAATAAGGCAAAGGTCATACATGTAGCTCTTGTGGGAAGGTCTGGTCTGGCACCAGGAGGTTGGTGATGGCATCTTCTTAACATAACAAAAGGAAAAAATTTGGAAAAAGTTAAATTCTTGTAAACCCACTCTTGAGTTCCTCAGGACAACTAGTCAGTGATAAGGGCAGGTCCCTGTCAGTTCTGACAGGGTCACTGTGAATTCAAGGGAGGACTCTGTGAGGTCAGAGGGGGTATATGTGAGGTCAGGGGAGGTATCTGTGAGGTCAGGGGCACTCCCCATGAGTTCAGGGGTGGGTCTCTGTGAGGTAAGTGGGTGTCTCTGTGAGGTCAGGGCAGGTCTCTATGAGGTCAGATTTGGTCTCTGTGAGGTCAGAGGGGTTGCCTCTGATCACATGGGAGAGCCATGTGGCCAGGGAAGTTCTCTGTTAGGTCAGGGGAGGCCTCTGTGAGGTCAGAGGGAGTCTCTGTGAGGACAGATGTTGTCTCTGTTTGATCATGGGTGGTCTTTCATGTCAGGGGAGGTCTCTGGGTGGCCATGCAGGTCTCTGAGTTCAGGGTCATCTCTGTGAGGTCAGAGTTCTGCAGGGGAGGAAGACATTTCCTCCATCCACTCTGGGTCCTTCTGGCTGTACAATGAATTAAATTCACATGAGACAGAATAGCAGGAGAAAATTAAAGCTTTATAACATGTATACATGGGAGAGACCTAGAAAAACTGAGTAACTCCCCAAAATGGCTGAAGCCATCACCTTAAATACCATCTTCAGCTAAAGACAAAGGAGGATGTTGGGGGTGGAGGGAGTCAGTTATGGGAGATTATCAGAAAAGCACAGTACACAAGAGTAAGGTTATATACAGATATAAGTCCTTGCCTTCTGCATTGATAAGAGTTTCTAGAGATAAGGTCATCCCCCTTCTTCCTGGTACAGAAAGGGAGATATCTTTACAGATGGAGATTTCCTTTACAAATGTAAATATCTCTTAACAGAGGGTAAGTAAATTCTACTTTTCAGAGTTTCTCTCATGTCTGCAGTTTTTTGAAAGATTTTTAAATTTTTTTTTATTTTTCCTTTTTCTCCCCAAAGCGCCCCTCTACACAGCTGTGTATTCTTAGTTGTTGGTCCTTCCAGTTGTGGCATGTGGGATGCTGCCTCAGCATGGCTTGATGAGCGGTGCCATGTTCACACCCAGGACTCAAACTAGCAAAACCCTGGGCCACTGAAGAGGAGCGCGCAAACTCACCACTTGGCCATCGGGCCAGCCCCCATGTCTGCAGTTTTTAAAATTAACCAGCCCAAAATAATCCTCATGCTAAAGAGACGTATCTTGGGATGGCCAATTCCAGTCCCCCACAGTTCTCTGTGTCTTCATGGGAGGTCTCTGTCAGGTCAGGGAGATCTCTGAAATCAAGGGAGTTCTCTGAGTTCAAAGGAGGCTTCTGCGAGGGGATGTGAGGTCTCCGAGGTCAGCAGAGGTCTGTGTGTTGTCAGAGGAATTCTCTGTGAGGTCAGAGGAGATATCTATGATATAAGGGGAGGTTTCTGTGAGATCAGGGTAGGTCTCTGTGATGTAAGCGGATGTCTCTCTGAGGTCAGGGTTGTCTCTCTGAGGTCAGGGTTGTCTCTCTGAGGTCAGAGAGGTCTCTTGATGTCAGCTGTGGCTTCTGTGAGGTCAGGGAGTACTCTGTGGGGTCAGAGGTGGTTTCTGTGGGGTCATGGGAGTTCTCGGTGAGGTCTTGGGAGGTCTCTGTGTTTCAGAAGTTGTCTTTGTGAGGGCAGGGGAGGTCTCTGTGACATCAGAGTGTGTATCTGTGAGGCCAGGGGAGGTCTCAATGAGGTCAGAGGGGCTTTCTGTGAGTTAGGGGGAGGTCTCTTTGTGGCCAGATGGTGTGTCTATGAAGTCAAGTAAAGTCTCTGTGAGGTAGGAGAGGTCTCTGTGAAGTAAGGGATATCTCTGTGAGGTCAGAGGGGCTGTCTCTCAGGTCAGGGTAGGTCTGTGAGGACAGAGATGTGTCTCTGATGGTAGGCGAGGTCTCTGTGAGAGAAGGGAGGCCTATCTGATGTCTGGGGAGATTTCTGTGAGATCTGGGTGTTTCTCAGATGGCAGAGAGGTCTCTGTGAGGTCAGGAGAGACCTCTGTGATTTCAAGGAGGTCTCTGTGAGATCAGAGGTCTCTGTGAGATTAGATCTTGTCACAGTGAGGTCAGAGAGCATGTTGTGATGTCAGGGGAGGTCTCTGTGAAGTCAGACCAAGTTCTGTGTGGCAAGATCAGCTCTGTGTGAGGTCAGAGTGGGTATCTGTGAGGTCATGGGAGGTCTCTGAGATCAAGGAGATCTCTGTGAGTTCAGGCAGGCCTCTGTGAGTTCAGGGGAGGTCTATGTGACATCAGGGGAGGTCTCTATGAGATAAAAGTGGGTCTCTATAGGTCAGGGAAGGTCTCTGTGAGATCAGAGGGTGTCTTTCTGAGGTCAGGAGCGGTCCTCAAAGACAGGGAGGTATCTGTGATGTCAGGCAAGGTCTCTGTGAGACAGGGGAGGTCTATTCCAGGTCAGGGGAGGTTTCTGTGAGATCAGAGAATGTCTCAGAGGGCAGGGAGGTCTCTGTGTGTTCAGAGAATGTCTCTGTGAGGTTGGAGAGGTCTCTTTGAGGATAAAGATGGTCTCTTTGAGGTCACTGGAGGTCTCTGTGAGGTCACATGAGGTCTCTGTGAGGTCAGAGTGGTCTCTGTGACATCACTGGATGTCTCTGTGACCTCACACAGGTCTCTTTGATGTCAGGGAGGTGTCTTTGAGATCAGAGAGGTCTCTTTGTGCTCACTTGATGTCTCTGAGTTCAGTGGAGGTCTCTGATGCCACTGAGGTCTCTGAGGTCAGGGAGGTCTCTGTGAGCTCAGGGGAGGTATCTGTGCAGTCAGGGGAGGTCTTTTAGGTCAGGGAGTTCTCTTTTAGGTCAGGGGAGTTCTCTCTGAGGTCAAAGTGGTCTATCTGAGTTCGCAGGAGGTCTCTGCTAGCCCAGAGGACATCACTGTGAGGTGATGTGAGGTCTCTGTGTCATCTGAGGGAGTCTCTATGAGGTGTGGGGAGGTCTCTGTGAGGTCAAAGGGTTTCTCAGTGAGGTCACGGGAGGTCTTTGTGAGGGCACAGTTGGTCTCTGTGAGGTTAGGGAGGTCTCTTGATGTGAGATGGGGTCTCAGCAAGGTCATGGAGGTCTCTGTGAGATCAGGGGATGTCTCCGTGTGTCAGAGCGGGTCATCATCAGGGCAAGGGAGGTATGTGTATGGTCAGAGGGGCTATCTGCAAGGTCAGAGGAGGCCTCAGTGAAGTCAGAGGGCTCTCTGTGAGGTCAGGGGAGGTCTCTGTGTGGTCAGAGCAGACCTCTGTGAGATCAAGGAGGTCTCTGTGAGGTCAGGGGGGTCTCTGTTTGGTTAGAGGGGGTCACTGTGAGGTCAGGAAGGACTTTGTGATGTCAAAGGTGGTCCCTGTGATGTCAGAGGAAGTCTCTGTGGGGTCTCTTTGAGGTCAGGGTGTGTCTTTATGAAACCAGAGGATGAGTTTGTGAGGTCAGATGGCATCTCTTTGAGAACAGAGGAGGTCTCTGTGAGGCCAAATGGGGTCTCTGTGAAGTCAGGGGAGGTCCCTGTGAGGTCACAGTAGGTCTCTGAGGTCAGCTAACGTCTCTTTGATGTCAGAGGAAGTCTTTGTGATTTCAGAGGAGTTCTCTGTGTGGTCACAGGAGGTCTCTATGAGATCAGGGATGTCTCTGGGGTCAGGGAGGTCTTTGAGTTCAGGGGAGGAATCTATGATGTCAGGGGATGTTTCTGTGTCATCACCAGGGTTCTCTTTGAGGTCAGAGAAGGGGTCACTGTAGTCAGAGGTGGTCTCTGAGGTCACTTGACATCTCTATGAGATCAGATGGGGTGTCTGTGATGTTGGACATCTCTGTGAGGTCAGGGGGATGTCTCTGTGAGGTCAGAGGGGGTCTCTATGAGTTCAGCGGAGGATGTGACATCAGAGTAGGTCTCTTTGAGGTCATAGGAGGGCCCTTTGAGGACAGAAAGGGGTCTCTGTGAGGTCTTGGTAGGTCTCTGTGAGGTGAGAGGGTTTCTTTGTGAGGTCAGGGGAGATCCAGGTGAGGTCAGATGGGGTGTCTCTGAGGTCAGGCGAGGGCTCTGTGAGGTCAGGAGAGGTCTCTCTGAGTTCAGAGGGCATCTCTTAGATTAGGGGAGGTCTCTGTGAGGTACGAAGATCCCTCTCCCCACCACTGCCGAGACAATCAACCTCCCTTGGGACGCAGGGCATGGCTAGCAAGGACCCAGATGAAGCAGGCACTACCTCCCATGTCGGGCACATGACACACCCAGGGGCTCCCTCTCCCAGCAGGGCCAGTGACACCTCCCAGAAAACCTTCAGGACTCAGGGCCCTTTTCTCTGTCCTTGCCCCACTGACAGAGTCTTGGCCCAAATGAGTGGGACAGTCAGCCTCCTTTGGGTATATCAGGCAAGCCCTAGGGTGGTCTCCCTCCGCCCCTCCTCGGTGGACTCAGGGAGTGGGCCAGGAGAGGGCTTCTCTCAGCCCTTCTTGTCAGGTATCTCCCAAGGGGAGCACCCTAGGCGGAAGGAATGCGGGCTTTCCTCAGTCCAGAGTGGAGGATGGGAACCGCTGATAGGAGAGCATGCCTGTGGGTTTCCCCTTCGTTCCCTGGGTGGCATGCCTGTGCTGCCACACTCCTTTGGCAAGCCTTTCTCAGCCTTCTGACTTGACACAGCTTTCCCAACTCCTGGGGAAGAAAGGTTCATTTGTGATGAGAGGCTGTGTTTTTTCCAGCAATAAGTGAGGATGGGGATGAACCAGCTGGCACAGGGAGTCTTGCTGCCCTTCTGGGTCAGTTGGGAGCAAACAGGGCCAGAAAACCTCTTCCAAGGAGGAAAGCAGCTACCTGAGCAGAGAGGGGAAAGGGTCATGAGAAGCCCTGAAGGAAGTGGGAACCCCAGCTCCCTGGCAGCTGCACGGGGCCTCCGCCAGAGGGCGCCCCCACCCCGCCAGATCCCCCCCACCCAGTGCGGGGCTCCCAGTGAGGCCAGAGGCCGGATTCCTCCCCCCACCCCTCCCTCCCACCCGTGCATGCACAGTGGGAGGAATGGTCCTCAGGCCAGGGAGCAGGGCTCCCACAGTCGTGAGAGTCAGTCAGAACCCTAGGTCAGGTCGGGGAGGTAGAGAGGCCATGGGTGCACCTGCCCTCCTCTCCTCAGGTCCCCAAGATTCTGGATGCCCACGTGGCAGCCCACGAAGCCAACGTCCAGCCGTCCCTACAGGTTTTTCTCCCACCGCTGCCCTACAAGGCGCAGGGAAGGCCAGACAGGGTGCTGAAAGGCAGTTTCCAGGCGTCATCCGTGGCCTCCAACCTGGATCTGGGTGCAGGAGGATAGCATCCGACGGGGAAGGTGGGGCGTGACACAATCCCTGCGAAAGATCCCCGAGGGCTGCTCCTGGTGAGGATGATGCTGGCCACCACCCATCTCGACCCTGAGGCGGCTCCCTCCCCTAGACTTGGCCAGAGGTGGCCCGTTCCATAAGGCCACCACCCAGGGATCTCTGACTCTCCCAGGGAAGCCCAGGCAACTGTGGAACGCCCCCATCACCGCAGGCATCCCTCAGGCCAAGGCCAAGACTAAGTCTGGCATCCTCCCTGGGGAGCCCAGGCAGGGCACTAAGGACCCGGGTGCGGCGGGCAGCAGCTCCCAGGTCGGGCACACCAGAATTCCAGCAGCTTCTACCTCTGATAGAGCTGATGACCCTTCACCGAAAACTTTCTGGACCCAGGGCTCTTTCCTTCCTAGCAGTCCCATGGACACCGTCTTGGCTCGAGGGGCTGCGTTGGCTGGCCCTCTTTGGGAAAGTCGGCAAGTTATAGGGTTCTCCTCTCCCTCTGCCCCAGAGTGGCATGAGGGTGGGTCCTCCCAGTGCAAGCACTTACCTGGGGGGATGCCCCATCCGTTACGTAGGTGGCCAGTCTGCTGTGCCGCTCTTCTTTGCAAGGAGCTCCAGGCCTTCTGACAGACTAGGCACAGTCTTCCCTCCTCCTGGGGTAGAAATGTTCAAAGGTGAACTAGGGTCCACCTTTCCTTCTCCTGTTTCTCACCTCCCCTTCTGACCTTCAGCTCAGGTGGCTGCTGGCCTTCTCACGGGGAGGCCTTCTGACCCTGTTTTCCAACAACGACTAGGGGAGGACACCCAGGCTGTCTCTCTGCCAGCTGGCTCATTCCAGGCCTCAGTGACTGGTAGAAAAATCACAGCCCCACATCACAAATGAACCCTTTGACTCCAGGAGGAGGAAAGGCCCTGTCTATTCAGAAGTCCCAGAATGCCTTGCTCAGTAGTGTGGCAAGGCAGACAGGCCACCTAGGGAGCAAACCAGGAGCCCTCCATGCAAGCTCTTCCCTCAGCAGGACTCACCCTCAGCTCCAGGAGTCAGACAAGCCTGATGTCCTGCTGCCTGGGGCACTACCCTTGCCAGAAATCCTAGAATAAGGGCGGAGAGACACCTTCTCCTGGCTCTTTCCCTGAGTGCACAGCCACAGGGCACAGGGGGAGGCGCACTCTGGCTTGCCTGCTTTCCTTCAGCTGTGTTTCACATCCCCTTCCCCCGTTCCGCTCAGGTCACTGCTGCCTCCTTGGAAGAGATTTTCCAGCCCTGTTTGCTCACATCTGACCCAGAAGGGCAGCAAGACTCTCCCTGTGCCAGCTGGTTCATCCCCATCCTCACTTATTGCTGGAAAAAACACAGCCTCTCATCACGAATGAACCTTTCTTCCCCAGGAGTTGGAAAGGCTGTGTCAAGTCAGAAGGCTGAGAAAGGCTTGCCAAAGGAGTGTGGCAGCACAGGCATGCCACCCAGGGAACGAAGGGGAAACCCACAGGCATGCTCTCCTATCAGCGGTTCCCACCCTCCACTCTGGACTGAGGAAAGCCTGCATTGCTGCTGCCTAGGGTGCTCCCCTTGGGAGATACCTGACAAGAAGGGCTGAGAGAAGCCCTCTCCTGGCCCACTCCCTGAGTCTACCGAGGAGGGGCGGAGGGAGACCACCCTAGGGCTTGCCTGATATACCCAAAGGAGGCTGACTGTCCCACTCATTTGGGCCAAGACTCTGTCAGTGGGGCAAGGACAGAGGAAAGGGCCCTGAGTCCTGAAGGTTTTCTGGGAGGTGTCATTGCCCCTGTTTTGGGAGGAAGCTCCTGTGCATGTCATGTGCCTGACATGGGAGGTAGCACCAGCTTCATCCGGGTCCTTGCCGACCATGTCCTTCCTCCTGAGGGAGGTTGATTGTCTCGGCAGTGGTGGGGAGAAGGATGTGAGTGGTGAGACAGGCCTTCCATCATTTCCTGTGTTGCCCTGGGAGGAGCTGGGTACCCCAGGTTTTGGGACCAGGGAACGGGCTGCCTCTGGCCTGGTCTTGGAAGGACTGTCTTGTGGTCCAGAGATTGTCAGTTGCCATGACCATACACTGGAATGGGACTCAGGGATCCTCACCACCCATGCCTCAGTGGATTTCATCCTGCCTCATGCCCCCCTTCCCCATGAAACCAGGTCTGGTTCAGAGGCCACAGATGTGACCTGGGGACCCAGCTTTCACCGCTCTATTGGGCCTATGCTGATATATTATTGGCAGTGGTGAGAGAAAGGGTGGGGGGGGTGGCAGTGGCTGCTTTGGTGGGGTGTGGAGGTGGCTGTAATCCAGACACCTGGCATCTTGGGAATCTGAGGAGAGTGTCATGGACCACTCACACCATCCCCAAGTCCCTGACCTTTCCCAAAGTTCCTGCTGACTCTCACCCCTTTAGGAGCCCTCTTGCCTTTATTTAAGCCCATCACTCCAACTACACACGCCTTGTGACTGGTGCCTGTGGCCTCTCAGTGACCCTAACGATGGCTGAGTATCGGGTCAGCAGGGCTCTGATGGTGTGGGGCACACTCTTCCAGTGATCATTTGCCAGTGAAGGCAGTGGTCCCCATTTCCCTCAGCTGTGCCTCACATCCCCTTCTACTTTTCCAAGGGCCCATTTGCATTGTTTGGCAGTGGTGGTTTTCTCACCCTCTTTGCCTGCAACAGACCGCAGAGTCAGTCAAGCTGTCCCTCTGCCTCATGGTTCATTCCAGGCCTCATTTGTTCTTCTGACAGACACTGCCTCTCATCACAAATGAATCTTTTGACACCCAGAGAGGGAAAGACTTCGTCAAGTCACAAGGCCGAGAACAGCTTGCCAAAGGAGTGTGACCACACAAGGCAGACACCCTAGGGAACAGACAGGGAACTCATCAGGCATGCCCTTCCATCAGCAGGTACTGCCCTCAACTCTGGAGTCAGGAAAGCCATGCTCTCCTGTTCCCTAAGGCACTAACCTTGTGAGAAATCTGTGACTGTGAGCTGATACTGGCCCTCCCCTGGCCCTCTCCGTGAGTGCATACATGCGGGACAGTAGGAGAGGAGCACCCTGCAGCTTGCCTGCTTTGTCCAAAGGAGGCCAGCTGTCCCAGCCACCTGGGTCAAGTGATAAATGTCAGTTATAAAACCCAGTGGGGGCTATGACAGATGCAGCTGTGGGATGGGGAGATAGTATTATCCTGTGGGCTTGAGGCTTGGTCATCAGCCATGCTGAAAGGTCAGAGGGGCCTGAGACTTTTTTGCATGGTGAAACTGACATGTAAAGCAGAGGAAAGTTGCGGCTGATTTGGGGAAGTTGGTTGAGCACCCTTGAGGACCCCTGCGGTGGGAGAACCTGGGCATGGAAGACTGTGTAAATAGGCTGCACTGGGAAGCACTGTGATAAGAAGAGGTGTCTCTGATCACTGATCTGAGAGGTGACATATCCAGGTAAAGCTAGAGTCTGGGGGCCACCCCTCAAGACCACCGGGTTTAGGAATTTGAGATTCAGAGACAGGCAGAGCTAAGTTCAAGTTCTGGCTCTGTCATTTTCTAGCCTCATATTTTGTCATTTTAATCAAGCTTTCTGAACCTAGCTCATGTCACTTATAAAATGAATAACTTGTCTATAACTAGCAGGGTTATGGTAGAGGTTAAAGAAGCAAATACATGTAAATCCCCATCGCAGGGTTTCAATTAAAGCTACGAGAAATGTTTTCTCTTTTTGGGACCTCCAGGGTCAAAGTGTTTTAAGCCATCCTTGTTCCTGACACATTATCAGTATTTGACCTTGCAGTAGTTAATGATTAATATTGATTTAGGGCCAGCCCCGTGGCCAGGTGGTTAAGTTTGTGTGCTCCACTTCAGTGACCCAGGATTTCACCGGTTTGGATCCTGGACACGGAGATGGCACTGCTCATCAAGCCATGCTGAGGTGGCGTCCCACATAGCACAAGCAAAGGCACCCACCACTAGAACATACAACTACATACTGGGGGGCTTTGGGGAGAAGAAGAAGATTGGCAACAGATGTTAGCTCCAGTGCCAATCTTTTAAAAAAATATTGATTTAGGTGGTACTTTACAGTTTACAAATATATATGTATATACGTAAATTGTGAGGTGAAGAATGTTTCTGCCAATGCTAATGACTAAGACGGAACTCTAGCTAGCATTTCACTAAGATATCTGCAGGAGTCAACTCAATTCCCCCAAATTAAACTCCTGCACTCTCTGTTTGCTCCGCCTGTCCACCCTGTGGGGACTGTGGGACACGACTAGACTTGTGATGTGTGCACTCCTGCTTCTTCCCTGGGTGAGAGGGGTTAGTGCCTGACTTGTGTAATGAGAGTCACTGACATGAGTCCTTAGATCGTTCCACTCACCACTAAAAAGATACTACAGGGGCCGGCCCGGTGGCGCAGAGGTTAAGTTCGCACATTCTGCTTTGACAGCCCAGGGTTTGCTGGTTTGGATCCCGGGTGCGGACAGGGCACTGCTTGGCAAGCCATGCTGTGGGAGGTGTCCCACATATTAACTAGATGAAGGTGGTCATGGATGTTAGCTCAGGGCCAGTCTTCCTCAGCAAAAAGAGGAGGATTGGCAGCAGATGTTAGCTCAGGGCTAATCTTCCTAAAAAAAAAAAAAAAGAGAGATACCACAGGAGCCTGGCCACATGTCCGAGGCCATGTTAAGCAGAGCTAGGGCTGAATTTCTGATGTTATCTGAATCCCACATGTGGAGGAGCCAAGGGGACTGAAGGCAGGTGCATCCAGAGAGTGGTGGCAGGGCACAGCAGGGAGGGTGGGGGCTCTAAAGGGCTGGGGTGGTGTTGGAGAAGCAATCGGGTGCACCTAACCAAGAATTATTAACCCATAAATTCCAGAGTGGTGTGCTGCTGTGGAGACAAGAATCCCCATGTGACAATTGTGAGGGTTTCCTAGGATATGGTTTTAATCCTAGGAATTAAAAATTAAATAACAACTATGAACAGGAGGTCTAATTAAAGTCTAAAACTATTATTATTTGGCAAGGGCTGCCTTAACCAAATACTACAAACTGGGCTTAAATAACAGAAATGTATTTTCTCGCAATTCTGGAGGCTGAAAGTTGATCAAGATGTCAGCAGGGTTGGTTTCTCCAGAGACCTCTCTCCTTGGCTTGCAGACAGCTGCCTTCTCACCACGTCCTCACATGGTCTTTCCTCTGTGTGTCTTCCTCTTCTTACAAGGACACCAGTCTTATGGTTAGGGCCCCACCCAGAGGACCTCATTTAATGTTCATTAGCTCTTTAAAGACTCTGTCTCTAAATACAGACACAGTGGGGCTTGGCACTTCAACATGTGAGTTAGGGGGACACAGTCCAGCCCATAACACCCCCGATGCTCATTTTGTTATCTGTAAAATGGGGATATTGCTATCTTCCTATGTGCGAAGTCACCAAAGCCTTCTTACTTTTGACCCTGGGAGGGGAGAGGGTCTCCCTGCTGGTCTTCACTCACAGGGCATTCCTGTGGGTTGGGCTGGGTGGGGGCCACTCCCAGGTGAATGTTCAGGGGTTCGTGCCTGGTGTATCCAGCGATACTCCCTACCTATGTGGTCTCTCTTTTGTTTTAAAGACTGGATTCTCATGACTTCCTTCTTTTTCATCAGCTTGATCTGCTTAGTTTTCAAACTGTTCCTGGATGAGACACAGAGGAGGACGGGTGGCAGCTGAGCTCCTGACAATGACACAACAGGTGAGAAGGGACTTGCTCTCATTCCTGGATTGATCCCTCTTTTGCCAAGTGGTCGGGTTTCTCCTTCGGGCCTGGATCCTCTAAACACCCTGGGAAATATTGGTGTCCATTATGTTCACCACCCTGTTAGGCGTGCAGCAGGTGAGGGATGGGTGTGGAAATAATCTTCCCAGCATTCACACTCACTTGCTCTAGTCTCCATTGAGGCTGTGTCTTCACAGAAGAGATGGGAAAGTTTTTCCTCTCATCCAGTGGCTCAGTGGAGAAATAATTCCCTCACTTACCATGTTAGTAGCTGCAGTGGCCTTACATATGTGTGAACACAGGCAATAGAGATGAGTGAGGGCAGAAGCTCCTAGACCAGTGGGGAGGTAGGTGTTTCAGCAGGTGAGTCCAGTGTCACAAGAGCTGGAGTGGAGGCTGTGCAGCCTGGAGGTGGGGGAAGAGGATAGGACGAGAGAGAGCGATGAGGAACCACTTATTTATGTCCCTCAATTTTGAACATATTAAAGTTTTTATAAGCTATAGTGTACAGAGGAAAGACCATGTGAGGATGTGGTGAGAAGACCAACTCTTCATTTCACAGTTTACATATATAACAGCATTTGTAATCTGTAAAGTACCAACTAAATCAATATTTTTTTTTAAGATTGGCACCTGAGCTAACATCTGTTGCCAATCTTCTTTTTTTTTCTTTTTCTTTTCTCCCCAAAGCCCCCCAGTAAATAGTTGCAGCCTGGAGGTGGGGGGAGAGGATAGGACCAGAGACAGCAATGAGGAACCACTTATGTATGTTTCTCAATTTTGAACATATTAAAGTTTTTATAGACTATCCTTGAACATTTTGATAGTACCAAAAAAAGATAAAATTCTCTTAACAAAGACAACTCAATTTCCCTCTCTTACTAACCTTGGTTCAAGTTTGAAAGCCAAATGCAATATATGCATAATATTGTTTTCTTAATTATGATTGTGTGCTCTGGAGAAGGAGTGGAGTAGAAAGAATAAAATGCAATGGCAGATTAGGAAGCTCCAAGCTCTCAATTTGTGGTAACATCAAACAAACAAACAAACTTGAATCAGCTGGGGGTGACAGCTTAGGGGACCAAGAAGTGGCAGCGATGGTCTCCTGAAATTTTTTTTACTACCACCACTGCTGGGCCCCAGCAGGAGGACCAACTGGCCCTTGGGGAGTGTGTGAGTGTATGTGTTGTGTGTGTCTTTCCCCTGCCTGCTGGGTAACCCTGGACCTAATGAGAGCTCATGCCTCCCATGAGAGCAGTGGATATCAGTAGGCCAGTGGGGCCTGAAGCATCAGTCATCTTGTTTCTCCAGAGTGGAGGGCACTCAAAGTTTGTAAGATGGGGTCCAGGTGCAAAGGGATGCTGCCCCCTTGGCTCATCCCTGCCATGTGACAGGAATATCCTTCCCTTGGGAAAGCAGCCTGAGTCTCCTGCAGAGCAGGACTGCACTGGCCCAGAGATCAGGACTGCCAGCCCCAGGTCTTGGAGGGTTGGGACAGCCCACTGAATCTCCAGGGGCTCTGGTATATGGAAGAGGCCAATGACCTAGAGGCTTGGGGTCCCACCCACCCTGGTTGGCCCCAGGTCAGGGTGGAGCAGAGAGACTGAGGGGCTGGGATACCAGCACCTGCCTGGCTCTGGGGCGGACAGGGGCAAAGAAGTGGGGATGGGCTCCTCCTTGTTTCTGAGGACACTCTGGTTTCTGCTCCTGATGCCAGAATCTTCTCCTTCTCTTTCTACCTCTCTGGATGCTCCTCCGCAGGAATGTTTGCCAGCAGAGCCTCATCTGCCTGGGTTTTAATAATTGAAGTGCTCCCATGCTCAACTCAGGGCCGTAATCTTTTATCTCTATGCTTTCATTGTTTTAAATAACCTCTGGGTGATCCAATCCATTCTGAAGGCATTCATTACCACCTTAGTGCTTATGCACCCCAGATTTATCTCCACCCAGAATCAGACATACAACTGCCTGGTTGATCTTCTGGCTTGGATGTTGCCTGAACATTACATTCCAAGAATGATCTGACACTAAAAGTTTGTTCAGCGTCATCTGGGCCGTGCCCCAGGCTTCCCCGCTGAGTGGACTGTATCCCTGTTCACCTGGTGACCTCACTCTTTCCAAACTCCAGAAGTGTGTCCTCATCCTGTATCTCCCCAAATCACACACAATCCATTGCCCGGTCCTGCCCAGTCCTCCTCTGGTATGTGTCTCCCAACACCTCTCTCCACTTCCACCCACTGTTCAACTAACCCCCAACCCTATGTTTAGCCATTTGCTCTTTGAAGGACATTGTGTGGTTTCCAGCTTGGAGCAGTGATGAACAGAGCTGCTGGCATCATTCATGTCTAGGATTTGGCATGAACATCAGTGTTGTGGGCCCAAGGGTGGGGTCCTCCAGATCACAGTCAGGTTTGATACTTCACCTCCTAGAAGGACTCGTGGGACTGCTCAAAGCTGGCTGACTTCCTGGAGGTTTCTTTGGTTTTCAGGTTCCTTTTGGAATCAGGGTTGGGAATACAGCAACTCTTTTGTCTTTAGATTCCTTCAGGGCTCAGGGCTAGGACTCCAGAGACTTTCTTGGGTTTTCAGAGGACATTTCGGAAATGGGATCCCAGTCATCTAAATGTTCTGAGGGAAATCCTCCTTCAGGGATGCCAGCCGGGTTATGTTTAAGAACTGTGGGCCTCTATATGTGCACTTTTAACTAAGTGGGATGAACTGACCAAAAGCAGTTCAGAATTGCAATGGCCATCATGGAGAACTTTCAATCTCCCCAAACTAGCTTTTCTTAAAATCATATTGGAAGACCATGGCTCTAAAATGAAGCAAAACAAATGGTAAGTGTATTTTCACTGGATACCCACAAAGCTCTAAAATTGCCTCACTACTAGACATCTTGTCTAAATTCACCAAAACAACTAAAAAGCTGAGGGAAAACAAAAAGGTTTCTTAAGCCTCCTGCTCCCTTCCCCCTTTCTCTGTCTCAGGCACCATCTTGTCTTCCCAGACTCCTTTGTCTCAGGCTCCACCCCAGATGCCACCTTCCGCTCTTCCTCTCTGCAAAAACCTGCCCCTTTAAAATCAGACCTCTGAGGATTCAAAAGCTTAACTCCTTATTGCTATTTCTAAGTTAACTGGAACAAATAAAAACTAGAAGGAAAAGTTTAAATATCAACTACCCTAGACTTTTGATGATAGACAAAATGACTCCAAAAGTAGCTCTAAAATGATGCAAATAAAAACCTTCAGTAAGAGACTTCAGCCGTCTCTGAACAGCTAAACTTCACCTTAGTCCATCTGCCAGAAATACAGCTTGGATCCGATTATTCTTTTGAGACATGTCTAAAGTTCTTTAAATGAAAGCTATGAGATCTTTCTTTGTGTCTGTCTATGTGTCTATGTATGCATGTTATAGAGATGTGATATTTTTCTACCTCCAAATGATGTTACTAGAATTGACTTGTAAAAAGCTCAATTTAATTGGCTTGAAATTAACTACTTATAAATTAAGTATTCCTAAATCTCAGAAATATAAAAGAAACTAACTCAAATGCTTTTCAAGTTTATGTGATCTAGAATTAATCTTTAGTAAATAAAAGCTGGCTGAAGGTTGTTGGTGTAAATAAAAAGTAGGCATATCTTCAGAGTCATTAGTTGGGTGTAATGCAAACGTGCAACTTTTCTCTCTGCCTGGGTTCACGAGTCATGTAGGCTCATGCTGTCTCTGTCTGCTACAAAATTTGTCAGCAAGAAAGTAACAAGATGACGGTTGGCTGTTTAATGTCTACTCCAAGCATGATTGCTAAAGCAAGTAATTAAAATAAATGTAAATGAGATCAAAGTTTATACTAAGTTAAACTAAATAATGGCTACTCATCGAATCCCTAAATCATTTTCCAAACTAAACAAAATACCAAAACATTAATTACCGAAGATAAGTTTATCTCATTTTGGCTTCCTGTGGCAGAAAACTAAAGATATTTGAGTCTATTAGTGAACAAGTTCTATGCCATGCTGAGAAATTTTCCACAGAAAAAAGGGCAATGTTTCTAGAAATTTATAAAAGGTATTTTAAGTTTGCTAAGCCACAAAATGCTAATACAGTTCACAATTTCTTATTTCTTAATTTTTACCAGGAATTGGGGACTCTAAGGGTTAAGAATTCTAATATATGTAACTAAAGCTACAAGAAATAAAAAGGGAAACACCCCTGTATGCAAGGGAAGTAGCATGTGTTTTCGGTAAAAGAAGGTATAAGGATTGGAAATGCATTTTATTGAGCAAAAAGAAAGTAATTTTGTCTTAAAAAGAAGCTGGTTATTTTGGAATGGGAAAGAGGGAATCATAGGACAAAATCTAAATGTAAAAAGAAAGCTGTAGAAGGTTTATGGAAAAGAATCTTGTGAAAAGAATTTTAATGTGTGGTCAGGCTGGGTCAGATTAAAATGAATTTATTAAAATGAGCTTTAATACTAAAATAAGGTGATGCAAAATTAAAACTTGGCCTTCTTTTCTATGGAAAGGACAAGGTTTTCTTGGGCTATTGGTCTGCTCGTGATAACAGATTTGGAAAGCTTCTTTGCCTTTAAGTAATATGCCTACAAAACAGAGATTTTATGTTTTATCAAAATGATTTCTTGTGCTTTTTAAAATTAGGTCTCTACTTTCTTAGGAAAACTCAATCTTCTTAGGGTTGAAGTTGAGTTTTGCTTATCACCACGTGACTTTTTTATTTGCCTTTGAAACCTGTTCTGTTACTTTGGTCAAATAGATACTTAAATATTATTTTATACTGATGTGTGATCCTATTTGGTCAAGCGTCCAAACCTTTTGCTATTTTGACAAGCTTCCCAAAATATTCAAATTCTAAATGAAGTTTTTTTCAACCTGGATATAATTTTGGGATTTTCTGAGTGGCACCTCGGACATCTCAAAAGATTTATTCCCTCTCCTTATAAAAAGAGACATATTACACTAATTAGGCTTATTTCATATATCAAATTACATGAGAAACATGGCCAAATAAGCAATAATAAATCTTTTTAGGTTTATTGTATGGGTGAACGTTACTAATGTGTTGTAGAAATTGTATATAATTCCTAAAAATCTGATATGTCCTATTATAACGTTATTAACTGCAGTTCTAGTTACTATCTAAAATGTACATCAAAAAATACCCAAATTTCCTTGTCAATTGTATTTACCCATTGCCTTTTTGTAAGTCTTTTGTCAGTCACAGTCAGTTATTGTTTTACGCTGATGCTTCTACAAATATGTTCCATTTTCAAAGAGATTCTTGAAAAAAGACTGACAAGTACCCTGGAACACAGATTTTGACAACTTTAAAATCATAACTCTGAACTGGGTGGAAATTTCTGGAACTCGAGTGGAAAACTGATTGCTTTGACGTTTTGTTTTCCAGATGTAAACGACCCCTTTTTCTCCTCTACTTTAAGCAATCTATAACTTACAACATTTTGGTAAAGTGTATCTTTGCAACAAGGTTGAAACATTTTTTTTCTCTACCTGATCCCTCCAGAATTTAGGGACTTTTAAGTATTCTTTTTGTGATGATATATGTATTTGCACAGGCTCAGTGAAGATCTGTTCTCCTTGTAACAAAACACAATTAGAAACATTGGTTGCATTGCGCAAGCCAAAGCTTTGACTAGAAGGTTATATTTAAGAAAAATGTACATAGACTCAGACCTGACTGATGGCTTTAAGAAACTGCTTGAAAAATCAGCATAGTACCTTGCTTACAAGGTTCCAGAAAAGCAATCTTTAAAAAGAGCTTATATGGTCAATCACTATCCTTGTTTCATTTATATAAATAATCAGGCGGAGTTTAATACAAACAAATTAGTTTTACTTTGATTACCTTTAATAAAAGCCAAGCTAATTGTGGAGGAAAAAATTCTGTTTTCACCTGTATAGATATTAAATTCTAGCCCTATTAATTGCCTTTAAGGTTTTGTTATACCTGTAAGCTAAATTGGATCCTAAATTCTTCCTGTTTCCTTAAATGTCTGGATACAACACTCCAAAGTGATGTTCCCAATTTTACTGCCCTTGAGACTCTTAGAAGGGACTATACCAGGCCATCCTGACCACCAGAAGGCAGCCAAACTTCAGGGACTTGAGACTTGGGTGCACATCTCACAGCCGAAGAAGGTTCTACCTGACATCTGGTCCTGTACAAACCCTGGGGATCTCCGAATCAAATTGGCTAGGAAGAGAAGCAGCTGACATCTGAGGCGGACAGGTTTCCCAAGATGACCGGACCACTCGTATATACCCGCATCCCACTGCTGTTTCTTATTTATTTTCTCCTTCCCTTTCCTGGAAGGACAATGCCCTTGTTCACGTTTCCCAATCCCTTTCAAAAGAGGGAAACTTCTCTGATTTTTGGGTTTACCATCAAAAACCTCTGTCTGTTCAAGACAGTAATGACCCCTTAGTTCACCCTATAAGTATTTTCACTGAGATTCCAGATGCTGCTGTTTGTCTAAATTGCTCTGCTGGTCCATTTTGCCAAGTCAGGATGCTATGCTCGCCTAAACTTGTCCTTGCTTTACTTTAATCCATCCTTGGGAGGAGAAAACAAGATGTTTTGAATATTTGTATGAAAAATTTTGTGGGACCATCAATGTAAGTTGAATCATTTGCATATTTCTTAACATGCCCATGTATTTAGGCAACCTTTCAGTATCTAACAACATACTATCTGAGCCTTGGTTATACAATGCTAATTCCTCTATGTTGGTGAATGAGTCTGTAGATGATATCATTTGTGCTGGGACCTTATTTACACTCCCTGATTTATGTTATCTGTGGAGGTTTCAGTAAAGGCCTTTATGCTTGGACAACTCGTTGCTTTGACAGCAGCTGGAGAATACAAGGACAGTGTGCCCTGGCCATATTCACTGTCCTGTTCTCTCTGCATAATGAATCAGAGGGCTCTCATTGGTCTCTCCCATTGAATCTCCATAGTTCCTTTAAATGAGAACTTCCAGGAGGTCTACATGACTCTGGGTTTGCCTCCGTGGGCAGAGCTTTCTTCCCATGGATCAGAGTGAGTGCCAGAGAAAAAATGACCAGAAATCTCTCCTTGACACTAGCAGAACTGGCTGATTCCACAGCCAAAGCAATTTCAGCTCAGCGAAGGTTGCTTAACTCATTGGCTGAGGTAGTTTTGGATAATCATATAGCCCTTGATTATCTACTTGCTAAGCAAGAAGATGTCTGTGCTGTGGTGAACACCTCCTGTTCACTTGGATAAATGCCTCTGGGGACGTAGAAACCCAATTACATAAGATTAGAGAGAAAGCACATTGGCTACCATTAATTTCACTTAGCCCATTGTCCCTTGATCTATTCAGCTGACTGCCTTCCTGTTTGGGCTCTGGTTTAGAACTATCCTGAGAACTAGGCTTATAGTGTTGCTCTTCATCTTGCTCTGTAAACCTGTTGTGAAGTTCTGTACCCTTTGCCTGTCAAACCTCTGTAAAAATTACGTGCCCAATAAGGTGATGTTATCTCAGCACTTTGAGATGAACTCCAATACCTATGACCTTGGAGAAACATAGACTTCAGATGAGAAATGCCTCAGAGTTCCCCCTCCTAACCTTCCTTGGTACTCAAATGTGGCCTAAATAGTTTCCAACCACTAGGTACTTTACCTCCAACATGGGACACGACAACCAGCAATGGTTCTTCCTGGCACAGAGGGACATTCAGCTTGAAATAGTCCACATACCGGTGTGGCACATCTTGGAGCAGCCTGCCCTGAACCCTATCAATAGGAACCAATCATATAAAAGATCCAAGAAGAAGCTGAATGAGAAACATGTCAGATTTGTGGGAGAAAAAACTATGAAACAACAAAAAAGTGTATAAAATAGTACAAAATAAAATGAGTACTATTCCTAGGTAACTAGGAAGAGAATGTTATTGTGAGTGTGAATTGTTTCTAAATTAATGTTAGTTGAATGCAATTCCCAAAAAAAGCACTTTTCCTGACTCTTCGCCAGCTAATACTAAACTACATATGGAAGAGTGAAAGAGCAAGGAGAACAAAGAATTCTTGGAGTGAACAAAAATAAGAGGGTCCTGCAATACAAGTTATGAAAAAATATTCTAAGATTATTATTGTATTGGTACAAGAATATGTGTGTTAAGATCTACAAGACATACTATTGAGTCAAAAAAAATAAGCTGCAGAGTAAGTTCTGTACACAAATGTTAATCACGCAATCAAAAGTCAAAAAAATTTTAAGGATATGCATGTGCTTATAAAACTGATCTGAAGGATCAGTGTTTGTGCTTGGGAGTGCATCTGGGAAAGAAACTAGTGGCACTTTCTGGCTCCTCTAAGCTTTGGAGTTACTCAGGGCTCTGACCTAGACCCCTTCTTTCTCTGTCTCCATACTTGGTCTAGCTCACCTCACCCAGTCAGACGGTTGGCTGTGTGCATTAGCTATGTGCTAATGATGTCCAAATCCACATCTCCAGCTTTGGAGCTGCAGACCCATCCAACTAACCATTTCATCGTCTCCAAGGAGGTCAAATATGTGTTTCCAATGTAATCTGAGAAAAACAACTCAAGATTCCTCCCATGCCCAACTTACTTCTCTCCGGTAATTTTCATCTCAGTAGATGGTACCACAATCCATGAAAATACAGATAGTATCCATGGTTCTTCTATCTCCCTCGTCCACCACATCTACTCAATATATCTCACCTACTAAATCTGAAAAATGACCACGTCCCTCTAATGCCAACACTGCCAGGCTAGTCCCAGGGACTGTCATATCTCCCTAAAAAACTGCAAAGACATCTTCTGACCTCTCTGCTTCCACTCTTGTACATCTACTGTCCTCAACGGGTGGCACAATTGTTTAAAAACATCAGTATAACTATTTCACCTACCCTTTTAAACTCATGCAAATGGACTTTTGTTTCTGGCAATAAGAGGGACTAGATTTCTTCTGAGATATTTCCTATTGTATTTTCCTAAGTGATGATACAGAAAAAAAATTAATTTACTACTCTGATGATACAAGCAAAGAAAATCCAGAGAAGCCAGAAATTAGGAGACAGTGTGAATCCAGAAATATATTTCAGAATTGACTCTGGGTCTTGGGAGCAATTCTGGTCTATGGAAGCTGAGAGGCAGGCATTTTGTGTGTGTGGTAAAATATACATAACATAAAATTCACCACATTTAAGTATACAGTTCAGTGGCATTATATACATTCACCTTGTTGTGCAATCATCACCACCATCCATCTCTAGAACTTTCACCCCTCAAACTGAAACTCTGTATCAATTAAACACTGACTCTCCATTCCCTCCTCCCCCAGCCTCTGGTAACTACTGTTCTACTTTCTGTCTCTGTGAATTTGACTATTCTAGGTACCTCATATTAATGGAATCAAGCAGTATTTGTCCTTTTGTGTCTGGCTTCTTTCACTTAACATAATGTCTTCAAGGTTCATCCATGTTTTAGCATGTATCAGAATTTCCTTTCTTTTTAAGACTGGATAATATTCCATTTTATGTACTGTTGATTTAAGAAAATAAAAAAGGCGGTTATTCAGGAATAGCAGAGGAATTACAATTCAGGACAAGCAAAAGCCATAGGCAAGTCCAGCACACAAAGGAGAGGAATGCTATTTTATAGAGAAAGAGGAGTGATTTGGGAGGGTTTGATTTGAACAAAAGTCCATTGGTGGAAAGCAAGAGTTCACAGTGATGATTTCTCAACTCATTGGCTGAGTTGCTGGGGTAGTCAATTTCTTGTTGGGAATGCAATGGACATCTTTTCCTGTTGGGGTCTGTAACTGATGATTCTTCTTGTAATTGATATCAAGTGGTAGCACATGAAGGCTGCCCCTTCTGGCCTCCCAATATCATTTCAAATGAGGTTTCCTTTATTCTGTTTCACAGTATATACAGTATTTTATTTATCCATTCATCCATCAATGAACACGGGTTGTTTCAATCTTTTGGCTATTGTGAATAATGGGGCTGTGAACATTGGTGTACAAAACTCTATTCGAGTCCCTGCTTTCAATTCTTTATATGTAGATAGATAGATAGAGAGAGAGATGGGATGGATCTCCAGAAGTGGGGTTGCCGGATCATATGAGAGTTCTATGTTTAACTTTTTGAGGAACCACTACATTGTTTTCCACAGTAGCTGCACCTTTTCGTATACCCACCAGCAGTGCGCAAGGGTTCCAATTTCTCCACAACCTTGCCAACACTTGTTTTCTGTTTTTTGCACAGTAGTCATCCTAAGGAAGTAGTAACTCATTGTGATTTTGATTTATATTCCCTTAAGGATTAGTAACTGTTGAACATCTTTTCATGTGCTTATTGGCCATTTGTATATCTTCTTTGGAGAAAAGCCTATTTAAGTTTTCTGCCAATTTTTAACCTTTTGTTGTTGCTGTTGGGTTTTAGTAGTTCTCTATATATTCTGGATATTAATTCCTTATCATATATGTGATTTACAAATATTTTCTCCTATTCTGTGGGTGAGAGGCAGGCATTTTACAGGCTGTGTCCACAAGGCAGGAAATAGACCAATGTGGAGAAAGGATCAGACCTTTCTTGCATGAAGTCAGGAACCCAGTGGATGAGCCAGAAAAATCTCGATCCAGAGAAGGAGGATAAGGAATTCTTCCTTTACCATTTTTATTCACCAAAAGGAACAAAATAAAACCCAACTGTCTCCCACTTCCCATATAACAAACTCACTCTAGTTTTAGGTTAGAATTAACACTACCTTTGTGGACTAAAAATGTTAGTTTACGTGTACCAAATTTGAAGATGTCTAACAGAAAACATATAAAATTTATTCTACAGGAATGTACTTTAAAACAAGTTTTTTCTATTGAAAAAACATTTAAGGAAACAATCCAAAGCCGGTCAATATGTTAATAAAAGATGAGAACAACAAAAGGAAAAACAAAGCAGATCCTCAAGATTGAAAATTGAAAATGACAAAATCTATATATTTACTGTCTCATTTTCAAAAGACTGTATTGACATCAAGATGAAAGATTACCAAAAAGGTACAATTGAAAAGAACCAAATGAAACTTGTAGAATTGACACATCACTGAAATTATAAACTCAGCTAGTGGGCTAAGCACATACAAAAGAATTAGTGAACTGGAAGCCAGATTTGAAGATATTATCAACTGTGCCGCAGGGATAAAAAGATGGAAAATGTTAGTGTAAAACTCTCCGTGGAATTTCAAAGCACTTATAAACTTGTGCTCACTTCCAAGGCCTATTGGGGTGGGAATCTTTCTTTTCTTCCTCACTGACCTCATTTGGTAGCATCTTCCCCATTCCTTATAAGCTTCATTCACTCTTGTGGAACATGTTGCAACAGTTAACTTTATGCGTCAACTTGATTGGGCCACAGGGTGCCCCATTTGGGTGAACATTATTCTGGGTGTGACTATGAGGATACTTTGGGATGAGATTAACATCTGAACTGGTATTGAGAAGAGTAGATTGCCCTCCCTAATGTGAGTGGGCCTCATCCAATCAATTGAAGATCAGAACAGAACAACAAGGCTGAGCAAGCGGGAAGTGCTTCTCTCTGTCCGGCTGTCTTCTCCTGTCTTGGTCACACATATGTGAGCCAATTTCTTATAGTCTCTATCTCTGACATCCTCTTCCTATGTATATTTCCTACTGGTTCTGTTTCTCAAGAGAACTCTGATTAATACACACGCAATGTCCCTATCCTGACTTAGTGCCATTGATTCAGTTCTTTCTCTACCTTGGGACATTTTTCCTGATCTTGGCCTGACTGATTATTCTTGCTATGAAGATTTCAGTTAGGGCACCTCAGAGAGGTCTAAAGTTACCATGTCACCAATTGCTGTCCCTTCACAGCTCAGCACAGCGGCTATCTGATCCATCCTTATTTGTGTATTGATCCCTTGCTTTGTCATGGTCTCCCTCCCTCAACTAGAATGTAAGCTCACATAGCAGGCCCTGGAGCTCTTATTCATTTCTCTCCATCATGGAACTGAACTGTTCCACATTGGAGTGAATGACATTTGTCCTTTTGGTTGTGTGTGCCCAAAATAAAGGAGGGTCCTTGACAACCCTGCTCTCTCACCCACACCTCTGCTCCCTCTCCATCACATCCCCTGTGATCTCCTCTGGAGAGCTGTGTTGTCTGGTCATGTCTTCAGGGAAGATTTTACCTGACCTCCAGAATAATTCTAATCCCTTTAGTTCATGCTTTCAGGACAGCAGTTTCTGTTCTGTATAAAAGGAGATGGGAGAAGCAAGTTTTAAAATGAGAGAATTCAATACTATATTAGAGCTACAAGTCACAAAGGGGTATTAGGCATTACATAGCCAGGATGAAAAGAGCAAATTAACAATCAAATGGTGAGTGGGAGGGGGCAGAAAATACATCATGCCGTTCCTTTCTATCTTGTAAGCTTTCTGCTGAAAAGTCAGCTGATAACCTTATGGAGTTTCCTTTGTATGTCATTTGTTGCCTTTCTCTTGTGGCTTTTAGGATTCTCTCTGTCTCTTTAACTTTGGACATTTTAATTATGTGTCTTCGTGTGGGCCTGTTTGGGTTTATCTTGTTTGGTGATCTCTGTGCTTCCCATACATGGATGTCTGTTTCCTTCCTTAGGTTAGGAAAGTATTCAGCTATCGTTTCTTCAAATAGATTCTCTGTCCCTTTGTCTCTCTCTTCTCCTTCTGGGACACCTATAATATGGATGTTAGTGCACTTGATGTTGTCCCAGAGGTCCCTTAGACCGTTCTTGTTCTTTTTAATTCTTTTTTTCTGTCATCTGTTCAGCTTGGGTGATTTCCTCTATTCTTTTTTCTGTCATCTGTTCAGCTTGGGTGATTTCCTCTATTCTTTTTTCTGTCATCTGTTCAGCTTGGGTGATTTCCTCTATTCTTTTTTCTGTCATCTGTTCAGCTTGGGTGATTTCCTCTATTCTTTTTTCTGTCATCTGTTCAGCTTGGGTGATTTCCTCTATTCTTTGGTCCAGCTCGCTGATCCGTTCTTCTGTATCACCTACTCTACTATTGAGTTCCTCTACTGAATTTTTTGCTTCCAGTATTGTATTCTTCATTTCTGATTCATTCTTTTTATATATTTTCCAATTCTTTGTTGATATTCTCACTGTATTCATCCATTCTTCTCCCAAGATCAGTGAGCATCCTTATGACTTTTTGCTTAAAGTCTTTGTCAGGTAGATTGTTTATTTCTGTTTCATTTAGTACTTTTTCTAGGGTTTTGCCTTGTTCCCTTGATCAGAATGTACTCCTTTGCTTCCTCATTTTGCCTCTTTCTTAGCATATATAGCTAAGTATCAGGTGGGTCAGCTATGTCTCAAGATCTTGGAGAAGTGGCTTTATGTAGGAGACACATTTTCAGGCCCAGCAGTGTGCTTCCCTCTTGTCACCAGTTCCAAATGTTCCAGGTGTGAACCTTGTAGGCTACATGTGTATTTCTGTTGTGGTGGTAGAGTTGCTTTTGCTGCAGGTGCCCAGGGAGCCTAGCCTGTCCCCCTGGCCAGCTGGTTGTAATGCTTAGCTGCATGTGGCTGGTATGGACCCTTCAATCTGTTTACCAGGGTTGAGGAGCCCCCAGCACAGTTGGATGCAAGATGTAATAGCGCACTCCTGTTGCAGTTTTCTGTTAAGTGGGTAGATGCCCAGTGTGGCCAGTTGTGAGGCTCAGGTGTTTAAAACTGCTGCAGTCCTCTTGCTTGCAACGCTGATGTCAGCTCTGTCAGGATTGCAGCTGAGTGGGCCTGGCCCCAGGCACAGGACTACCCAATTGTTTCAGGCCTTGGAAGGCGGTGCCAATCCACTATGTGGCTGTTTGAGAAGTACAGGTCTTCTATCTTGATAAGCCCCACAGCCCACATGTCCACACCCACTTTCAAGACAGTGCTGGCACATATACACATCCAGATCACCTGGAGCAGATCCAGTTTCCCCACTGCAGAGGCCCACACACACTCAACCAATGCCGCACACACTTCACCCACTCCTCATGCCCACCCTACCCTGCAGAGGTGGACCAACTCACATGACTGCAGAAGATCCAGGCACACAGTCTATGCAGGCCAAAATGTTCCTTTAGGGCTTGCGGTTGGGTGGGGCCAGTCTCTAGGGTGGGCTGTCTGCCCTGGCTGAGCTGGATTTATTCTACACTCTAGTGGGTGGGGCAGACTCTGGGCTAACAGGCCAGGGGAAGAACTCCACTGGCATCTGGAACATCTGTGTCAGCACACCTGTACTAGGTCATAATAATGGCTACTGTCAACGTCCCCGTCACTGGAGAGGTCTTACGTCTCACAGAGATGCACCCAGAGCCTATCAGGTGAGTCTCTTTTCACCAAAGGACTTTATACCTTTCTTTCTGAATGTAGGTTGCTTCCCAAAACAGGGAAGTTTGTGTGTGGGCCCTTTAAAAGCAGGCTTTTTTTGCCTCTTCTGTCCAGTAACTTTTCTAGTGGTATTCCCTGTTGTAGTTAATTGCCAGCAACATCAGATATTATGACACTATTTTCAGTTATGCTAAATGTAAAGGATGCTTTAGGGGTAACAATCCCCGTCAGGTCCCCCACTCCTCCAGGGAAGGCTGTACACCTTAGGACTGCTCCTAGCTAGCTGTGAAGCTCTGCAGCTCAGGAAGTTGGCTTTTTTTCTCTCAGACAGGAAATTCTGGCTCTTCTGGCTCAGTCAGGAAAGTCTCATGAAGCAGGGGTTCTTTTTATCCACTTTTCAGTTCAAGTTGTATCTTGGTTCTGTTCGTGGGAGGAGGAGAGTTCAAAGTCCCCCTACACCTCCAACATGACCTCTCAAGTTGTGGCTCTTCCAGATCATCTTTGTAAGTGACTTTTAATAGACAGCCATTCAGTCTACACACAGGCTCGGATCGCATGTGATGAAGGAAAACTATTGCTGAGCTCAGCTTGCAAGGAGCTGGAAGTGACATTTTCCCGGGAGAGCACTTAAGCATTTCACTACAGCTGGGAGAAAATAAGTATAACACGTTCAAGCAAAGTACATTGTGCAGCAAAGCTCTGGCTTCTGGCTGTTTCAGATCATCTAGGTAAGTGCCTCACGTATTGCAGTTCGTGGCCTTCACTCAGGATCTCTACGACATCATGAAAGCCTGTTCCTGCTGTACTCAGCTCCCCATAGCTGTGAAGGGACATCTTCCAAGGAGAGACTGAAAACCTTTCACTTTCTCTGGGACAGATCATCTGTAACATTCACCCAGTGCTAGCACACACATTGGAAAACGTTCTACTTTTGGCTCTTTCATTTTGTCTTCATAAGTGACTTTTAACTCAGTGCCAAGCAGTCTAGTCACAGGCTCTCATACCCATGTGAGGAAGGAAAACTATTGCTGAAACCACCTTGTCAGAAGCAGGATGTGACATTTCCCAGGAGAGCTTTAAGATTTTATTACAGCTGGGAGAGATTATCTATAACACACATTCAAGCAAAGTACACTGTGCAGAAAATCTCTGGCCTGTAGCTCTTTAGGATCATCCTGGAAAGTGCCTCTTCACAGCTTGCAGTTCACCGCCTTCACTCGGGCTCTCTCCTGTGTCATGAAAGCACCTTATTACTGAACTCAGTTGCCCATAGCTGTGAAGGGACTTCTTCCAGGAAGAGATTTATAAGTTTTCACTATACCTGGGACAGATTATCTGTAAGAAATATTCAATGAGGGTTCACAGAAAACCTCCTGCTTCTACCTCTTTAGTATCTTCTTGATAAGTGACTTTTAATACGCTCCAGTTCAGTCTACACACAGGCTCTGATCGCATGTGATGAAGGGAAACTATTGCTAAGCTCTGCTTGCCAGGTGCTTGTAGTCACATTTTCCTGGAAGAGCTCCTAAATTTTCACTACAGCTGGGAGAGAATATCTATAAAATCCATTCAAGGAAAGTACACTGTGCGGAAAATCTCTGGCCTGTAGCTGTTTAGCATGGTCCTAGTAAGGGCTCTTGCACACATTGCAGTTCACCGCCTTCCCTCAGGCTCTCTCCCAGGTCATGAAAGCATCTTCCTGCTGAACTCAGATGCCCATAGCTGTGAAGGGGCTGCTTCGAAGGAGAGATTTAAAAGCTTTCACTTCAGCTGGGACAGATTATCTGTAACTTTCATTCAATGAGGTTACACTGTGTAGAAAAATCTCTGGCTTGTGGCTCTTTAGTATCGTCTTCATAATTGACTTTTCATACATGCCATTCAGTCTACACAGATTCTCTCACTCTCATGTGATGAAGGAAAACTATTGCTGAGCTCACCTTGACAGGAGCTGGAGGTGACCCTCTCCTAGGAGAGCTTTTTAACATTTTATTACAGCTGTGAGAGAGTATCTATAGCATCCATTCAAGGAAAGTACACTGTGCAGAAAATCTCTGGCTTGTAGCTGGTTAGGATCGTCCTTCTAAGTGCCTTCTCACACACTGCAGTCCTGAGCCTTCGCTCGGATTCTCTCTTCCATTGCATGAAACATGTTCCTGCTGAACTCAGCTGCCCATATTGTGAAGGGGTTTCTTCCATGGGGAGATTGAAAAGTCTTCACTACAGCCAGGACAGGTTATCTGTAACGTCATTCAAAGAGGGTATACAGTGAGGAAAAGGTCCTGCTTGTAGATCTTTTGGATCTTCTTGATAAGTGACTTTTAATACATTGCCATTCAGGCTACACACAGGCTCTCACGTGTGATGAAGGAAAATTCTTGCTGAGCTCTTCTTGCTCAGAGTCATATTGATATTTTCCTAAAAGGGCTTTTAAACATTTCTCTACAATTTGAAGAGAATATCTATAATATCAATTGAAAGAAAGTGCACTGTGCAGAAAAGCTCTCAACTCTAGCTCTTTAGGATCATCAGCAAGTGTCTTTTCCCACATTGCAGTTCAGGCCCTTCACTCAGGCTCTGTCTCACATGTATTGGAAGAATGCTCCTCCTGAACTCTGCTTCCTGGTAAGTGTGAAAGGTTTTGTGTCTAGAAGAGATTTAAGACTTCTCACTCTAGCTGTGCAATATCTATAACATCCATCGAGTAGAGTACGGTGGTGGGGAAAACTCTTGCTTCTCCCTCTTGAGAATCATCTTGACAGTTGCCTCTTCAATCTTTGCAGTTTTAGTCCTTCATTCAGGCTCTCTCTCACATTTATTGAAAGAGTGTTCCTGAGGAGAGTGGTGTCGAGATGGTGTTGTAGGTGGACTCTGAACTCACCTCTTCCCATGAGCACAACGAAGTTACAACTGTGTTTGAAGCAATTACCCCTAAGAAAGAACTGAAAACTGGGTAAAAGGAAGCCCCGCATCATGAGACATTCCTGACTGAGGCAGAAATTCCTGTCTGGAGAGAAAACAGCCAACTTTGTGAGCTGCAAAGCTTCACACTGGGTGGGAGGAGCCCTAAGGTGTGCAGTCTTCCCCAGAGGAGTGGGGTACCTGACCAGGGGAACACTGCCCCTATAAGCATCCTTCAGACTCAGTACAACTGAAATGAGTGTTATAATACCTGGCTTTGCTGACTATTAACTACAATGAGGAATATCCCTAGAAAGCTATTGGACAAAAGCAGAAAAAAGCCAGCTCTCAAAAGGCCCACACACAAACTTCCCTGTTTTGGAAAGCAACCTAAAATTACCAGAAAGAAAGGTGCAAGGTCCTTTGGTAAAAAGAGACTCACCTGATAGGCTCTGGGTGCATCTCAGTGAGATGTAAGGCCTCTTCAGGGACTGAGACATTGGCAGCAGCCTTTATCGTGACCTAGTACAGGTGTGCTGACACAGATGCTGGCAGATGCCCTTGGAGTTCTTCCCCTGGCCTGTTAGCTCAGAGTCTGCCCCACCCACTAGAGTGTAGAATAAATCCAGCTCAGCCAGGGCAGACAGCCCACCCTAGAGACTGGCCTCACCCACAGCAAGCCCTCAAGCAACTTTTAAGCCTGCATAGACTCTGTAAATGCATCCTCTGCAGGCAGGCAAGTGGCCCTGCCTCTGTGGGGAAGGGCATGCATGAGAAGTGGGTGGAGAGTGTGGGGCACTGGTGGAGTGTGTGGGTGGCTCTAAAGTGGAATGACTGGGTCTGTTCCAGGGAGTTGGGAAGTGTCCACAGGGCCAGGACTGTGTTGAGGGTGGATGTGGACCTGTGGGCCATGGGGCTTATCAGAGGCAGAAGGCCTGTGCTTCTCAAACAGCCACATAGGGGATTGGCCCATCCTTCCAAAGCCTGGAACAACTGGATACCCCCATGCCTGGTGCCAGCCCCACACAGCTGCAATCCTGAGAGAGCTGACAACATTTTTGCAAGCCAAAGTCCTGCAGCAATTGTAAGCCCCTGAGCCTCATGATCAGCTCTGTTCTGGACCCACCCGCTTAACGGAAAACCTGCAACAGAAATGTGCTATTAGACCTTTTGTTCAACTCTACTGAGGCTCCCCAAAGCCAATAAACAGACTTAAGTGTCCATATCCACCACACGCAGCAGAGCACTACAACCAGTCAGCCAGGGGCACAACCTAGACTCCCTGGGCACCTACGGCAAGAGCAATCCTGACACAACAGGAGGACACACATAGCCCACACAGCGGTCACTCCTGGAACATTCGGAACTGGTGACAAGAGGGAAGCACACTACTGGGTCTCCAAAGATGCCTCCTACATAAGGCCACCTCTACAAGATCAAGACACGTAGTGGACCCACCTAATACACAGAGAAAGAGACAAAGTGAGGAGGCAAAGGAGTATATTCCAAGCAAGGAAACAGGACAAAACCCCAGAAAAAGAACTAAATGGAAAAGAAATAAACAATCTATCTAACAAAGAGTTCAAGTAAAAAGTCATAAGGATGCTCACTAATCTTGGGAGAAGAATAGATGAATACAGTGAGAATATCAACAAAGAATTGTAAAATATAAAAAATAACAAATCAGAAAAGAAGAATACAATACTGGAAATGAAAAATCACTAGAGGATTTAATAGCAGAGTAGATGATACAGAAAAACAGATCAGTAAGCTGGATGAAAGACTAGAGGAAATCACCCATGCTAATCAGATAAAAGAAAAAAGATTATAAAGAATGATAACAGTTTAAGGGAACTCTGGGACAACATGAAGTGCACTAACACTGATGACATTCATATTATAGGTGTCCCAGAAGGAGAAGAGAGAGACAAAGGGGCAGAGAATCTATTTGAAGAAATAATAGCTGAAAACTTTCCTAACTTAAGGAAGGAAACAGACACCCAAGTACAAGAGCACAGAGAGCCACAAACAATATACACCCAAAGAGGCCCACACCAAGACATATTAGAATTAAAATGTCCAAAGCTGAAGAGAAAGAGAGAATCCTAAAAGCCACAAGAAGGCAACAAGTGGCATACAAAGGAAACCCCATAAGGTTATCAGCTGACTTTTCAGCAGAAACCTTACAGGATGGAAGGGAGTGGCATGATATATCTATTTAAAGTGCTGAAAGGAAAAACTCTACAGCCAAGAATACTCTACCTGTCAAGGTTATCATTCAGAATGGAAGGAGAGATAGTTTCCCAGACAAGCAATATTAAAGGAGTTTATCATCAAGAAACCAGCTTCAGGAGAAATGATAAAGAGACTTATTTAAGTGGGAAAGAGAAGACCACCAATAGGAATTAGAAAATTATCAAAAGAAAAAAAGAGGCAATAAAATAACTGATAATGGCAAAAATAAAGTTAGAAGATACCACCTATGAAGAGAATATGAAGGTCTAAAGAAAAGGTGCTGGGGCTGCCCCGCGGCCGAGTGGTTAAGTTCTTGTGCTCCACTTCAGTGGCCCAGGGTTTCGCTGGTTCAAATCCTGGGTGCAGACATGGCAGCATGCATCAGGCCACGCTGAGGCAGTGGCCTACATAGCACAACCAGAGGCACTCACAACTAGAATATACAGCTGTGTACTGGCGGGCTTTGGGAAGAAAAGAAAAAGAAGATTGGCAACAGTTGTTAGCTCAGATGCCAATCTAAGAAAAAAAGTGCTAAAATTCCCTGTTTCAATGATAGGAGGATAATGGATACATGCACACAAAATGAGAGGTTAGATATGATCAAAAACATAAAACGTGGGCAGAGAGGAATAAAAGAGAAGAGCTTTTATAAAGACGTCAAACTAAACAGACCATCAACTCAATATAGATTTCTATACACATAGATTATTATGTATGAACCTCATGGTAATCATAAACCAGAAAACTATAGTAAATACACACATAATTAAAACAAGGGAAACGAACATAATACTAAAGAAAGTCATCGAACCACAAGGGAAGGGAGTAAGAGAAGAAGAAAGGAACAGAGAAGAACCACTAAAACACCCATAAAAAAGTAACAAAATGGCAGTAAGTACATATCTATCAATAGCTATTTTAAGTGTCAGTGGACTAATGCTCCAATTAAAAGGCATAGGGTGGACAATTGGATAAAAAAGTAAGACCCACATATACGCCGCATACCAGAGACACACTTCAGACCTAAAGACATTCACAAACTGAAACTGAAGGGATAGAAAAAGATATTCCATGAAAATGGCAAAGAAAAGAAAACAGGGGTAGCAATACTTATATCAGACAAAATAGACTTTAAAACAAAAACTGTAACAAGAGACAAGGAAGGACACTACATAATGATAAAGGGAACAATCCAACAAGAAAATATAACACTTGTAAATATCTATGCACCCAACATAGGAGCACCTAAATATATAAAGCAATTATTAACAGACATAAAAGGAGAAATAGGCAGTAACACAATAAAGTAGGAGATTTTAACACTCCACTTACACCAATGGACAGATCAGCCAAACAGAAGATCAATAAGGAAACACTGGCTTTAAACCACACATTAAACCAGATGGACTTAGTAGATATAAACAGAACATTCCATCCAAAAACTGAAGACTACACATTCTTTTCACATCCACATGGAGCATTCTCCAGGATTGATTACATACTGGGCCACAGAACAAATATCAGTAAATTTAAGAAGCTTGAAATAATACCAAGCATCTTTTCTAACCACAACAGTATGAAACTAGAAATCAACTACAGGAAGAAAACCAGAAAAGTCACAAATAGGTGAGATTAAACAAAATCCTACTGATGAATGATTGAGTCAATGAAGAAATCAAAGGAGAAATCAAAAAATACGTGGAGACAAATGAAAATGAAAATAAAACATGCAAAAACCTGTGGGATACAGCAAAATTCGTTCCAAAAGGGAAGTTTATAGCAATACAGGTGAAACTCAACAAACAAGAAAAATATAAAATAAGCAATCTAACAGTGCACCTAAAGGATCTGGAAAAGAAGAACAAAAATATCCTAAATCAGTAGAAGGAAGGAAATAATAAAAATCAGAGCAGAAATAAACGAAATGGAGACTAAAAAATATCAATGAAACCAGGAGCCGGTTCTTTGAAAAGATAAACAAAATTGACAAACCTTAGCTAGACTCACCAAGAAAAATACAGAGAAGGCTCAAATAAATAAAATCAGAAATCTAGAGGAGAAATTTCAATGGACACCTGAGAAATACAAAAGATTATAAGAGAATACTATGAAAACCTATATGTCAATAAATCGGATAAAGTAGAAGAAATGGACAAATTCTTAGAATCATATAACCCTCCAAAACTGAATCGATAAGAAACAGAGAATTTAAGTAGACAAATCACTAGTAAGGAGATTGAAAGATTAATCAAAAACCTGCCATGGGGCCGGCCCGGTGGTGCAGTGGTTAAGTGTGCACGTTCCGCTTCTCAGCGGCCCAGGGCTCACCAGTTCAGATCCCAGGTGCGGACATGGCACCACTTAGCTAAAAGCCATGCTGTGGTAGGCGTCCCATGTATAAAGTAGAGGAAGATGGGCATGGATGTTAGCTCAGAGCCAGTCTTCCTCAGCGACAAGAGGAGAATTGGCAGTAGTTAGCTCAGGGCTGATCTGCCTCAAAAAAAAAAAAAAGAAAAGAAAAACCTCCCAGGAAATAAAGGTCAAGGACTCCATGGCTTTCCTGGTGAATTCTACCAAACATTTAAAGAAGAACTAATACCTATCCTTCTCAAACTCTTCCAAAAATTGAAGAGGAGGGGAACCTTCTCAACTCATTCTAAGAAGCCAACATCACCCTGATACCAAAACCAGACAAGGACAACACAAAAAAAGAAAATTACAGGACACTATCACTGATGAGCATCGATGCAAAAATCCTCAACAAAATACTAGCAAATCAAATACAGCAATACATTAAAAAGATCATACACCATGATCAAGTGGGATTTAGTCCAGGGATGCAGGGATGGTTCAACATGTGCAAGTCAATGTGATACACCACGCTTAACAAAATGAATAAAAATCATGTGATCATCTCAATAGACGCAGAGAATGCATTTGACAAGTTACAACATCCATTTATGATAAAAACTTTGAATAAAATGGGTATAAAAGGAAACTACTTCAATATAATAAAGGCCATGTATGACCAGCCCACAGCTAATATCATTCTCAATAGAGAAAAGCTGAAATCTATCCCTCTAAGAACAGGAACCAGACAAGGATGTCCACTTTCACCCTCTTACTTAACATCATATTGGAAGACTTACCTAAGGCAATCAGGCAAGAAAAAGAAATCAAAGGGATCCACATTGGAAAGGAAGAAGTAAAACTGTCACTATTTGTTGGTGACATGATTTTATATATAGAAAACCCTAAAGCACTCACTAAAAAACTTTCAGAAATAATAAATGAATATAATTTACAGGATATAAAATCAACAAAGAAAAATCGGTTGCAATTCTATACACTAACCATAAAGTAGCAGAAAGAGAAATTAAGAATATAATCCCATTTACAATTATGACAAGAAGAATTAAATATCTAGGAACAAATTTAAGAAAAAGGGGAATGATCTGTACACTGAAAACTAGAAAACATTGTTGAAAGAAGTTGAAGAAGACACAAAGAAACGGAAAGATATTCCATGCTCTTGAATTGGAAGAATTAATATAGTTAAAATGTCCATACTTCCTAAAGCAATCTACTGATTCAATACAATCCCTATCAAAGTTCCAGCAACATTTTTCATAGAAATAGATCAAAGAATCCTAAAAGTTATATGGAACAACAAAAGACCCCAAAGCAATTGGAATCCTGAGAAAAAAAAGAACGAAGCTGGAAATATCACACTCCCTGATTTCAAAGTATACTCCAAAGCTCTAGTAACCAAAACAGCGTGGTACTGGCACAAACAGACACACAGATCAATGGAACAGAATCAGGAGATCATAAATATACCCAGACATCTATGGATTATATCAGCTAATTTTCAACAAGGGAGACAAGAACCTACAATGGAGAAAGGAAAGTCTAATAAACGATGTTGGGAAAACATGCAAAAGAATGAAACTAGACCACTATCTTAAACCATACACAGAAATCAACTCAAAATGGACTAAAGACTTGAACATAAGACCTGGAAATATTAAAATTCTGGAAAAAAACAGTCAGTATGCTCTTCAACATGGGTCTTAGAAGCATATTTTCAAGTATCATGCATGATCAGGCAAGGGAAACAATAGAAAAAATGAACAAATGGGACTACATCAAACTAAAAAGCTTCTGCAAAGCAAAGAAGACCATCACCAAACAAAAAGACAACCTAACAACTGGGAGAAGATATTTGCAAACCATATATCTGATAAGGGGTTAATATCCAAAAAATATAAAGAATTCGTACATCTGAACAACAAAAACACTATCAACCCAATTAAAAACTGGGCAAAAGATCTGAACAGACATTTCTCCAAAGAAAATATACAGATGGGCAACAGGCACATGAAAAGATGTTCAATATCATTAGCTATCAGGGAAATGCAAATCAAAACTACAAGATATCACCTTACTCCTGTCAGAATGGCTATAATTAACAAGACAGGAAACAAGTGTTGAAGAAGATATGGAGAGAAGGGGACCCTCATACACTGCTGGTGGGAGTGCAAACTGGTGCAGCCACTATGGAAAACAGTATGGAGATGCCTCAAAAAATTAAAACTATATCTACTATATGATCCAGCTATTCCACTGCTGGATATTTATCCAAAAACTTGAAAATACAAAGGCATAAAGATACACACACCCCTACGTTCATCACAGAATTATACACAACAGACAAGATTTGGAAGAAACCTAGTTGCCCATCAAGGGACGAATGGATAAAGAAGAGGTGGTATATATACAGAATGGAATACTACTCAGCCATAAGAAATGATGAAGTCCGGCCATTTGTGACAACATGGATGGACCTTGAGGGCATTATGCTGAGTGAAATATCAGAGGGAGAAATTCAAATACCATGTGATCTCACTTATAAGTACAAGATTTTAAAAAACGACAGACAAAAGCATAGAGACAGAGATTGGATTGGTGGTTACCAGAGGGAAAGTGGGGAAGGAGAAAGGCAAGTGGGGTCATTAGACACATGTGTGTGGTGATGAATTGTAATTACTCTTTGGGTGGTGAACATGATGTAATCTACACAGAAATAAAAATATATAACAACGTACACCTGAAATATGTATGATGCTATAAACCACTGTTACCACAATAAAATAAATAAATAAATAAAAAATAAAAAAAAGAGAAGAATGTTCCTGCTGAACTCTGATTCCTGGTAGGTGTTAAAGGTTTTGTTTCTAGAAGAGATTTAAAATTTTCTTTTAAAATTGCCACTACAGCTGGGACACATTATCTGTAACATCCAGTACAGTGCTGAGAAAAAACTCCTGCTTATAGTTCTTTAGGATGATCTCATAGTGACTTTTGATAAGTTCCTGTTCAAGTTTACACACAGGCTCTCATTTTTATGTGAGGAAGAAAGACTATTGCTGAACTCAGCCTGCCAGGAGCAGGAAGTGAAATTTCCCAGGAGAGCTTTTTCTTTTTAAAGATTGGCACCTGAGCTAACAGCTGTTGTGTTGACAAAAATAATCCATAACCAATCTATAAGTAAAAATTTGACACAGTGTATTCTGAGCTGAAATCTGAGGACCATGGCCCGGGGCCTTTCTTCCCGAAGGAAGAAAGGGCACCAAAGAAGTGGGGTGCCCAGAGTGGTTATATACCCCCAGAGAGGATGTTTCACATAGGATTGAAATGTCCCTTTTACAGTAGTCGCGAGACTGCTCTGTCCGCACAGCGATTGATGGAAACAGCAGGTAGGTCTGCTGTCTCAGTGAACGCAGCAGGGTGACAGTCTGTTGTCTGTAGCTGGGTTGTCACAGGTGAGCTGGTGGTCCAAGGTGAGTGCAGCAATCAGTTCCTAGCCTAAGGAAAGATGCTTATCCCTAAGGAAATGCCAATGTGGGGGGAAGTTGCACCTTTATCTCAAGGGCCTTTGTTCTTGCCACAGGAAATGTCTAAGCAGATATGCAATGCGTGCTCAACAGCCACAGTCAGGCCCTTTTGGAAAAAACAAGGTCAGGCCGAATTAGGTTTATACCAAATGGCTTGCTCATATACTCCAATATATCCTATTGCTTGCCATTTTTATTTGTCAGTTGCCAATCTTTTCTTTTTCTTCTGCTTTTTCTCCCCAAATCCTCCCAGTAAATAGCTGTATGTTTTAGTTGTGGGTCCTTCTAGTTGTGGCACATGGGACGCCGCCTCAATGTGGCCTGATTAGCAGTGCCATGTCTGCGTCCAGGATCCGAACCAACAAAACCCTGGGCCACCGTAGCAGAGCACGTGAACTTAACCACTCGGCCGCGGGGTTGGCGCTCCCAGGAGAGTTTTTAACCATTTCTCTACAGCTGGGAGAGAATATCTATAAGCTCCATTAGAGGAAAGTGCACTCTGCAGAATCGCCATGGCTTCTAGCTGCTTCAGATCGCCTAGGTAAGGCTCACACAGTGCAGTTCACCGCTTTCACTCAGGCTCTCCCATGTCATGGAAGCATCTCCCTGCTGATCTCAGTTGCCTGTAGCTGTGAGGGGACTTCTTCCAAGGAGAGATTTAAAAGCACTCACTGCCCCTGGGACAGATGAACTGTCTGTTCATTCAATGAGGGTACATGGTGGAGAAAATCTCCTGCTTGTGGCTCCTTAACATCTATTGAAAAGTGACTTCTAACACATTGCAGTTCAGTCTACGCACAGGCTGTCACTTGTATGTAGTGAAGGAAAACTGTTGAGAAGCTCAGCTTGCCAGGAGCTGGGATTGACATGTTCCTAGGAGAGCTATCAAAAGTTTCACTACAGCTGGGAGAGAATAGCTATCATATCCATTCAAGGAAAGGACACTGTGCAGAAAATCTCTGGCCTGTAGCTTTTTTGGATCACCTGGTTAAGTGCCTTCTCACACATGGAAGGACAGGGGCTTCACTCAGGCTCCCTCTCCTCTGTCATGAAAGCACGCTCCTGGTGAACTCAGCTTTCTGTAGCTGTGAAAAGTCTACTCCCAAGGAGAGGTTTAAAACCATTCACTACAGCTGAGACAGATTATCTGTATATTCATTCTATGAGGTCACATGGTCAAGGAACTCTCCTGCTTGTGGCTCTTTAGGATTTTCTTGATAAGTGACTTTTAATTCAGTGCCAAGCAGTTTACACCCAGGCTCAAGGACATGTGATGAATGAAAACTATTGCTGAGCTCAGCTTGCCAGGAGCTGGAAGGGACACTTTACTAGGAGAGCTTTTAAACATTTCACCAGAGGTGGGAGTGAATACCTATAACATCCATTCAAGGAAAGCACAGTGTGCAGAAACGCTCTGACCCGTAGCTGTTTAGGATCATCCTGGTACGCTCCTTTACACACATTGCACTTCACGGCCTTCACCCAGCCTGCCTCTCCTCTGTCACGAAATCATATACTGGCTGAACTCAGCAGCCATGTAGCTGTGAAGGGACTTCCAAGCAGATATACAATGCGTGCTCAACAGCCACAGTCAGGCCCTTTTGGAAAAAACAAAGTCAGGCCGAATTAGGTTTATACCAAACGGCTTCCTCGTTTACTCCAATATATCCTATTGCTTGCCATTTTTATTTGTCAACATTTTATCAATACAATGAAACACTACGTAGCCAGTAAAAAGAGTGATATAGCTCCTATGTGTACTTTAGAAAAGCATCCCAGATGTTTTATTAGCTGAAAGAAACCCAAGGTGCAAAATTGTATGCACGGTAGGGTCGTATTTGATATTTTCAAAGGACATTTATATGTCTTGATAAGCATACATGATTTCTGGAAAGATACACATAATATGCCTAGTTACTTTGGAGAGTTCGATAATGGATCAATCTTTTATTGTATAGCAGTCTCCCCTTATCCGTGGTTTTGCTGTCTGTGATTTCAGTTACTTAAGGTCTCTCACGATCTGAAAATATTAAATGGAAAATTCCAGAAATAAACAATTAATGAGTCTTAAATTGTATGCCATGCTGAGTGTTGTGATGAAATCTCACGCCATCCTGCTCTGTCCCTCCCCCCGAAAATGAGCCATCCCTTTGTCTAGCGGGTCCACACTGTACCCACCACCTGCCCACTAGTCACATTAGCAATCTTGGTTATCAGATCAGCTGTCAGTATTGCAGTGCTTGTGTTCAAGTAACCCTTATTTTGCTTAATAATAGCAAAAAAGTGCAAGAGTAATGATGCTGGCAATTTGGAAATGCCAAAGAGAAGCCATAAATTGTTTCCTTTAAGTGGAAAGGTGAAAGTTCTTTACTTAATAAGAAAAAAAGTCATATGCTGAGGTTGCTAAGGTCAATAGTAACTTTCATTACAATATGTTGTTATCATTATTCTATTTTATTATTAATTATTGTTGTTAATTTCTTACTGTGCCTAACTTGTAAATTAAACTTTATCATAGGTATGTATGTATGGGAAAAATCATAGTATATTTAGGGTTTGGTACCATCCGTGATTTCAGGCATCCACTGGAGGTATTGGAATGTGTCCCCTGCAGATAAGGAGGGACTACAGTATACTATTTTATAATGATTAATATTTTAACTATGCAAATATTAAGTAGTTTCATTCAACTTAAAGAAACTAGTTAATAGAAAAAAACAATAAATATAAACGAGTTTGCTTGTTCAAGAAGTGTTTTGGTTAACAAACTGTGAGCTAGTATGGACTACAATTTTAGTTGCTAAACTGTGAAAATATTTGGCTATGTCTAATAGAATATAAGGTTAAAAAAAGTGTGTTTTAACTGGTTTTTTAAAAATAGTGGGAAAACTTTGCACATACTTAGCTGAAAGGAAGCAGCCTGAGAAGAGGAGGAAGGGATGTGCAGTTAATGAAAGAAAGTCTCTGATGACCCAAAAGGAATCTGTTCAAGAGCACAGAGGAGGATCAGCCTTCCACAACTGTGCTCATGGTTGTTGACATGGTTGTCTATGTTGTCATTGTAGCCACTCACGTTTACTGAAGATTTACTATGTGCCAGGCACTCTGTTATATGCTCTACATATGTTTTTTCACTTAATTTTCCAATTATGTTCATCAAGAAATATTTAATGAGCACGTACTATGTGCCAGATGTGATTTTAGGCTCAGGAGGCACTTGGTCAATAGAATAGAAAAGCACCTGCTCTCATAGAACTATGATTCTCTGAGGGCGATGGATAGTGCACAAATCTCTCTCTCTAGTCCTATCTCTATCTCTGTCTCTATCAGGTGGTGGTGAGAAGAGGAAAAGCCAGATCAGAGGAGAGAGAGAGTGATAAGGTGGAGGTGGGGTGAGGGTGATAGTTTCTTATGAAACACATTCTTGTGGGAAGAAGCAGACAATACAGAATAAACATGTAAGTAAAATAACATGATGAGAAGAGAGGCCACTTTAGATGGGGTATTCAAGAAAGGCTGAGGGAGGGGACCTTTGAGGTGAGACCTATATGATAAGAATTAGCCAAACTTAGCAGGTGGGAGAGAGGGCTTACCAGACAGAGGGACAAGTAAGTCAAAGAACCCAAGCTTGTAAGTTTGCCATGTGTCTGAGGCACTGAAGGAAGAAGGCCCCCATAGCTGGAACATTTTGGGCAGTGGAGAGAGGTAGATGGCGCCAGGTCCTGTGGGGCCTTGTGGGCCATGATGAAATGTTTGTATGTTATTCTATTGGTGAAGGGAAGCCTATGGAAGATTTTAAGCAAGGGAGTGAAAATGGATTCACTAATTCCTTCCAACAAGATTTTCCTTTCTATTTCACTATGAAAGTAGAAGCAGCCAGAAGAAACTTTGCACTGACTCCTGTCAGCCTGTCTACCCACCCACTTGTCTGTGCCCATTTCCCTCATCTTCTAGCTTGCAATAAGTTGAACAGCCGTCTTCCACTCTGACAGTCTCCCCACCGGTGCACTGGATCCTACCCCTTCCTGCATACTCTTCTCTCTCTTGCATCATCATTTCCCCTGTTCAATTAAACCAGTCACATCAGCAAACAGGTCTTAATTTCTCCCTTCTTGGATACCTAATAGATACTGCGAACTAAAAATGTCTGATACTAAATTCATGATCTTCCCCTCAAATCCACAGTTTTCCCCTGCTCAATCCACAGTTCTCTACATCTTAATTGATGGCAAGTCCAACCTTCTGGTTACCCAGGCCACAAACGATGGAGTCCTGTTGCTTAACTTCTTTCTCTCCAAGTTCACCTTCAAAGCACCTGAGAATTCTGTTGTGGCTACCTTGAGAATATTCCAGAATATGACCAGTTATCACAACTTCTGCTATCCATCTGATCTCAAACAGCATCATCTCTCTCTGAACTCACCTCCATGTTTCCATCTTTGCCCACCCCCACTGCCAGTCTATTCTCACCACACCAGTTTGAATGATCCTTTAACAATGAAAGTTAGGTCATGTTAATCCTCTCTCAAGATGCCCAGGACCACCCATCCCAATTTTTCTCAGAATAAACCCACAGTCTCACTGTCGCCCGAGCCTCACCATAACCCTGCCTCTTGTTACCCCCTGGCCTTACCTCCACTCTCCCTTTTGTTCTCTCCACTCCAGCCACATCAGGTCTCTTGGCACTTTATTGAATACTAGTCAGTCTCCTTCTCTTTTTGCTGAGGAAGATTCACCCTGAACTAACATCTGTTGCCAATCTTCCTCTTTTTTTATATGAGCCACCGCCAAACATGGCCACTGACAGATGACTGGTGTGGTTCCACACCTAGGAACCGAACCCAGGCTGCTGAAGTGGAGCATGCTGAACTTTAACCACTAGGCCATCAGGGCTGGCCCGACAGGCTCCCTCTTAATTAAAGGATTTGCACTGGCTATTCTCTGCCTGTTAGGCCCTTACCTGAGATAGCCATAATTTTTTTCTTCCATTTAATTCTGGTATCTACTCAGATGTCACCTTCTCAGAACTCAGTACAAAATAGCAACTCTCTTGTCTGCCACTTCTGTTTTTTTACTCTTCTTTTTCTTTTAAAAATTATAACTTTCAGACATAATATCTATGTATTTATTTGTGTATATATTATCTGTCTCCTCCCACTAGAGTGTCACCTGTATGAGGTTAAAGACATAGTTTTTGTTTACTCCTTATTCCATGCACTTAGAAAGACTCTTGGGGTATGGTAAACATTCAATTAAAAATTTTGCTTATTCAATCACTCAATAAATTTGTATTGATGTAATTTCTGGAAAGATACATAGAATACACATAGTTTCCTTTGGAGAGGAGGACTGAGTTAGAAAATAGACCTACCCTTGGTGGTGGCACCTGTGACCCCAGCCCACTTGAAGTGGCGATGATGCCTGCAAACCCAGAACCCCCAGTAGTGGTGGTGCCAGCACCCCTAGAAAACCCAGGAACAGCAGTAGAGGCAGCACAAGTGACTCCAGCCCCCCTAGTCACAGTGGCACATGAATCTGCAAAGAGCCAGGTAGAAATGGCAGTGGAGCCTGTGACTCCAGTCCCCTCCAGCTAGAGCAGTGCCTGAACCCTGGCCCCTCACCTGTGGCAGTAGCACCTCTGGACCCAACAACTTCAGATGTGGCAGAAGTGCCCATGTCCCCAGCTCCTGCCTCATTCTCTCCCTGCCCCCATTGCAGGGGAGAACCCACAAACCAGGTAACACTGGAAGCAGCAGAGGGACACGCCAGCCTGGACCTTGGTGGTGATGCCTGCTACTGCTAAGACACCAGCAGCAGCAAGCCACCAGCAACATCGGAGGCACAAGCAGCACAACAAGGGCACCAAGGACACTGCTAACAGAGGCAGTGGAGGGTGAAAGTACCGGTTCTCAAATACAACCAGAAGCAGCTCACAATCAAAGTGAACAAAGCATTACCTGAATAAGCAAGATACTCACTATTACAAATGCACCAGCAGAGGAAAAACTCCTCAAGCACCATGAAAAATTATGGTGACATGTTATTACAAAAAGAAAATGACAATTCTCCAGAAAGCAAACTTGAAGTTATGGAAGATTGTAATTTAACCAACAGAGAATTCTGAATAGCTGTCATAAAGAAACTCAGTGAACTAGAAGAAAACTCAGAAAGACAGTTCAATGAACTCAGAAATAAAATTAATAAACAGAAGGAGTACTTCATCAAAGAGATTGAAATTCTAAAAAAGAACCAAGCAGAAATTCTGGAGTGGAAGAACTCAAAAAATGAGATGAAAAAGACAGTAGACAACACTGGAAATAGAGCAGACCATGTGGAAGGGAAAATTAGAGACGTTGAAAATAGAACTTAGAAATGATGCAGGTAGAAGAGGAGAGAGAACTAAGATTTTTTAAAAGTGAAGAAATTCTATGAGAAATATCCAACTCTATTAGAAAAAGCAACATAAGGATAAGGGGTATCCCAGAAGGAGAAGAGAGGGAGAAGGGAGCAGAAAGCCTACTTAAAGAAATAATAGCTGAAGGGCCAGCCCCATGGCTGAGTGGTTGTGTTCACGCACTCTGCTTCAGCAACCTGGGGTTTTGCTGGTTTGGATCCTGGGCACGGACATTGTGCCACACATTGGGCCACGCTGGGGCGACATCCCACATGCCACAGCTGGAAGGACCTACAACTAGAAATACACAACTGTGTACCACGTGGCTTTGGAGAGAAAAAGGAAAAAAAGTAAAACCTTTGAAAAAAAAAAAGAAGTAATAGCTGAGAACTTCCCAAACCTAGGGAAAGAACTGGATATATAAGTATGTGAAGCTAATAGAACACTTAAATATCTCAACACAAAAGGACTGTCTCCAAGACATGTTATATTAAAACTATCAAAAGACAGGGACAAAGAAAGAATTTTAAAGACAGCCAAGGAAAAGACAGTAACCTACAGAGGAACCCCCATTAGGCTATCAGATTTCTCAGCAGAAACTCTACAGGCCAAGAAAGAGTGGAACAATATATTCAAAATATTGAAAGATAAAAACTGTCAGCTAAGAATACTCTATCCAGAAAAATTATCCTTCAGGTATAAAGAAGAAATAAAGACTTTCCCAGACAAATGAAAGCTGAAAGAGTTCACCACCACTAGACCTGCCTTACAAGAACTGTTGAAAGGAGCTTTACTACCAGAAATGAAAAGGCAAAGGTAAAACTTTGAGTAAGGTGATAAATAGAGAGAACCAGGTAATTTCAAAGCTATTACAGAATAGGGTGTTAAACACTTAATTGTAGCATAAAAGTTAAAGGAGAAAAAACCATTAAAAATAACTAAAGCTACTTCAATATGGTAATGAACTCACAACATAAAAAGAGATAATTTGAGACAACAAAAACATAAAAGGGGAGGAGGAAAACCTGTATAGGCAAATCAAGATATGATGTTATCAACAGATAAAAGACTATTTTATCTCTGAGACATTGTATACAACCTCATGGTAACCACAAAACAAAAATCTAGAGCAGAAACACAAATACAAACAAAAGGAGAAACTGAGAAACACATCACAAAAAAACCACCAAACTAAAATGGCAAGCAGAAACATAAGGGAAAAGAAACAATGGAAATATAGAACAACCAGAACACAAAAGATAAAATAGCAGTAGTAAGTCCTCATATAACAATAATCACCCTAAATGTAAATAGATTGAATTCACAATCAAAAGGCAAAGAGTGGCTAGATGGATTAAAAAACAAGACCCAACAATATGCTGCCTCCAGGAGACCCATCTCAGCTCTAAAGACAAGCATAAACTCAAAATGAAGGAATGGAAGAAGATACTCCAGGCAAATTGCAACCAAAAGAAAGCAGGTGTAGCCATACTTATTTCAGACAAAATAGACTTGAAGCTAAAAAAGGTAACAAGAGACAAAGATGGACATTACATAGTGATAAAGGAGACTCCTTCAAGAAGATATAACGTTAATTAATATTTATGCACTCAATGGGAGAGCACCAAAATATATAAAACAACTATTGACAGAACTAAAGGGAGAAATTGAAAGCAATATAATAGTAGGGTTCTTTAATACCCCACTAGCATCAATGGATAGGTCATCCAGGTAGCGAGTCAACAAGGAAACATTGGCCTTAAATGACACATTGGACCAGATAGACTTAATAAATATATACAGAACATTGCATCCAAAAGGAACAGAATATGCATCCTTCTCAAGTGCACATGGAAAATTCTCAAGGATAAAACATATGTTGGGAGACAAAACAAGTCTCAATAAATTTTAAAAGATTGAAATAATACCAAGCCACAGTTTTTCTGACCACAACAGTATGAAACTAGAAATCAACTACAAGAAGAAAACTGAAAAAAATCACAAAAATGTGGAGACCAAACATCCTACTGAACAACTATTAGGTCAATGATGAAATCAAAGGAGAAATAAAAAAATACAGAGAGACAAGTGAAAATGAAAATAAGACATACCAAATTTATGGGATGCAGCAAAAGCAGTACTAAGAGGGTAGGTTACAGCAAAAAGGGACCTACCTCAAGAAACAAGAAAAATCTCAAATAAACAGTCTAACCTTACACCTAAAGGAAGTAGAAAAAGAAGAACAAGTCAAGTCCAAAATCAGCAGAAGGAAGGAAATAATAACAATCACAGGGGAAATAAACGAAATAGAGACTAAAAAAATCAGTGAAATTAAGAGTTGGTTCTCTGAAAATATAAACTAAACTGACAAACTTTTAGCTAGACTCACTAAGAAGAAAAGAAGACTCAAATACATAAAAACAGAAATAAGAGAAGCCGTAACTGATACCACAGAAATAGAAGTGATCATAAGAGACTACTACAAACGGCTATACACCAACAAATTAGAAAATCTAGAAGAAATGGATAAATTCTTAGACCATACAACCTTCTGTGACTGAACTATGAAAAAAATAGAAAATCTGAATAAACAGAACACCAGTAAGGAAACTGAAACGGTAATGAAAAACTTCACAAAAAATAAAAGTCCAGGACCAGATGGCTTCACTGGTAAATTCTACCAAACATTCATGGAAGATTTAATGCTTATCCTTCTCAAACTCTTCCAAAAAATTGAGGAGGAGGGAATGCTTCCTAACTCATTTTAAAGGCCAACATTACCCTGAAACCAAAACCAGACAGGGACACCACCAAAAAAGAATATTACAGGCCAGTATCTCTGATGAACATACATGCAAAAATTCTTACCAAAATATTAGCAAACTGAATACAACAATACATTAAAAGGATCATACAGCTCAATCAAGTGGGATTTATTCCAGGAATGCAGGGATGGTTCAAAATCTGCAGATCAATCAACATGAAAGACCACATTAATAAATTAAGGGATAAAAGTCCTTGATCATCTCAACAGATGCAGAGAAAACATTTGACAAGATTCAGCATCCATTTATGATAAAAAAAATTCTGAATAAAATGGGTACAGAAGGAAGTACCTCAACATAATAAAGACCATATATGACAAACCCACAGCTAACATCATACCCAATGGTGAAAACTGAAAGATATCCTTTTAAGAAAAGGAACAAGACAAGGATGCCCACTCTCACCACTTTTATTCTTTTTTATTGCGATAACATTGGTTTATAACATTGTATAGGTTTCAGGTGTACAACATAATACTTTCACATCTGTATATACTACAGCGTGCTCACCACCAAAAGTGTAGTTTCCATTCATCACCATATAATTGACCCCCTTTGCCCATTTTGCCCCCACATCCTTCCCCTCTGATAATCACTAATCTGTTGTCTGCTTCTAAGAGTTTGTTTCTGTGTCGTTTGTTTTGTTTTGGTTAATCAGCTGTGGGCTAATATAGACAAATTTTTCATAGCTAAATTGCGAAGATACTATGCTGTATCTAATGAGATAATACAGAGTTCAGGAAGCTATACTTTAATTTAAATTGAGTGGTCAGGGAAGGCAAAGATATTTGTTAAAAGATAAACTGAGGCACATTAACATTTTTTAGTTTATTTGTGCAAAAATTGATTTGAATCAAGCATCATCTAATTTAGACTGGATTGCAATATCTTCAAGAGTTAAGGAGAGCTTCCTGAACATAGCCTCATTTGCACTTACTCCTAGCCAGGGGAGTAGAGATCTGCTGAAGGAAGTGAACTTTTTAAATCATGGATGCCTCCTGGCAATTCCAATTTTTGTCTGTGGCTCAGGACTGGAAAGTTGACAGCCATGGAGGTGAGTAAAACTTAAGGGACTGTAGACTGCATGGGTGGTTTTATTCTGGTTGCCTTTATCTTGTGTCCCTTTCTTTGTACAGAGCCTAGAAGCAAGGTCCCCTGGGTTTGGAGCTGTTAACCAGAAGCGGGGAAATGGACCCCCAGGTTTGGAGAGTCTGGCATGATAGAGAAAGGAGTCAGATTGTCCCGAGAAATGGAGGCATTGGAAATCAGGGAGAAGTTTGTGAGGGCAGGGTCAACACCACTGTGGCAAATCCAACAGCCATGTTGAGGTGGGAGTACCCTCCTCTGCAGTGGCCTGAGATGTGTGAACAATGATATTATTTTTCCAGGCCAGAGCAAGACAAAATGTGAACAACCGCAACAACAAAAATAAAGACATTCATGGTGTAAAAATTAGGAAAAGGAAGGTCAGAGAGGGGAGGAGGACTGGAAAGAGACGTTCTCGATCTGACATCTTGGGAGGAAGCATCTACCTCGATGTTGGCCACTGCTCTTCCTACTTAGTTTGATTTCGATGTCTCCAGCATTTGCACAGGACCAGATGTCAGGTGGAGCTTTCTTCGGTTGTGAAATGTGCACCCAAGTTTTGACACTTTGTAATTTGGCAGCAGAGTCATGGTCCAAGAGTACTTGGTAGGGTCCTTTCCATGAATCTTCCTTTTGCAAAAGCATTAGAGTAAAATAATATCTGTTTGGAAATGACAAATGACTTAAAAATCCCCATGGTTAAAGATCTGATCAGAGTTCATTATAATGGAATTGACAAGGAAATTTTGTTATGTCTGTGACCTACGACATTTTAAGACAATTAGTGGAATTACAACTGATAACATTATACCAGGACATATCAGATTTTTAGGAATTTCATATGGCTTCTAGAACACATATTAATAACATGTGTCATACGAATATAATCTAAGAGTGTTTATCATCTGTTATTTGACAATGCTTCTGCTGTAATTTTTTTTTTTTTAAAGATTTTATTATTTCCTTTTTCTCCCCAAAGCCCCCCGGTACATAGTTGTATATTCTTCGTTGTGGGTTCTTCTAGTTGTGGCATGTGGGACACTGCCTCAGCGTGGTCTGATGAGCAGTGCCATGTCCGCGCCCAGGATTCGAACCAACGAAACACTGGGCTGCCTGCAGCAGAGTGCGCGAACTTAACCACTCGGCCATGGGGCCAGCCCCTCTTCTGCTGTAATTTAACATACCAAATAAGCCTATTAGTTTAATATCTCTCTTTTACAAAGTGAAAGACAAATCTTTTGAGATTTTTCCAGGGGCCATCTGAGAAATTTCAAAGTTATGTTGCATTCAAAAAGATTCCACTTAGAGTCTGATTTGGGGAAGTTGTCAAAACATCTAAAAGTTTGAACCATTGACTTGGGATCACAAACCATTATGAAATAACACTTCATTATCCATTTCACCAAAGTGACAATAGAAAAATTTAAAGTCTAATACAGAAGGTTACATAGTTGTAAACAAAACTTAGCTTTTTTAATATTGAGAAGATTGGGTTTTCTTAAGTAATCAAAAACCTAATAAAGACAATGTGAAGCACAGTAAATCATTTTGGTAAGACACAAAATCTTTGCTTTCAAGCTTTCCAGTTAGATTTATCCAAAAGGTAAAACAAACAAACAAAAAAAACCCAAAAAACAAAAACTTTCACAACCTCTTATCAAGGGCAGACCATAGTCTAAGAAAACTTTGTTCTCTTAACAGAGTGAAACCAAATTCTAGTTTTGCACCAGTGCACTTTTGATATTAAAATTCATTGTTAAAAAACTTAAATAAATCCATGCCGAACACATAAAATTTCTTTCCCAAGATTCCTTTTTCTACAAACCTATAGCTTTTGATATCCATTCAGATTTTATCCTATGCTGTTTCCTCTTTCTCGTTCTGGAACAATCAGTCATTTTGCTTTCCTTACCTACTTTTCATATGCATTGTTTTCTTCCACTCTTGTTATTTCTAAATAGTTTTAATTAAATGTATTTATTAGAATTCTTGGCCCTTAGAATCCTTTATTCCTAGTGATAACTTAGAAGTAAGCAATTGTGGACTATTACACAAGCATTCTGTGAGTCGGCAAATTTGTAAACACATTTCATAATTTCTGGAAGTTTATCTTCCTCACAATGAATTTTTCAATGTGGCACAAAACATTGTGACACATTCCTTGCTAATAGACCACAATATCTTTAGTTACTTTGTAAAAGGAAGCCAAAAGTGGATAAACCTATGTTCAGTAATTAATGTTTCAGTATTTTATTTCATTTGGAAATGATCTAGACGTTCAATTAATACCCATTATTTAACATATTTCAGTATAACTTTAAGGTTTCAAGTTACCAAAAAAGATTTTGGAAACTATTTTTAAATAGATATACTATAAAGAATAATTATTGTTGAAAAGTTCACTTATAAACTTTTATCTTATTACATTTATTTAATTCATTTGCTTCCTAAAAATTATGCTTAGATTAGTCATTAAAACTTCACAAGATATTACACAGCTAATCATCATCTTAAGTTATCTTTCTTGCTGACAAATTCTGTAACAGAGAGCACATGAGCTTATTTGACTTTTGCTAAACCTAGGTAGAATAAAAGTTTTATATTTAATGCTGATAACTCTCAAGAAATGCCTGTTTTAATTAAACCAAAAAACTTAAACTAGCTTTTATTTACTGAAGATTATTCTAGATCACATGAAATTGAAAAACATTTGGGTTAGTTTCTATATTTTTGAGAGTACACTTGATTTATATAAACTCTTGTTTGCCTTTAAGCCAACTAAATAGAGCTCTTTACAAATTAATTTTGGCAATACCGATGCGGGGTTGGTGAGCCGAGGAGTCGAAAGAAAGATTTCTTGGATTCTCAAGGTCTGGCAGTAGTGTTCTTTTATTTAGAGAATAGTGTGGAATAGCATGGGGACAGGATCCATGGGCAGTCAGAGCTGCTGTGTGGGGACAGGACCCATGGGCAAGAGGAGCTGCTGCTGCCACTTCTGCTACAAACATGGGTGGAGAGTAAGGCTAAATTTAAGGCATAGGTATGTGAGCCATCTCTTTACAAGACAAAGGAAAGAACATGTAAAAAAGTTAAAATGTTATCAGTGCAGGTGGGGTCTGGCCATTGGGTGGTCCCACAACTTTTAGATAAGAATCAAATCGGATTCAGTAAAGGCCAGAAGCCACCACCCTAAATCAGTTACATGAGGTTGCCAAACAGTAACCAACTTAAGTCCTTGCCTTCCCCATTAAGAGTTCCCAGAGATAAGGCCATCCTGCCTTCTTCCTGACACAGAGAGGAGGCATCTTTACAGATGGAGGTTTCCCTTACAAATGTAAATGTTTCCCAACAAAGGGCAAGCAAACTCCACTCCTGCTCCTCGGAGCCTGCTTCTCATCTTCAGTTTTAAAATTAACCAGCCTAAAACCCTCATTAATACCATCTGGAGGTAGAAAAAAATACAGATTTATAACATACATACATAGACAAACATAAACACGCAAACAGATCAAACAAAGATCTCCTAGCTTTTATTTTAAAATTTTAGCTGAGAGACAGGTATGGTAATGCAAGACTCACTAGTTTATAAAAAAATCAGTTTCATCCAAGTTGTGTTTCTGGCAGAGGGAGTAAATTAACTTCTCAGATGGCTAAAGCTTTTTACTATTATTTGTGGAAGAGATTTTCAATAAGCCTAGTTTTCAAAATTGCCTTTTCTTTTTCTTTCTTCTGATATGAATGACCTTGGTTCCTAGAGAAGACCAGGTAGAATATTTACATTTCAAAAGGCACAGAGAAAGAATACAAGTTCCACTTAGAAGGACTTTTGTTTCTGAAGCCCAGATCCTTTAGAATATCTGCAAGCCTTCTGAGATGAATATCGGAGTTTTGGATTGGTAAAAAAGAGAGATGGGCTTTGAATTGTTTCTAGATCCACATTTCTGTTCTTGTAAAGACTCAATTTGTAAGACAAGTATGGTTGTTTTTAATTTCTCAGAGAATGGGATTGCAACCAGATTAATATCAAGGAGGGACCCCATCTACCAAGCACATTATCCTCAGTTTGCTTCTTTATATCAGGGAGAAGATCATCAACTAAGATGGAAAACAAAAGATCCCTATGTTCTAGAGTTAGAGCTGTGTGTCTTTGGAATATTTTAGTAAATTCTTCCACAAAGATTTCAGAATGTTCTTCTTTCCCTCTGGGTATATAGTTTCATTCTAGCTTAGGGGAGAAGGCCTAAAAAAATTGTTTTCTATCAGGCTCTAAATATCAGCTTCTTATTGGGCCAACTTTTGACCATAGAGATACTTAAAAAAATCCTTTTGAATATCTTGTCAGATTTCAGCCAGGGCAAATAGTAAATATTCCTGGCAGTACTGAACAACTCCATGGACACAAGAGGTGTCCTCAAAGAGGAAAAAAAGATACTACCTTCTCAGGATCCAGAGCCACTCTCCAAGATAATCAAAGCAAGAAAGAAATAATTCCCCTGAGAGCTGGCAACAGTGGGTAGAATCCCAGCTGCAAGTGGAGTGCAACCCACATTTCTGTCCAGCCATGTCCAGCTGCAGATGGGGTGCAACCCACATTTCTGTCCAGCCATATCTAGCTGCAGATGGGGTGCAACCCATATTTCTATCCAGCCATATCTAGCTGCAGATGGAGTGCAACCTACATTTCTGTCTTGCCTTATTGTAGGGGTCCACAACCCGATGATTGCCAGGCCAATTTCTCTGGCCACTAAAGGAGACAAACAATAAGGCAATAGTTATCCCTAGGAGGGAAAGGATCAACAACCAATGGGTACCTGAAAGCAGATTCATACTTTCAGTCAAGATCTAATTCTTACAAATGTTTTGTCCTGCCAATCTGAGTTTGGAATAGAAGGAATAATGTGAAATTTTACCTTCCTCTCTCAACCAGGCACCACAGATAGAGATCTGGAGGGTGACTTTGGTAAGAATTCTCACCCTTTGGCAGCTTCTACCAGTTTTCCTGGATCCTGTCTGCAGGCTCTGGAGCGAGTGGGGTGTCCCAGCAGGCCTCATCCTGGTACCAGACACAGTAGAGGAGGAAAAATAATTTTCCCTCTTCGTGTTTTGTGTTTGGCTGAGAACCCTTTTTCACCAGGGCATCTTCTAAATGGATAATCTTAGCTAGGTTAAAAGTTCTCCACCATGGCCACTATAATTCAAGACTGTCTTTGGCAAGGTTAACTTACTTGCCCATCCTTGAAAGAAAATTTTATCCACTCAAGGCCTCACGCTGGACCCAGTCCAGCTTAAGTCACGTCCAGTCCAGACCCAGACCCAGCCCAGGTTTTTTTTTTTTTTAGATTTTATTTTCCCTTTTTCTTCCCAAAGCCCCCCGGTACATACTTGTATACCTTCAGCTGCAGGTCCCTCCAGCTGTGGCATGTGGGACGCCACCTCAGCATGGCCCTACCAGCAGTGCCACCGCCGTGCCCAGGATCAGAACCGAGAAACCCTGGGCTGCCAAAGCGGAGGCGTGAACCCAACCACTGGACAACAGGGCCAGCCACCCCCTCCCCCGCCCCTGTACCGCCCAGCTTGTAAGTCGGACCCAATCTGACTCCCGTCAGTTTCCAGACCCAGTCTGGAAAAAGAAATGTTCAAATAAAGTTTGAAAACTCATAATGCAAGAGCTGCAGAGCTAGGATCCCAGAAGGACTTAATAACCACCTCCAGAGGCAGCGAGAAAGCAGTGAGCTCAAGGGGCTCCACACACACCCACCTGGTTGCTCATTTCTCGGGGGCAGGCACCTTCAGGGTCTCCCTCAGTTCCCTCATTTAACACCAGGACTGTCAACAGGTACAGAACTGTTAAAAGACAAACTTAGGGATACTTAAAAATTTTAAGAGTTTATTTGAGCAAAAATCAATTTGAATTGGGCAGCATCCAATGTAGCACATAGAAAGGAGCCCCGAGGGGCTGTACAAGATGAAAAACCTTTATAGGCTGAAGGGAGTGGGGACAAGGAAGTTATACTAGGCAAGCAAATTAGTTATTGAAAAGTCACTTTCCTTTAGAGGATGGAAGGGGCCTATCAGGCAGATTACCTAACTAGTGCTGGTGGGGTGATTCCTGGTTGACTGGTGTAAAGTTCCTTCTCTGGGAAAGCTGAACCTGTAATTAAGTTAAGTCTTGGTTTGATGACGTGGGGCTTAGTATAAGTGACTCCATTTTGGGCCTGTTGTCTTGTTTTGAACAGATTAAAGAACTTCAGTTATGGAACTTCTGGAGAGGGAGGCTTGAAATTTGGATGCAAGCTATTGCTCTAAGTGGTAATTAAAATTTTTGTTGATTAACTTTTTTCTTGCCTGAAAGATTAATACATGCATATGATAAAAAATTTAAGTAGTACAAGAAGAAGCACAGTGAAAAGTAAATATTCCCACATCTGATCCCTGAGTGCCAGTTTGTCTCGCCAAAGGCAACTGTGCCATTTCCTAGAGTGTTACCCTCAAATTAATCTGTAGATATGGACCTATATGTATCTTTTTCTGTATTGCATATCTTTTTATATAAATAGGTACCTGCTATACAGGCTGTAGTATACTTTGCTTAAAATATGATCTTTACATAAATATCTTCATTCAATTCAAGAAGGTAAAGTGAATTTCTGAGGCATGTTAATTGCACATACTTGCATGTTGGTGTTCTCATTATTTTTTCCCCCAAACTGTATTCATTTCTGCTAAAGCTGCAGAGGGCACCGTGGTCCTTCCAGAGGGAGGCATGGCCTCACATAGTGTTTGGCAGTTCTTGATTATGGTGCAAATTTTAGGGGTCAGAGAGCTCCTGGTATTACAAATATACATGAATTTGAAATACTTACCTGTGCTCACTTACTTTATGAATTTCATATAAAATTAATTGCAATGTATATTTATATCATTCCATCCCCTTCAACAGGAGTAATTTTTGTTTAATAGATAAACAGTGTTTAATTTCAAAAGCACAAGTCTTTAATCTTGCAACAATTATCTGCAATGATTACAGACATAGTGTCCCTTTCCTTTTAGTCATGGTTACACAGGAGTTCAGTGGCAGATGGAAACTGTACTGGCTTGGGTCAGTCCAACTCCACCATTTATAAGCTATGCCACACTAGAAAATCATTTATCTTGTAATTCACCATTGTCCCATCCACAAAATGAGAAAATTGTATGAGAATATTTCTAAGGTTCCTTTCAGCTTCAATAAGTCTATGACATCTTCATAAAAAAAGAAACTTGCTAAAATTGAGTATGGATGAGTGTCAAATAGAATACAGATGTATGAGAGGAAGGGAAAAGCAACCTAGGTTACAGAGAAAATCTAAGGTAGTCAGAGTGTTGCAGAGGCTGATGGCAGTCCACCAAAATCCACTCTCCTCTTTCCAACCAGAAAGCGAGACTACATTCCCAGCTTGTGTTTGACAAATAAAAATGGCAAGCAATAGGATATATTGGAGTATATGAGCAAGCCATTTGGTATAAACCTAATTCGGCCTGACCTTGTTTTTTCCAAAAGGGCCTGACTGTGGCTGTTGAGCACGCATTGCATATCTGCTTAGACATTTCCTGTGGCAAGAACAAAGGCCCTCGAGATAAAGGTGCAACTTCCCCCCACATTGGCATTTCCTTAGGGATAAGCATCTTTCCTTAGGCTAGGAACTGATTGCTGCACTCACCTTTGACCACCCAGCTCACCTGTTACCACTCAGCTGGAGACAACAGACTGCCACCCTGCTGCGTTCACTGAGACAGAAGACCTACCTGCTGTTTCGATCAATCGCTGTGCGGACAGAGCAGTCTCGCGACTACGGTAAAAGGGACATTTCAATCCTATGTGAAACATCCTCTCTGGGGGTATATAACCACTCTGTGCACCCCACTTCTTTGGTGCCCTTTCTTCCTTTGGGAAGAAAGGCCCTGGGTTATAATCCTCAGATTTAAGCTCAGAATAAACTCACCCAAATTTTCATTTATAGATTGATTATGGATTATTTTCCTTGACAATGTCAACCACTTAACATATTTATTGGCATTTAATGTGTTTTCAGTCATTTGCTACTGTCAACAATGCCGCAACTGATAGCCTGATATACATGTCCTTGCACAGTCATTCAAATATATGTATACATTCTTAAAAGCAGAATTGCTCGCATAAAGGGTACATGCGCCTTCCAATTTTTGATATTGCCGAATTACCTTCCAAAATAGTTTTATTAAATCAATAGTGTTTTCTACTCCTAAACAACGAACAATTATTAGCAACTGCAGGTCATGTTTTTGGTGAGAGAAAGGAGATAATTCTTGATGCTTCTTAAATCAACTAAGAAAAGGACTGAAAGGAAATGAAATTGCCTAAAGAAAATGTTAATACTTTACTGGGATACATATTTAAAACAAAGGAAAACCAAGCACTATTTCTGGGAAAGAATTCAGAATCACTTTTCCACTTTCGCTAATAAAAGTTTGAGCTCATTACTAAGTGAGTTTTTCCATTCTTCAATAATTCTTTTCCTAAGTCAACCTTTTAGGAACTTACAGCCAATGGGAACAGGAGTTCAAACAAAAAGAAAGAGGAAAAACCTAAAACTCACAGTTTCTAAGGAGCACAAGATTCTTTTGTTTCTGGGCTGGGTAGTAACTTTCAACTCTTGTCGTTTTAAGGGTTTTTAGATTAAAACAGGAAAAAGTATGACTGTTTAAAGGTGGTAATTCTCTTTTGATTGTGGAAAAAAATTTCTCTGCCGTGTTTTCCCACCGATTGCGAAGTCTTCAAGGATGGGCGACGGACGGCGTTCGTACCGGCTGCCCGCCCTCCAGAGGCTTCCAGCAGACGGCCGTCGTCTCCGCTGCCGCCAGGACAGCCGCCCTCCGCGCCCCGTGGCCGCCTCTGCTCCAGACGCTGGAAACGCGCCTCCCCCGCGGCGAGTGTCCGGGGACGCAGGGGACGACGCGTGACGCCACGGGGCCGCCGCCCAATCAGACGCGGCGTCGCGGAAATTTTGACCTTTAAGGCGGTGCGGGCGTCGAGCCGGCCGGCGCTCGGCGGGATGGCGGAGGAGGCGGCGGTGGCCGTGTGCGTGCGCCTGAGGCCGCTCAACAGCAGGTAGGCCGTCGGCAGCTCGGCCGCTCGCCCTTGGTGCGCGGTCCCGGCCCGGGCGAGAGACGGGCCGGCCGGGGCTTCTCTCGACGCTGCGCAGCCGGCTCCCTGCGCGCTGGCCGCTGGCCCGGCCGCCCGGTGTCCCGGGGCGCGAGGCCCAGGCTGCTCGCTGCGCCCAGGCTTCGCTCCGGCGGCGGCTGGCTCAGCGTTCAGGACGCTGCGAGCCTGATATTCGCCCATTTGGAATTCTTTCCTTTTGGTACAGTGTAGACACTACCGTCGTTGCCCCGTGGATCTTACATTCTAGAGGAGGAGACACAGAGGTCATGAACCCTATAGAGAGAGCAGGAAGGGCAAGAAATGATGTCTGTTTGCTTCTCTAGTCTCTGCCCCTCCCTCAGAATACTAACACATTTTTGCATTTGAGAAATATGTGTTAAATGTTACTGTGTTAAATAAAGGGGAATATCAAGACGAGGACTTCCCTCTTGTCTAGGAGCTCATTATCTAATGCGTTAGAAGACAGCTCCGGAACAAAACCATCACGACACTGTGACAGGTGCTGTGACGGGCAGGTGGGGAGTGTGCCGGAGGGGTCATTAGCCCCACAGCGAGATGACGGCGTGGGAGACGGACAGGGCTGGTGTCAGGAAAGTCCTGACACTTTTCAGGGAGAAAGAATAGTTACGTTACTTGATGGAAACGGAAGTCGGGGTATTCCAGGCACAGAGGGATTAAATCTCTTCTCTTGGGGGAACCTTCAGATAGTTGATTTGTCTTGAGTTAGGGTGTATATAGGAAGTCAGAGGAAGCAAAGGTTGAAGAGAGAAATAAACATGATCGAAGTCTCACGTGCCGTGTGTTGAGGATTTCGGATGGTTTTGAAAGATGTTAAGCAAGAAGGATAATCGGAGTTGCGTTTGAATGTATCTTTTCAGCATACAGTGCTGGGTGGGGGAAGGGCGTGAAGACCTTCCCAGGGACGCTCCGGTGAGAGGGCAGGAGGTCAGGGAAGCCCCATTGAAAAGTGGTGACCCCTTAAAGGTGGACTTTCCACATTTCTCCCAATTATAGTATAGGTCATTACCATCCTTTAAAATATTCTTCAGAAGACGAAATCTTTTAAATTATCTTTCATATAACAGACTTCAAAACTAGTTATAAAATGCACTGTTTTTATTCTTCTAGAGAAGAAGCTCTTGGAGAAGATACGCAAGTTTACTGGAAAACTGACAATAATGCTATTTATCAAGTTGATGGAAGTAAATCCTTCAATTTTGGTAAGCTTATAATAGCATCAAAAGTAAACATATTATCCTTTTCCTTTTAAGAGTACAAAAGGCTTATCCAGAATACTGGATTTGACATTAAAGATAAGACTAAGCCGTCTGTAAACTGCTTCAGTGGAAGATTTGAAAAATTGCTCATCCATCCTTTATGATAAGTAAGATAATGAATTGATGTTTAAAACACAGTTATAGTCATAATGCCTTATGACTGAAACTAACATTTTTCCTCTTATTCATTAGTGTATTTGTGGCCTAAGACTCCGTAAGCCCAAAATATGTTGCTTAATGTCAAGTCATCTTTAAGATCTTTCAGTTAGGTATATTCTTTCCACAATTATTTTCAAGAAAACTCTTTAAAGAATAAATAGTGAAGATATTCCTTCTTGGCTAGAATACAGTGGGTACCTACTGCCCCTTTTGTGGAGCTTGTCATATGGTGGGAAGAAAGACTTTAGACTACTAATTACACTTATGATGACATGGCTTTGTGGGAGTTTCTAGCAGGGGATCTAACTAGCTTAGGTACCCGGCACCTGTAGGATGAGCGAGAGCTAGCTAGGGCAAAAGGACTTGGAGGCCCTCAAGGTTGGCCAGGCTGATTTGTGTATTGATTTAGCACATTCTGTATAGTGCTGACCATGTGCCGGACACTGTTCTAAGCACCTCATATATATTAACTCATTTAATCCTCCTAACAAGCCCATGTGATAGGTACCTTCCCATTTTAATGAGGAACTGAAACGCAAATCACACAGCCAGCAAATGGAGGAGTCAGATCTGTGTTCCAGCCACACTGCCATGCTGCCACGTAGGCACCACAAAGCACAGTAAGGTCCCCTCAACAACCTTAGGAGTGAGAGTGATTAGGTTGTTGACTTAGTGTTATGCTAGAAAGCCAATATCTAAGCCTTTAGAGTAAAGATGTATAGAATAGAAAATGATTCCTGGTAAAGGACTATTTGATAGTATCAACATAAATTTTTAAAAGGTAGAACAGTATGTTCCAGAGATGATAAAACCAAGAACAAGGGATACACAGGCATTCTGACTCAAGTGCTGCAGGTTCTCAGTAGCTGTGTATGCTCACAAGGGGTTTGGACTCACCTACCTGTCTGAAGCAGCTGGTATTAAGATTTGAATCATCCTGCCATCTCTCCTTGCCCTGAACTCCTGACCCCTGGCAGCATTCAGATGGCACTTTGGTTTCCCATAGGGTTCTACCTGCAAGTGCAGATGTTGGTCATGGTGCAAGCCGTGTGAGCACTGAATTTCTCAAGACAGTTGATACATTTCCCTCCTGACTGACAAATCCATTTCTTGGGGGCTTTCTAATGTGAGCCCATCACTGAGAGAGTGGTCCATTTTTGATGCACCAACAAAGGAGAGACCACATCCTGGACTGGTGGATTCATCATGGCAAGTGCTACCTAACCCCAGCCCTCAGCAGCCAGCCAACCAGCTGTTCTCTGTAACACTTCAGCTTGGCTCGGTGCTTTTCTTCCAATTGTCTGTGTTTCTTGGTTTAGTTTGAGCCAGGCCTTCTTGCTAGATATGTTATAAACACTAAAATTTCTCAAAGAATAGTAATAGTTTGCATTTCCTAAGTATTAACCATATGTTCACAGTAATTCTCTAAGGAAGATAATATATATTCACTTTACAGGTTAGGGAAGTGAGGCACAGAGACATCATCCACGTTGCCCGAGGTCACATAGCTTGTAAGTGACAGAACCAGGATTTGCAGGCAGTCTGATTCCAGATCCCCAGGTTCAGCCACTATGCCTCACTGCCTCTTGAAAGCACATAAGATAGCTGACTTGTGTTTTTTTGTGTGAGAACCAGCACATTTTACTTTATAGAGAAGTGTATTTTCAGAGGACCAATAAGTTGAAGAAAATATTGTGAGTTAAATATTTTATCATACCATATCCTGACAATTTTATTTCTTTGGGCAGCTACTAATTCAAAGTGAAAACACAGTTGATTTGTTTAGTTTAACTTGTGTGGTTTTTTTTTTAGATCGTGTCTTTGACAGTGATGAATCTACTAAAAATGTGTATGAGGAAATCGCAGTACCAATCATAGATTCTGCCATACAAGGCTACAATGGTTTGTATCCACTGCAGAAACGTTTTATTTAGTCTTGGGTGTGTGTTCAACAGTATTGATAGTTTTACATACTCTCGATGCTTTTTCAATCTTTGTGTGTGTGTGTTTTTGTGTCCCCAGGTACTGTATTTGCCTATGGGCAGACTGCTTCAGGAAAAACATATACCATGATGGGTTCAAAAGATTATTTGGGAGTAATACCCAGGGCAATTCATGACATTTTCCAAAAAATTAAGAAGGTAAATAGCCAAATTTCCGGTACATACGGGTAAAAGCAGTCACCTCTTGTCATGGTGGAAGGAAGCAGGTTTACAGTTCTCTTTCGATTATCCACGGGGAAGGAAGAAAGGCATAGCGTACATTTGCTTTCCCCACAGCCTTGCTTTAGAGCTTAGAGTCCTTTCATTCTTTCCCTTGAATCCTGAAGCAGTGCTGCTCCTGTCACAAAGCAGGCATTGAGGAACAAGAAATCTTAACCCTGCCTTTGAGGAGCTGTCCGTGATCGTTCAGGAGCAGGAGAGGGTAGATGTGGTGAGAAGACCAGGATAGGCAACCTAATCAGTTAAGGCGGGTTTTCAATTTGTTTTTTCCTTACTGTTTTAATGATTTTTAATGTTCTTATTTGAACATCTGTTTGTAGGGTTTTATTTTAAGCTTAGAGAGTTGGACTGGGCACCCTCTTCTTCGAATTTTATGATGCCATACTTTTCATTATTTCTGAAACAATGCTTTTATATTTCTTTTTTTTTTTTAAAGATTTTATTTTTTCCTTTTTCTCCCCAAAGCCCCCCGGTACATAGTTGTGTATTCTTCGTTGTGGGTTCTTCTAGTTGTGGCATGTGGGATGCTGCCTCAGCGTGGTCTGATGAGCAGTGCCATGTCCGCGCCCAGGATTCGAACTAACGAAACACTGGGCCGCCTGCAGCGGAGCACGCGAACTTAACCACTCAGCCACGGGGCCAGCCCCAATGCTTTTATATTTTTGTGTTTACTTTTGTCAATATAGAACCATAGGATTTTTTTTGTTTGTTTTACAAAGATAACTTCTCAAAGAATATTTTAATGTTTATTATGAGCACATCAACATTCAGTATTAGGTTTTCATAACTGGGTGATCTCTGATGTTTTTACATATGTTTTCCCCTAGTTTCCTGATAGGGAATTTCTCTTACGTGTGTCCTACATGGAGATATACAATGAAACCATTACAGACTTACTCTGTGACACTCAAAAAATGAAGCCTTTGATAATTCGGGAAGACTTCAATGTGAGTAACAGTGGCTCAAACAATACAGTTACTTATTGGGATTATAGTTCATGAACATTAACCTTTACTTTCCATTATTTTTTAAAATGTCTCCTGTTTCTGTGATTTGTTTTTTGTTTTCTTTCTTAAATGTTTATGAGATCATCTTTTAAGTGATGTGTATCATTTTGAAATGTTGACAGTTGTAATATTTTTGTGTAAGGGCCTCAAAAGAACAAGATGGAAGTATCAGGTTAGAATTTGGTGTGCTTTTGTATAGGATATAAATTGTAAATATCATAGATTTACTTCTTATTTTTATACAGAGTAATATTCTCCATTTTCTACTTTTAACTTCTACAAATTAATTCTGTAATAGTTTGCACCTTCTCTTGAGATGCACACTTTTAAGTGACTTCTATTTCTCTACTCTTCCCATCATTAACCTTGTTTCAGAGGAATGTATATGTGGCTGATCTCACAGAAGAAGTTGTTTATACACCAGAAATGGCTTTGAAGTGGATCACAAAGGGAGAAAGTAAGACTTTATGCTGTATTTCCTCAAAACACTTGTAGAATAGTAAAAACTATTCACTTGAATGTATTTAGGCTTCAAATCACACTTTTCACTTTTAAGCTACAGTAAAAGTTAATGTTTTTCTTTGGATTTTAATATATGCCGCTGAAATATGACTCATTTTTACAGAGAACAGACACTATGGAATCACAAAGATGAATCAAAGGAGCAGTCATTCTCATACCATTTTTAGGATGGTGGGTAATTCTCTCTCTACTTGGTCTTTCCAATTAAGAAGACACTAATTTTTCTACAAGTTGCCTTTTCTGTCTAGATTTTGGAAAGTAGAGAGAAAGGTGAACCCTCTAATTGTGAAGGATCTGTCAAGGTGTCCCATTTGGTGAGTATTGGTAAACCCTGCTAATGTACTCTATGGGCCAAAGCAAAATTTAATTCAGCTGCTGGATGTTTGGTTTCATAAGAACTGTTAACTAAATAGGGAAAAACATCTATAAATTGGTAGTTTATTCTTATCGGTAGCATGAGATAACTAGTTAAAATATAGGAAAAATTCGGGGGTCTTTCTTCCTGTTATGTTATGGCTGCCATCTCCTAAAATTTAGATGTAATGGTTGTAGGAGTTGAGGCCTTTCCTAACCAGTAACAAAAGAGGATTTGGGTTTTTTTTTCCAATCTACATTTAAAACTTAAAGTAATCTTGGAATTTGGTGATTTTTTTTTAACTTAGTCTCAGCCAGTAGAATTGAGACTTGTGAGATCAACAGAAACCTAGATGGGATGGTTAAAAAATAAATCACATATTCAAGTTCGTTCTTAAGTACAATAAAAAAATACGTTTTATATTATGAGCACAATGTTTTATGGTTTTTATTTTTTTAATGAAAAAAAATTACATTTATTTAACCGATGGAAATGTTGCCACTGTTGACGATGTATTCAAAGTATGCATTCTGTAGATGGCACTCTCTTTGGTTTACAGCACAGGCCTTCCCATGCATCCTCCAAGTTGTGTTGGATCATATGCTGATTCACCCAGAGTTTCTTTTTGTTTTCAAATGGAGTGTTTCTTCCAATAAACTTTATTTTTCCCCCAAGGTAGTTTCTTTCTTTCTTTTTCTTTTTTCTTACTGTTCTGTTGGACATGCGTGTCAGTGAAAGCAAATTAAAATGAATTGAGGGGGTTTGCGGCATTCTACAGATCTGAAGAATTTATTGCAACAGGAGAAACCATTGTGGTCTTTCTTATCATTTAATTTTAACAGTCCGTAGATACTGGGACTTTTTGTTCCCCCTTAATTGCAATTTTTCTCCCAAATGGTGGGTTGAATTTATTTATTTATTTATTTATTTTTTATTGAGTTAATGATAGGTTACAATCTTGTGAAATTTCAGTTGTACATTACTGTTTGTCATTCGTGTTGTAGGTGCACCACTTCACCCTTTGTGCCCACCCCCCACCCCACCTTTCCCCTGGTGGCCACTAATCTGGTCTCTTTGTCTACATTTTTAAATTCCTCATGTGAGTGGAGTGAATCAGAGATTATCCTTCTCTAACTGGCTTATTTCACTTAACATAATTCCCTCAAGGTCCATCCATGTTGTTGCAAATGGGATGATTTTGTTCTGTTTTGCATCTGAGTAGTATTCCATTGTATATATATATACCACATCTTCTTTATCCATTCATCTGTTGATGGGCACTTAGGTTGCTTCCATATCTTGGCTATTGTAAATAATGCTGCAGTGAACATTGGGGTGCATAGGACTTTTGGAATTGCTGACTTCAAGCTCTTTGGATAGATATCCAGTAGTGGAATGGCTGGATCGTATGGTAGTTCTATTTTTAATTTTTTGAGGAATCTCCATACTGTTTTCCATAGTGGCTGCACTAGTTTGCATTCCCACCAGCAGTGTATGAGGGTTCCATTCTCTCCACAACCTCTCCAACATTTGTTAATATTAGATTTAGATATTTTTGTCATTCTAATGGGTGTAAGGTGATATCTTAGTGTAGTTTTGATTTGCATTTCCCTGATGATCAGTGATGATGAGCATCTTTTCATGTGCCTATTGGCCATCCGTATATCTTCTTTGGAGAAATGTCTGTTCATGTCTCCAGCCCATTTTTTGATCGGGTTGTTTGATTTTTTGTTGTTGAGTTGTGAGAGTTCTTTATATATTATGGATATTAAGCCTTTGTCAGGTATATGACTTGCAAATATTTTTTCCCAGTTAGTGGGTTGTTTTTTTGTTTCAATCCTGTTTTCATTTGCCTTGAAGAAGCTCTTTAGTCTAATGAAGTCCCATTTGTTTATTCTTTCTATTGTTTCCCTTCTCTGAGTAGACATGGTGTCCGAAAAGATCCTTTTAATACTGATGTCAAAGAGCGTACTGCCTACGTTTTCTTCCAGAAGCCTTCTGGTTTCAGGTGTCACCTTTAGGTCTTTGATCCCTTTTGAGTTTATTTTGGTGAATGGTGAAAAAGAATGGTCAATTTTCATTCTTTTACATATGGCTTTCCAGTTTTCCCAGCACCATTTGTTGAAAAGACTTTCTTTTCTCCATTGTATGCACTCTGCTCCTTTGTCGAAGATAAGCTGTCCATAGGTGTATGGTTTTATTTCTGGGCTTTCAATTCTGTTCCATTGATCTGTGCACCTGTTTTTGTACCAGTACCATGCTGTTTTGATTACTGTAGCTTTGTGGTAAGTTTTGAAGTCAGGGATTGTAATGCCTCCCGTTTTGTTCTTTTTTCTCAGGATTGCTTGAGCAATTTGGGGTCTTTTGTTGCCCCATATAAATTTTAGGATTCTTTGTTCTAATTCTGTAAAGAATGTCATTGGGATTCTGATTGGGATGGTGTTGAATCTGTAGATTGCTTTAGGTAGAACGGACATTCTAACGATGTTTATTCTTCCAATCCATGTACATGGAATGTCTTTCCATCTCCTTATGTCGTCATCCAATTCTCTCAAAAAGGCCTTGTAATTTTCATTATATAGGTCCTTCACTTCCTTAGTTAAATTTACCCTAAGGTATTTTATTCTTTTTGTTGCTTTTGTGAATGGTATTGTGTTCTTGAGTTCTTTTTCTGTTAGTTCGTTGTTAGAATATGGAAATGCTACTGATTTATGCAAATTGGTTTTATACCCTGCAACTTTGCTGTAGTTGTTGATTACTTCTAAGAGTTTTCCAATGGATTCTTTGGGGTTTTCTATATATAAGATCATGTCATCTGCAAACAGCGAGAGTTTCACTTCTTCCCTCCCTATTTGGATTCCTTTTATTCCTTTGTCTTGCCTGATTGCTCTGGCCAGGACTTCCAGTACTGTGTTAAATAAGTGTGTACAGTACTGTGTTAAATAAGTGATGATACATGTCTTGTCCTGTTTTCATGGGGATGGTGCTCAGTTTTTGCCCATTGAGTATGATGTTGGCTGTGGGTTTGTCATATATGGCCTTTATTATGTTGAGATAGTTCCCTTCTATGCCCATTTTGTTCAGAGTTTTTATCATAAATGGCTGTTGGATCTTGTCAAATGCCTTCTCTGCATCTATTGAGATGATCATGTGGTTTTTATTCCTCAGTTTGTTGATGTGGTGTATCACGTTGATTGATTTGCGGATGTTGAACCATCCCTGTGTCCCTGGTATGAATCCCACCTGATCATGATGTATGATCCTTTTGATGAATTGCTGAATTCGGGTTGCCAAAATTTTGTTTAGAATTTTTGCATCTATGTTCATCAGTGATATTGGCCTGCAGTTCTCTTTTTTCGTGGTGTCCTTGTCAGGCTTTGGTATCAGCGTGATATTGGCCTCATAGAATGTGTTAGGAAGTGTTCCATCCTCCCTAATTTTTTGGAATAGCTTGAAAAGGATAGGTATTAAATCCTCTCTGAAAGTTTGGTAGAATTCCCCAGGAAAGCCATCTGGTCCTGGGGTTTTATTCTTTGGGATGTTTTTGATTGCTGTTTCAATCTCTTGCCTTGTGATTGGTCTGTTCAAATTGTCTGCTTCTTCTTGAGTGAGCTTTGGGAGATTGTAGGAGTCTAAGAATTTATCCATTTCCTCTAGGTTATCCATTCTGTTAGCATAGAGTTTTTCATAGTATTCTCTTATAATCCGTTGTATTTCTGCAGAGTCTGTTGTTATTTCTCCTCTTTCATTTCTGCTTTTGTTTATTTGAGCTTTCTCCCGTTTTTTATTTGTAAGTCTGGCTAGGGGTTTGTCAATTTTATTTATCTTCTCAAAGAACCAACTCTTTGTTTCGTTGATCCTTTCTACTGCCTTTTTTGTTTCAATAGTATTTATTTCTTCTCTGATTTTTATTATTTCTCTCCTTCTGCTGACTTTGGGCTTTGTTTGTTCTTCTTTCTCTAGTTCAGTTAGGTGTAGTTTAAGATTGCTTATTTGGGATTTTTCTTGTTTGTTAAGATGTGCCTGTATTGCAGTGAATTTTCCTCTTAACACAGCTTTTGCTGTATCCCATATGAGTTTGTATGGCATGTTATCATTTTCATTTGTTTCTAGGTATTTTTTCTTCTTTAATTTCTTCAACGATCCATTGCTTGTTCAGTAGTGTATTGTTTAGGCTCCACATCTTTGTGCCTTTCTCAGCTTTTTTCTTCTAATTAATTTCTAGCCTTATAGCATTATGATCGGAGAAGATGCTTGTTATTATTTCAATTTTTTTTAAATTTGTAGAGGCTTGCCTTGTTTGGCAACATATGGTCTATCCTTGAGAATATTCCATTTGCACTTGAGAAGAATGTGTATTCTGCTGTTTTAGGATGAAGTGATCTATATATGTCTATTAAGCCCAATTGTTTTTTCATTTAGCTCCACTATTTCCTTGTTGATTTTCTGTCTGGATGATCTGTCCATTGATGTGAGTGGGGTGTTGAGGTCCCCTACTATTATTGTGTTGTTTTTAACATCTTCCTTTAGGTCTGTTAATAGTTGCTTTATGAATCTTGGTGCTCCTGTGTTGGGTGCATAGATATTTATAAGTGTTATTTCTTCTTCATGAAGTGTCCCTTTGATCATTATATATTGTCCCTCTGTGTCTCTCTTTACCTGTCTTATTTTGAAATCTGCTTTGTCTGATATAGGAATTGCAACACCTGGTTTTTTTTTGCTTGCTATTAGCTTGAAGTATTGTCCTCCACCCTTTCACTCTGAACCTGTGTTTGTCCTTGAGGCTGAGGTGTGTTTCCTGGAGGCAACAAATTGTTGGATCTTGTTCTTTAATTCATTTTGCCACTCTGTGTCTTTTTATTGGAGAGTTCAGTCCATTTACATTGAGAGTGATTATTGATTCATGTGGACTTAATGCTGTCAATCTGTTGCTCGTTATCTGGTTTTCCTGTGTTTGTCTTCCTGTGTGCTTTAGCCTACCCATTTAATACTGCACTTTCTTATGCTGGGTTTCTTAGCTTTTTCCTTATTTATGTTTTGTGGCTTTGTTGTGTTTTTTAGTTTAGTGTCTACCCTGAAGTTTGTATTTTGAATCTCGTGTATAATATAGTCTATTCTCTGGTGGTCTCTTACTTACTTGGCCTAGACTAATTTAGTCCCTTTGCTCTTCCCCTCCTAAATTATTATTTTCATTTCTTTTTTTTTTAAGATTTTATTTTTTTCCTTTTTCTCCCCAAAGCCCCCCAGTACATAGTTGTATATTCTTCGTTGTGGGTCCTTCTAGTTGTGGCATGTGGGACGCTGCCTCAGCGTGATTTGATGAGCAGTGCCATGTCTGCGCCCAGAATTTGAACCAACAAAACACTGGGCCGCCTGCAGCAGAGCGCGCGAACTTAACCACTTGGCCATAGGGCCAGCCCCGTTATTTTCATTTCTTATTCCAACTCGTGTTATGAGTTTGTAGTTAGAGTGATAAGATCCACTTTGCTTTGGTAGTTTCCTTACCTTTGTCCTAATGCTATAGGTGAATATTTGCTATCCTATTCTGGTTCTATTTATCTGTCTCCCTACTCTGTGGATTGTGTCCCCTTTCTCCCTTTTTTCTTTTTTCAGGTATGAGAGCCTTCTTGAGGATTTCTTGTAGTGGAGGACTTTTGGTTACAAATTCCCTTAACTTTTGTTTGTCTGGAAAAGATTTAATTTCTCCCTCACATCTGAAGGATATTCTTGCTGGATAGAGTATTCTTGGCTAAAGATTTTTATCTTTTAAAGTTTTGAATATGTCACTCCATTCTCTCCTAGCTTGTAAATTTTCTGCAGAGAAATCTGCTGAAAGTCTGATAGGAGTTCCTTTGTAGGTTATTTACTTCTGTCTTGCTGCCCTGAGTATTCTTTCTTTGTCTTTCATTTTTGCCATTTGTACTACTATATGCCTTGCAGTAGGTCTTTTCACATTGACAAATCTAGGAGATCTGAAAGCTTCCTCTACACACATTTCTCCCTCAATCCCTAGATTTGGGTAGTTCTCTTCTATAATTTCATTAAGAACACTTTCTGCTCCATTTTCCTTTTCCACGTTCTTGGGAATTCCTATTATCCATAAATTCTTTCTTCTCATTGAATCCGCTATCTCTCAGAGATTTTCCTCATTTTTTTTAACTCTTAGTTCTCTTTCTTCCTCTGTCTGGAGCCATTCGGCCTGTATATCTTCAATTATGCTAATTTGCTCCTCTCTGGTGTCTACACAGGCATTCAGGGAGTCCGTATTCTGTTTTATCTGGTCCATTGTGTTTTTCATCTCTAGTTATTCTGTTTGATTCTTCTTTATAATTTCAATCTCTTTTGTGAAGTAACTCCAGAACTCGTTGGCTTGTTTCTCTATCTTTCTCTCTATCTCATTGGGTTTTTTGATTATAGCTGCTCTGAACTCATTTTCACTTAGTTTACCTATTTCTAAGTTCTCAGGACTTAATTCTGTGTTTTTATTGTTTTCCTTCTGGTCTGGAGCTTTTATAAATTGCTGGATGGTAGAGGAGCGGTTTTTTCACATGGTGGTAGAATTGAGTTGCAGTTACAGCCTGTTGCCACTATATGGGGGTTGAGAGCCGCGTGTTTTGAGCTCTCCGCCTTCGGACAAGATGGCAGCACCCAGCATTGTTTGCCAGGGGGAGGGGCTGTTTTTCTGGCTCGCCGATCTGGATTTGGATCAGTTCTGTTTTCTGGTCTCCTGAGGCCCTGGGTTTATGGGGTCCCCACACACGGAAGCTTTCCCCCATCAGCGGGTTTCCACTATACCGGCGGCAGGAGTCCTGGGCAATCCCCCGGTCACGTGGCCCCTCCCCCACTCCTTCCCTCACCTGCGGCAGTGATCCCAGACTCTAGGGGAGGGAGCGAAGTTCTCTCCTACCCTGTTCCAGCTCCTCTGAGGCCAGCAGCAGGGTCTCTGTCCTCCGTCTTTTTGATACTCTAGGTCTCTGATCTCCTGGCATTAGGTTTATTAGCTGAAATTCAGTTTTTTTTCAGTCCTTTGTTGTAGTTTGGAGGGGAGAGAGTCCCAGGTCACCTCACCCCGCCATTTTGCTCCACCCACCCCGTCCATGAGCACAATGTTTTAGACTGTAAATCGCTTGAAGGGAAGAGTAATGTCTAATTCATCTTTATAGCCCCAACACATCGTATGTAGTTTATATTCAATACCTGTTTGTTGAATGAGTGAACATAAGCATTATGCAAACACTCCTTACCACATAAGTAAACCTCCCATTTCCTTCTTGCTGCGCTGTATCAATTCTCTCTGTTTTTGTGCTTCCTTCCTATTCCTTACCATTATTACTTTATTCTCTGTCTTCAGGACCTAAATTCTTTAGCTTGATGTGGGATACGATTTAAGATTATTCTGTTTGGGAGCTGGCCCCGTGGCCAAGAGGTTGAGTTCTCATGCTGCTTTGGAGGCCTGGGGTTTCGCCACTTTGGATCCTGGGTGCGGACCCAGCACCGCTCATCAGGCCACGCTGAGGTGGTGTCCCACATAGCACAGCCAGAAGGACCTACTACAACTAGAATATACAACTGTGTGCTGGGGGGCTTTGGGGAAAAGAAGAAGTGGGGGGGAAGATTGGTAACAGATGTTAGCTCAGATGCCAATCTTTAAAAAATAAAGATTATTTTATTTGAAAACTTCAGGGAAAAAACGAGTAAATCTATAATATGTTTATTCACTTTGAGATTTTGAAAAATCACTCAAGTATCTAATTCTAGTTCACCCCAGTTATTTTACTACACAGTATAATGTCTATTATAATAGCCTATTCTTTCTTCAGTTTAACAATAAAAAACCCCACAAAACCTAACTTCTGTTTTGTTTTCCAAACCTGGCCTGTGATATTTCACTGCAATTTTTAACTTTTCTCTTAATAATGTAGCTTTAATACTCTTGACATATTCAGTGATCCATTTGGTGACTTTTCTTGTGTTCTTTGATGTTCTATTATCTGGCGACCTTAGATATCATCAAGTCCAGCCCTCCAGCCTCCCGCTCACTCTAAGTATCTTCTTGGAAAGAAGTCTTCCCCAGAGTCATTTTCTGGCTCTTTGGAGGGAGTCTCTGAGTGTCTCCTGGCCTTTCTGGGAGAATAATATCCAGGTTCTCTTAGCTCTGCTCCGTCTCTGTTCCCTTCTGTGGCTTCTTTTCCCTACCTTTCTAACAAAAACTCAGGCGTGTTCTGTGGCCTTTCTTACTTCCCCGTTGCCCTCTGACATTTGGTTCACATTTGTCTTTTGATGACAGCCATATATTTATTTTGTCTAGAGCTCTGAGTTCTAATTCATATCTTCCTAAAGATTGTTATAATGGTGTGTCTCACTGATATCTCAAATTTTAGTGTGTCTAAAACCAAGTTATTTCTTCCTACCATGGTGAATATTCCTTTTTCCAGTATTATCAGTGTTATCCTGGTCACCTAGGCTGGAAACCCAAGTCAGTTTCACCTCATCTTTTTCTGCCTTCTCTTTTGTCCCGTCATCCCCGTTTTTTATTGATGCTACCCTTTAGCATTCCATGGGTGTCATACTCAAGTCCTCATCTCTTGAATTACTGTATCATTCCCCTGGACCTGGCCCCCATGACCTGGTTTTGCTTCTTCAGTCTGTTATGCAGATTTCTGATGTCACTAAGCTTGTGTCGTGTCACTTCCTTGGACAAGATCTGGCCACTCTTAACCAGTCTAACTTGACGTCCTTCTGCTCCATGTGCGCTCCTCTCTTAATGATAGGTTGGGCCACTTGGTATCTTTGAACACTAATGCTTATTCCCATCTTTATACCTAAGTTCATGCTGCCTTCACCACCACTTCACCCCTTTATTATGTATCTAGGCCATCTGTGGTAGATACTACACAGGAAAGGTGAGACTTCTTTGAATGTTTTAAAGAAAGAAGTATCTGAGACAGGACTCCAAAGCAGAAGTGTGTAATCACCTGCTCATCACTGGAGGTCTCCACAGAGACAAATAATTTAAATCTTTGACTTTCTTTTAATGCATTAAGAATATTTGCGGAGGCTTTACAGTGTTCTGAGCCCAGGACTGGGCTCTGAGATTAAAAGAGTAAAGAAGACATCCCTCCATACTTACTGTCTCCATGGCAACCTCCCTAGTCCAGGCCGCCTTGTCTCCATTCACATTCCTGCCCCAGCCTCCTAACTGGGCTCCTGGCTACGGTCTTGCCCCTCTCCAATCTGTTTGCCCCCCAGGGGCCCAGGTGACCCTTGAGGAAGTTCAGTCAAGCATGTCACTCTTGTCAAAGCCGTCCAATGGCTTCCCATTGCATCCCAAAAACCCACTTCTGTACCCTATCTTGTCCCATCTCTCCTTCACCAACTCTGCCACACTGCCCTTTCCATTTCTTGAACACACCAAGCTCATTTCTGCTTTGTGACTGGTGTGCTGGTTGTTCTTTAATCTGGAGTATGGTTCCCTTGGTCTTTGCAGGGCTGGCTCCCTCTTCTCCGTCCTTCCAGATCTTAGCTGAATTGGGGGACTTCCCCTGCCATCCTGCCCAAAGAGCCTGTCCTGTCCTTTCCTCTTCCCACTTCTAACACTCTGTTTAAATTGTCTGTATTACGCTTAACATGCTATGTTTCTTATTTGTTTGTCTTTTTCTCTCCTCTCACTAACTTCCTCCTCCCCGAGTCCCACCCTGTGCAGAACATAAGCTGAGAGCAGGGTCCTCATTTGCCTGTTGCGCTGCCATATCCCTAGCACCTAACGTGCTGCCTGCAGCACGACAGGCAGTCAGTTCTTTCCAACAATATTTGTGAAATGGAAGAGAGGCCCATGGTTTTAAAGATGCTACAGTGTGGTCAGAGACGCAAATAACTAGCTCAACACAGTAAGTGCTATAATAACCAGTCATATCTATAAAGACCTCTGGGTACACCGTTGAAAGGTCAATTCATTCACGGTATAGGGAAGGAAGGATCAAGTTGACAAAGCTACACTGGGAAGGTGGCAGTTGCCTTTGGTCGTGAAGGAAGAGTAGGGGCAGACTAGAACATCAGAATCAGCGAAACACAGGGAATGGCAAAGGGTAGCTGTGCATGGTGTGGAGGGCATAGTCCGTAGTTCAGCCAGAGTTAAGAGTAACTGATGGACAGAAATGAGGCTAGAGCAACACAAGTGCCGGATTATAAAGAATCGTATTCACCATGGTAAGATTTCGAACTTTGTGTAGGAAAGTGAACCTATTCTGGCAGCATTATGGAGGAGGTATTATAAAGAAGGAACAAGATGTTGAGCTCAGTTTGACTCAGACAAGGGAAGGCTTAAATAGTGAGGTGAGAAACAAGGAAACAGATGGGGTGTTCAGATAAACCATGGGTTAAAAATGTTCTTCCAGTACTTTGGATTTTATTATTTCAAGTTACACTTCCTAAAGGTTTATTTTCATCTCCTGCAGAATTTGGTTGATCTTGCAGGCAGTGAAAGAGCTGCTCAAACAGGTGCTGAAGGTAATGAAAACTCATGAAATATTTTGGTCTGAAAGTCCTCCTGTTCTTTAACAGAGTAAAAGTGCCACCATGCATTTTAGAGACTAATAAAGTAATGATGATAATTTTGTGATAAAAGTCTTTAACAGAAAAAGCAGCTTCCTTATCTGGCTTATTATCTGCTTTGTGCTGCTGTAGCGTTAGTTAAAAAGATGAAACTCTGTCGTTGACAGGATTTATAGTTGGAAAGCTCCTGAGAGTCCCATGAACACCATAATCAGTAAGGAAATTCAGAAAAGTGGCAGGATACAAAATTAATCTATAGACATGAGCACCTCCTAACACAACAGCCGGTTGGAATATTTAATGTACGAAAAGACCCCCTTTGCAATAATGACTTAAAAGGCATAATACCTAGGAAGAAACTCAACAAAAATTGTATAAGACCAAAATAAGGAAAACATTAAAACAGACCTGAAAGAGGTAACCAAACACTGAGACAAATGAAAACGCATACTTAGATGGGAAGTTTCAGAACCATAAAGATGTCAGGCCTCTCTCTGTGTTAGTTTCCTGCAGCCTGACATAGAGACACTCAGCTGAGTGTGGCCTGTACCCACCACACCAGTGGATCCTCAGACCTGTGAACAAGAAATAAATGCCTGTTGCTTTAAGCTGGCTTGTTAAACAGCAGTATTCCAGCAATAGCTGAATAACGCACCTGTGCAATAACTGCTGTTCAGAAGGATTTGTTGCAGTATTTTTTGTGTACATGGCAGATTGAACACCTGCATGTCCCTCAGCAGGGTGCTAGGTAAATAAATTCTGATACATCCATACAATGGAATTCTATGCTGTAAAAAAGAGTGAAAAAGACCAATGTTTACCAATAAGATAGATGATATATTGCCAAGTGAAAAAAGCAAAGTGCAAAATAGTGTGTAAAGTATGTTACTATTTATGTAAAGAAGAAAGGGGAAAAATTAATACGTATGAACTTGTATTTCTAAAAATCTCTAGAAGAATAAACTAATAATAGTTCTTGGTTAGAGCGATAGGAACTGGTTGAAAGGAGAATAAAGTGAGAGAAACCTTTTTCAGTAGACTTCCGTTTAAGACATGTGAGCATATTAACAGTTTAAAAATAAGGACTTTTGGTTGTGAACCTCTAGGAACTAACTTGGTTGCACGTCATTAGTTGCCTGTATTGGAGGTTTGGAAAAATAGATTTGAATTGAGGAGTTCGAGGAGCTCTTTTAGGACGTGGTGCAGACATGGGCTTTCCTGCATTCTTATTCTTTTCTTAGTCGTCTTTTTCGAGCTGTTTCTCTTGGGTGAGAGCCTTTCTGCTTCACGTGATGGGTGGGAGGAAGGGAAGGGCGCCTGTCAGCAGTGGGAGGAAAGGTGGGCGCAGATCTAATTTGAAGCACAGACTGTAGCATCTGACCCTGCAATTTCTAATTTCTCCCATAAATTACTGATAAATAAGTTCATCATCTAGTACAGGGGCCAATTTGTTTTCTTATTTATTTAATAAATGCAGGCGTGCGACTCAAGGAAGGCTGTAATATAAATCGTAGCTTATTTATTTTGGGACAAGTGATCAAGAAACTTAGTGATGGACAAGTTGGGTAAGTTTGTCCCATTGTACATTTACCTATTAATGCTTACGTTTTTCATTAGGTTGAAAATTATGATATTTCAGTGACACTCAAATAAATGTACTGATACCCCTGTATGTTCAAAAGCTTCTGTGATTCTATGAGCATGCGTTGCTTCTTATATGTATGACCGTGACCTACTAAATTTACTTTATATTTTAAATATTTTCTAGTTAGTAGTTTTGCTCTGCCTCAAGTAACCAGTAAAGAATGAATTTTTTAAACTGTAGCAAATTTAAGGTTCTGCGTTAAAAATAAACCACTTTTGTTATATAAAAAGTTTTACTCTTTTTCTCCCCAAACTCATCTCTCACTAAGTGGTTTCATAAATTATCGAGATAGCAAATTAACACGAATTCTCCAGAATTCCTTGGGAGGAAATGCAAAAACACGCATTATCTGCACAATTACTCCAGTGTCTTTGGATGAAACCCTGACTACTCTCCAGGTGAGTTTGATTTTTATCTCGAATCAATATGGGGGAAATCATCTTTCAGAAGGAAAAATTAGCTACTAAAATTAGGTGTAATTTTTTGTAATTGACATAACATACCTGTTAAAATAAAATTGGTGTGTCTACTAAATAGCATTCCTTAATCTTCCCAAACTTCAATCATTCATATCCTGCCTCCCCAATTTTTGCCACATCCAACAATATTTTATTGAAATTGACTTGATTTTTTCTTAAATAACTCACTTTTTAAATTTAACTTATTATAAAAGGAAACTTTCTATCAGTCCCATAAATGAAAAACTGGTTATCACTTGGAACAAACAGAAGGTGACCCAAAAAATGGGTGTGCGTGTTTATAACAAAATAATTCTTAAGTTCCTGCTAACAAATTGTTGCCTGCCTTTGCTCTGAGCCTAAGGCCTGTATTTTCTGTTTTCAAAAGAAAAGAAGAATGAGAACTGTCAGTAGAATAGCTGTCTCAATGAAGGGTTCAGTGTTATTTAATGGGCACCCTCACGTACCCAGTTAAAGTTACTTTTGACACTCATGCTCTAAGAAACATCACTTTAAGTAGCTATTGAGCGCTGGATCAAGGTTCTGTCAGAGAAACAAAGGTAGGAGATAGCGTTCCTGGCTTCACAGAATTTATAGTCTTATAGTGAAGATAAGACCTGTCTTCCAGCGTGATTTCCTTGGATTAAAAGTTAAGTGGCTAATAAGTAGGACAGAGTTCAAAGGAAGGAGAGGTGCTTTTGACTGGAAGTGAAGCTTCAGCGCAGAGGGAGCATTTGCCCTGGACTTTGAGGAGTAGATGGATTCCAGTGAGCCAGGGTGTGTAGGCTCTCTGTTGGCATCTGTCTTCAAGATATTTCTCTGACCCTCCTGAAGACTAGTGGCAAAGGTAAGTTATGGACATTGTTACAGGGACGTAGAATGCTGTGTGTTCAGAAGCTGTAAGCCACCTGGGAAGCTTTTACTGATGTTTCTTTACAAAAGAAAATTACAAGAAACCTAAATATTAATTAAACTAATCTTTTGGTGTCAACGTTTAACACTCTTGTATTTTTTCCCAGTTTGCCAGCACTGCTAAATATATGAAGAATACTCCTTATGTCAATGAGGTGTCTAGTGATGAAGCTCTCCTGAAAAGATATAGAAAAGAAATAATGGATCTTAAAAAACAATTAGAGGAGGTATGTATGAACTGTGTATTTCAGTAAAGAATAGAGATGGATTTAGAATTGAGATCTGCCTACATGCCCAGAGACTCTTAAATCCTCAATATCTGAGTTCTACAATCTAAATTTAAAACAAGTAGTTTTTAACTAAGGAGAAATCAACCCGTAAAAACTTTACTATAAACTGCAAGATTTGGTTTCTTGAAATTATTTTAGATTTTGTTTTTCATTTCCAAAGGGCAAAATTTGAGATTTTCAAATGGGCCAAGTAGAGATACGTTTTTTTAAGAGATAAAAACTGTCACAAATACAGAGAATTAGGTTAAAAAGAGAGACGATGAATAGTGTTTAAAACTACTTTGTTTCATTTTACATTATCTTGAATTCCTCTTCTAGCCCTAAGATAGCAATCTAATAAGATAGCATAATTGCTTGTCATTACCATTTGTTTGTTTAAACCATCATGGTCCCCAGTCTGTAAAAAACTTACATTTTACTGATCTTTTTAAAAATGACCTAAAATGTCAAATGGCGGTCTTAGAAGGATCTCTCTTCCTTTGCTATAGGTATTCAAGTCTCTGCTTTATGATTTCTCTGCCTATTTATATATTTTTAGTCAATTAATAGAATTGCTTTAACAGCATTGATATAATCTTATACATGGCATATAGAATAGTGACATGAGGAGAAATGTATATTTTACCCTATTATAAGTTTGAGAAATTATTGATTATGGTAACTGCATATTGGTGTTCTGCAGGTAGGGCATATTTTATTTCAATAAAATTAAAATTCTCAGGCCAGCCCTGTGGCCTAGTGGTTAAGTTTGTTGCACTCCACTTTGGCAGCCCGGGTTCAGTTGCCATCCGCAGACCTACACCACTTGGCGGCCATGCTGTCCTGTTGTCCCATGTACAAAATGGAGGAAGATAGGCACAGATGTTAGCTCAGGGCAAATCCCTTTCAAGCAGAAAGAGAAAGATAGGTACAGATGTTAGCTCAAGGTGAATCTTCCTCAGCAAAAAAAAAAGAAAAGAAAAATTCTCAAAACTCACATACAAATTTATATTTTTTTAAACTATACTTTCAAGGTTTTAAAACCTACCTACATTTATTAACGTAACCCAATATTACATTCTTTAGGTTTCTTTAGAGACTCGGGCCCAGGCAATGGAAAAAGACCAATTGGCCCAACTTTTGGAAGAAAAAGATTTGCTTCAAAAAGTGCAGATTGAGAAAATTCAAAACTTAACACGAATGCTAGTGACCTCTTCTTCCCTCACATCACAACAGGAATTAAAAGTAAAATTTAAAAGACAACAGCTTCTTTTCTTCTTCTTTTTTATTATTGTTTTTTTTAATTGCAGTAACTTTGGTTTATAACAGTATATAAATTTCAGGTGTATATCGTTATATTTCAATTCCTATGTAGATTATATCATGCTGACCACCAAAAGACTAATTACCATCACCACACATGTGCCTAATCATGCCTTTCAACCTCTTCTCTCCCCCTTTCCCCTCTGGTAACCACCAATCCAATCTCTGTTGCTATGGGATTGTCTTTTGTTGTTTTTATCTTCTATTTGTGAGTGAGATCATACAATGTTTGACTTTCTCCCTCTGACTTTTTACTCTCAGCAGCAATACCCTCAAGGTCCATCCTTGTTGTCACAATTAGCCAGATTTCATCCTTTTTTATGGCTGAGTAGTATTCCCTTGTGTATATATACCACATCTTCTTCATCCATTCATCCCTTGACGGGCACCTAAGTTGCTTCCAAGTCTTGGCTATTGTGAATAAGCCTACAGTGAACATAGGAGTGCATGTATCTTTACGCATTCACGTTTTGACGTTCTTTGGATAAATACCCAAGAGTGGAATAGCTGGATCATATGGTAGGTCTAGTCTTAATTTTTTGAGCCATCTCCATACTGTTTTCCATAGTGACTGCACCAGTTTGCACTCCCACCAGCAGTGTATGAGGGTTCCCTTCTCTCTACATCCTCTCCAACACTTATTGTTTCCAGTCTTGTTAATTATAGCCATTCTGACAAGAGTGAGGTGATATCTCATTATAGCTTTGATTTGCATTTCTCTGATAGTGATGTTGAACATCTTTTCATGTGCCTGTTGGCCATCCGTATATCTTCTTTGGAGAAATCTCCATTCAGATCTTTTGCACATTTTTGAACTGGGTTTTTGGTTTTTTTGTTGTTGAGATGTATGAGTTCTTTGTATATTTTGGATATTCACCCCTTTTTTGATATATGGTTTACAAACATCTTCTCCCAATTGTTAGGCTGTCTTTTCCTTTTCTTGATGGCTTCCTTTGCTGTGCAGAAGCTTTTTAGTTTGATGTAGTCCCATTTGTTTATTTTTTATATTGTTTCTCTTGCCCAGTCAGGCATGGTATTTGAAAATATGCTGCTAAGACCGATGTCAAAGAGTGTACTGCCTATGTTTTCTACTAGAAGTTTCGTGGTTTCAGGTCTTATATTCAAGTCTTAAATCCATTTTGAGTTGATTTTTGTGCATGGTGTAAGGTAATGGTCTACTTTCATTCTTGGGCATGTGGCTGTCCAGGTTTCCCAACACCATTTATTGAAGAGACTCTACTTTCTCCATTGTATGCTCTTGGCTCCCCTGTCAAAAATTAGCTGTCCATAGATGTGTGGGTTGATTTCTGGACTCCTGGACTCTGGATTCTGTTCCATTGATCTGTGTGTCTGTTTTTATGCCATACCATGCTGTTTTGGTTACTATAGCTTTGTAGTATATTTTGAAATCAGGGAGTGTGACGCCTCCAGCTTTGTTCTTTTTTCTCAGGGTTCCTTTGGCTATTCTGCGTCTTTTGTTGTTCCATATAAATTGTAGGATTCTTTGTTCTATTTCTGTGAAAAATGTTGTTGGAAATTTGATTGGGATTGCACTGAATCTGTAGATTACTTTAGGAAGTATGGACATTTTAACTATGTTTATTCTTCCAATCCAAGAGCATGGAATAGCCTTCCATTTCTTTACATCTTCTTCAATTTCTTTCAACAATGTTTTATAGTTTTCAGTGTACAAACCTTTCACCTCCTTGGTTAAGTTTATTCCTAGATATTTTATTCTTTTTTGTTGCAACTGTAAATGGGATTATATTCTTAATTTCTCTTTCTGCCACTTCCTTGTTAGTGTATAGAAACGCAACTGATTTTTGTATGTTGATTTTGCATCCTGAAACTTTGCCGTATTTGTTTATTAGTTCGAGAAGTTTTTGGTGGGTTCTTAAGGGTCTTCTATATATAAAATCATGTCATCTGCAGCTAGTGACAGTTTCACTTCTTCCTTTCCAATCTGACCGCTGTTTATTTCGTTTTCTTTCCTGATTGCTCTGACTAGGACTTCCAATACTATGTTAAATAAGAGTGGTGACAGTGGGCATCCTTGTCTGGTTTCTGTTCTTAGAGGGATAGCTTTCAGTTTTTCTCCATTGAGAATGATATTAGCTGTGGGTTTGTCATATATCAGCTTTATTATGTTGAGGTACTTTCCTTCTATACCCAATTTATTTAGAGTTTTTATCATAAATGGATGCTATATCTTGTCAAACGCTGTCTCTGCATCTATTGAGATGATCATGGGATTTTTATTTTTCATTTTTGTTAATGTGGTGTATCACGTTAATAGATTTGCAGATGTTGAACCATCCCTGCATCCCTGGAATAAATCCCACTTGATCATGGTGTATGAAATTTTTAATGTATTGTTGTAGTTGATTTGCTAGTATTTTGTTGAGGATTTTTGCATCGATGTTCATCAGTGATATGAGCCTGTAATTTTCTTCTTTTGTGTTGTCCTTGTCTGCTTTTGGTATCAGGATGATGTTGACTTCGTAAAATGAATTTGGAAGCTTCCTCTCTTCTTCAATTTTTTGGAAGAGTTTGAGAAGGATAGGATTAAGTCTTTGAATGTTTGGTATAATTCACCAGGGAAGCCGTCTGGTCCTGGACTTTTATCTTTTGGGAGGTTTTTGATAACTGTTTCAATCTCCTTACTGGTGATCGGTCTATTCACATTCTCTACTTCTTCTTGATTCAGTTTTGGAAGGTTGTATTAGTCTAAGAATTTATCTATTTCTTCTAGATTATCCAGTTTGTTAGCGTATAGCTTTTCATAGTATTCTTTTATAATCTTTTGTATTTCTGAGGTATCTGTTGTAATTTCTCCTCTTTGATTTCTGATTTTATTTATCTGAGCCTTCTCTTTTTTTCTTGGTGAGTCTAGCTAAAGGTTCGTCGATGTTGTTTATCTTTTCAAAGAATCAGCGCTGAGTTTCATTGATTTTTTTTCCTGGTTTTTTTTAGTCTCTATTTCATTTATTTCTGCTCTGATTTTTATTACTTCCTTCCTTCTACTGATTTTGGGCTTTGTTCTTCTTTTTCCAGTTCCTTTAGGTGCACTGTTAGACTGTTTATTTGGGATTTTTCTTCTTTGTTGAGGTAGGCCTGTATTGATATAAACTTCCCTCTTAAAACCGCTTTTGCTGTATCACATAGACTTTGGCCTGTCGTAGTTTCATTTTCATTTGTCTCCAGATATTCTTGATTTCTCATTTGATTTCTTCTTTGACTCAATTGTTGTTCAATAGCATTTTGTTTAAGCTCCATCCATTTGTGGCTTTTCTGATTTTCTTCCTGTAGTTGATTTCTAGTTTCATACCATTGTGGTCAGAAAAGATGCTGGGTATTTTTTCAGTCTTCTTAAATTTATTGAGACTTGTTTTGTGGTCTAATATGTGATCTGTCCTGGAGAATGTTCCATGTCCGTTTGAAAAGAATGTGTATTCTGCAGGTTTGGGATGGAATGTTCTATACATGTGTACTAAGTCCATCTGGTCTAATATGTCATTTAAGGCCAACGTTTCCTTATTGATCTTTTGTTTTGATGATCTCTCCTTTGGTGTAAGTGGATTGTTAAAGTCCTCTACTATTATTGTGTTGCTATTTCTCCTTTTATGTCTGTTAATAATTGCTTTATATGTCGAGGTGCTGTTATGTTGGGTGCATAGATATTTGTAAATGTTAAATATTCTTGTTGGATCATTCCCTTTATCATTATGTAGTGCCCTTTGTCTGTTGTTACAGTTTTTATTTTAAAGTCTATGTTTTCTGATATGAATATTGCTACCTCAGCTTTCTTTTCATTGCCATTTTCATGGAGTATCTTTTTCCATTCCTTCTCTTTCAGTTTGTGAGTGTCTTTAAGTCTGAAATGCATCTCTTGTATGCAGCACATATATGGGTCTTATTTTTTTTATGAAAGATGACAGCTTAAACTTGATATATAGGGAATAGAATTGGTATTCTTATATGCTTATTATATAGCTATGTGTTTCTTATCCTTTGATACAGTATATTTTAGGAAAGAACCTTTTGTGTATTTGCCTATACCTCAACAACACCTAGAACGTTCATTAAAAATACTTAACCCTGATTCCCATATGAAGAGATCCTAATTCAGAAAGTCTGGGATGTAGTCAAGGAATCTATTTGCACTATACTTCTTATGAAATTCTAATGAAATTGATTAGGTGATTGGAAACCACAGGTGTCTAGAGTATGTGGTAATATTTTCTATTTAATGAAACAGAAATAGTAATCTCAGGAAAATTTATCTAGACTATAAATCAACATAGTAATCAAAATTCTGGCTTCCAGTCTGTGTGCTTTTGTTTTTACCAGAGTAGGGGTTTATTTATCCAGCAGATGTTTTGGGGAGTGATAGTGTCATGGTTAAGAGAATGGCCTCTGGAGCTGGACTTTCTGGATTTGAATCCCAGTTCTGTCAATTCCTAACTCTCGACCTTGGGCCCTTTCTTAAATACTTTTTGCTGCAGTTTCCTTATCTGTGAGAAAGCTTGATCCTCACCTCATAGGACTGATGTGACAATTAAGTGAAGTGATATATAGAATGTGCTTAACACTATACTCTCCATACAGCAAATCCTCAATAAGTGTATGCTGTTAAGATTATTATTAATAGACGCTACCTTTAAGTCCACCATACCAGGTAAATGGAAGGCATCAAAACCATCTGTTGGCTCAGCCATGAGTAGGAAACAGCCCAAGGAAAGGGGTAGGGAAAAGTATGCCGGTTAGACATCTACATGTACAAAAGCTTGGAGTCGTGAGAAAACATATTTCTTGGACTTAAAATATTCTGGTGGCAGGGGCATTTAAACCACATTGTAGGATTCGAACATTGCATTATGCTAAGGATATGGGAAAGCCTTGTAGGTAACATGATTGGAATTGCTGTTTAGAAAGATGTGGCTACTGTGTACCTACAATTGATTGGGCCTCCACAAGGCTTGTGGCTCTGGAGATGGAAAAAAAATGGGTAAATTGGAGAGCTATTTGGGAGACAGACTCGACAGAACTTTGTGATTGTTTCAACATGGGGACATGGAAAGGGAGAAGGAAGCATCTAGAATGACATGCACACATTACTGGGCTTGCTGGATAGCTGGTAGCAGTATTTGTTGAGTTAAGGAACATTGAGTGAAGAGCAGTGGAGCTGTCCAGTGTTTTATTTGGGTCAGCTCTAGTTTAAGGTGTCAGGCAGTTGAAAATGCAAATATATGAAAATCAAGTGAAAGATCTGGGATGGAGATATCAATTTGGGCATTAACTACTGCAAATCCAAATTAAAGTCGTGAGAATGGATGAGCTTGCTCTGGGAGCATGTTGAGAATGAAAAGAACAGAGGGCCAAAGATAAGATCCTCCCAAACAACTTTTTAGGTAAAAGCAAAACAGAGGAATGCCTAAAGGAGCCCAGGTTTAGCTCTAGAGTTAAGAAAGAAACCAGGTGAACGTGGTAAACTAAAAGAAGAGAATGTTGCATAGAGAGGTCACATTCTATGTCAGTGATGTCACGTTCTGCTGAGAAGTTAAATAAGACAAATATAGACTAAAACTTTTTGGATTTAGAAACAAGAAGCTCCTTTGCAAAAACAATTTGAGTTATGTATTGGGAATGAAAGCCACCTTGCAGTAGGCTGAGATGGCCCAAAGGCGTAGGATCTTGAATACAGTAGAAGGGTCTGGCCTTAGATAGAAGGAGAAACACTCCTTCATTATAACAAGGACAGAGGAAAAGGGTAGGAATCAATGCAAGTAATGCTTTTGTAAGTTTAGGCTTGTATTTTCTTTGTGAAATAGGAGGTTTAATTTTTCTTCTGTGGTGGCTGGAGATGGTAGAGACACAGTTTGTAGACCTGCTAAGGGTTTGAAATAGTCTCGCCTTTGTAGGGAATGGAAAAGAAAGCCAACGAGGGGGCAAGGAGTCTTGCCAGGCAGCCTTAAGGGCCCAGGTGATGTTGGTAGCCAGTCTTCTGGCTGTCCACACAGTGTTCAGGAGGCTAATAAAAGCTCAGATGGCAGTGTAATTCATCTGAGTGTACATTGTGATAGGATAGGTGTGGGGAACACAGAATGGGTCTAATAGTTTGAGACCATTGACCCAAAAATGTGATTGAACTGGTGATCTATAGAATCTAAGATGATGGGATGAGAGCCCAAAGGTAGCTGGCAGAAAGAAAACAGTGGATCAAGAGACTAGATGTCCCTCTTAAGCTAACTAGCTATAATGGGATTAACTGAATCACTGGGGTGGAAGGAGTTCTAGGTTTATGAGTTTCAGATGACAGGGTCCAGTGGCTTTGGGAGCGAATGGAGTTGAGCTGAAGGTCATGGGAATCAAGGATTTATATATGAATGTGCTTTTGCAGAGCAGGCTGTGGAAAGGGCTGGCCATTTCAAGCAGAAGCCATATATTCTGGGGACAACAGATAATCTTGACAGGCAACGCAGTGGAATGGGTGGTGGATAAGGTCTGAAGTTACAAGCATGGGCTCAGCCACCAATTGGCTGTATGACTGTACACAACTCATGTAAACTTTTTGGACACTCAGGCATCTATAAAGTGGATGTAGTAAGAGAGGATTGTTGAGAGGATCAAAAAAGATGAGATAATGCTTGTTCTAGTAAAGGGACAAGAGAGGAATATACCTGTAAAATATGGAAAAACACTTAGGCGGTGGTCAGAGAAAGAGAAAGCAGTAAAGCCAAGTGAGTGATGAGGACAGCTAGCTGGGTGGGACAAGAACCAGGAGACAGAGGTATCCCAGGAGGGATGAGGAAGAAGTAGAGAGACGAGGAAGAAGAGAACATAGAAACTAAAAGAAAATGTTGGCTAGAGAGAAGGAAGGAGTGAAGGGTTTGTTTTTGAAAAAATCAAAAGCAGAAAACAGAGGCTTGAGCATTCTTAAAGCCCAGTGGAAGAAGGTAGTGAAGACGACAGATGAACAGATACCTGAGGGAACAGAGTCCCAAGGGAGAACGGAAGGAACAAGATTAGGAGCGCTGGTTGGATCGTGAGCTTTATAAACTGGCAAAGAATTGGCATGGGAATGGCCCTGTGGAAGATTTACTTGCTGAGGGAAGTTCAAATGGGCTGCCTGTCTGTTCCTTCCCAGTTAAGGCTGGGTTCCCAGAAGTGCTTTTGGTCACTATGTTGGTGGCTGTGCTGTCTTCTGTAACACCAGATTACTTGAAGGATTGATACTTAACTAATTCCTTTCAGTAAATTTGCAGAAATTCTTGTAAGTAAGCCTTCAAATACAAAATGAAATTTAAATAATAGTTTCATCAAATTTATTATGAAGTTAACACTAATTTGAAAAGTTTGAATATGTTTTCTTATCTCAGGATGTCCTTAGACTGATAAGATATTAAACTAGGCTGAATAAGAATTCTACCAAGTCAATGGTTGTTAAAAATGGAAACTAGTTCCCTTGTTTTATGATGTTTGAGCCAGATGTGTGTGAGGTAATTTTGATTTCTTCTTCTTTAGGCTAAAAAAAAACGAAGAGTCACTTGGTGTGTTGGCAAAATTAACAAAATGAAGGATTCAAACTATGTAAATGAGTTTAATGTACCAGAGAATGTAACAACAAAGACACATAAGTCTGCTCTAACTTTAGGAGGAGAAATTGATGAATGTGAGTTCTTCTTCAACTACTTTTAATTATAAAAGTATCCCTATAAAGAGAGACTTTATTTATAACTCAGTTAATGTGATAAACACAGTTAAATAAAATGTATGTATTTTAGATGTGATTACAATGATAAAAATAAGTAATTTTAAGAAAGTGAACATTGATGAAGTTCTCTATTTTTTCCAGATCTCTTAAGAATGATGTGCTGTAGTTGAAACATTTGAGACAGATATTTTTATTTTTTGTTTTTGTTTTAATCACTGCTCATTAAGTTAGTACCCATATAATGTCTGGCTTAAACTTTGCTAATCTTGAAAGGGTAGCATTTACACAGGAATCTGTTGCAAAGTTTGTCTCTAACATTATAAGTATTTTTTAGGGGCATTTAAAAATCTGCTTACAATGATTAAATCTCAAATTTAGAATTTGTCCTTTTAACCTATACAGTCGCACGTTGATTAATGATGGGACGTGTTCTGAGAAGTGCATCTTTAGGCAATTTTGTTGTTGTGTGAACATCACAGAGTGCACTTACACAAACCTAGGTGGTACAGCCTGCTACACACCTGGGCTCTGTGGTACTAATCTTGTGGGACGCCTGTTGTATATGCAGTCCGTCCTTGACTGAAACGTCCTTATGCCGTGCATGAATGTGTTGTACTAAGGATCCTACATTTTATCACTAATTCTAACCAGTGATCTTAATTCACACGAGAATATAAATGATCACATCTGTTTATATATTCTTGGCATTCATACTGTGAGCACATATTAACTAATTTGAGCTTATTACCTCAGATCAGAATTTTTTTAATCTTTAATTTGAGTTTTAGGAAACTTAATAACATGTTTATGGATAAATTTCTTTTCCCCCTAATTATAGCTCTCTATTCAGAGTCTGATATTTTCAGTAACACTCTTGATACATTAACTGAGACAGAGTGGAATCCAGCAACAAAACTACTAAGTCAGGTAACTTAAATGTATTTTACAGAACATTATCCTTTTACTCTTCTTTAAATTCATTTGTTATTGATGTTTGCTGTTGTGGCACATTTCTAGCTCTGACTGTTTCAGTAGTAGTTGAGGTTCTTATTAAGGCTTCCCCAACTTGTTACACTCCTCGTTGGTAACTGTGGCATACAGAGAGAGGCTAAACATTTCCTAAAGTATGGTAATAGGTAAACCTTTGCTTCTAGTTTTTACCAGCAGATCTTGGTATCTATGATTTTTTGGTAAGTTTCTGTTTTGCCTTGGGCCATCCCTTGAAGGTAAAAAGGGCTGATTTTAAAAGTATCAAAATTCTCAGGCATAAAGTAGAATGGTGTATCAGGGAAGGGTAATATTGCCAAATAATGCTGAAAAATGAAAGTAAATAAAATTATATAGTCTTATGAAAACTTTAAGAAATAAGGAATACTGTAGTGAATACTTTAGTAAGTTTAGATTCCATGTTTGCTTTCTAGGCTGCTAATATTCAAAGAAATATAACATAGTCATATAAATGTATTTGTTAAAGAAAATTTCATTTTAATTTTGAAATAAAATTGCAGTGATTCTTGGGAATTGTTATTATCATTAGCTAACCATTATAATTAGTTGTAATGGTTCTTATAATTAATTATTATGGGGAATTATATGCTTTTGTGTCCCTAAAACACTCTGGAAGGTTTGTTGTTTTTTTCAAATCCCTAGTGTTGGTTTAGTTTCTTTTAACTCATGGCTTACTCTTCCTCATGATGGAACAGAAAGCAGAAACAGGCCTCTGTTCAGCACGGTGAGGCCTGGCAGCCGTTGGAGTTTTAGAAGTCAATAAATAATGGCTCCGTGTCACTTCCTAAATTCAGAGCTGTCTGAGAAATTAAACAGGAGTCAAGCAGGTGGAGAATTACATTATTAGCTTTATTACCAAGGAGCTTAAGGATCTGTGGTCAGATGACTTCCCATTATGTGCCCTACTCCTACTCCCGACTGAATTTTAAGTCAGGCACAGGCAGAGCATTTGTTTATATGATCTTTCTTTCTTTCTTTCTTTCTTTTTTAATTCTATCTCTTTGAAAATAGTCTTCCTCTATTCTATGTTAGCTAGTTTACCAAAAGGCAGACCTTCTGTTATGCTGTGGATCAAGCTAGACCATTGGGAAGATATTGGAGAATGGCCCAAACTACCAAATGATTCAAGGTTAAATGAATTATTTGACTAATCCAGATTTTAGTTAACAAAACAAAGAACTTGAATCCTCTCTGACTTGAAAATCTGGTTTTGTTTATAATAGGAAAACTTAGAAAGTGAGTTGAATTCACTTCGTGCTAACTATGATAGTCTGGTACTAGACTATGAACAACTAAGAAGAGAAAATGAAGAAATGGAATCGAAATTAAAAGAAAAGAATGATTTGCATGAATTTGAGGCTCTAGAAAGAAAAGCGGAAAAAGATCAAGAGGTAAAAGATGAAAAGATGTGGAAACACAAAACTAAACTAAAACTACACTTTGTGTGTGTGTGAGGAAGATTGGCCCTGAGCTAACATCTGCTGCTAATCTTCCTCTTTTTTTTGCTTGAGGAAGATTGTCCCTGAGCTAACATCTGTGCTGGTCTCCCTCTATTTTGTATGTGGGACACCATCACAGCATGGCTTGACGAGTGCTATGTAGGTCTGCACCTGGCATCCAAACCCATGGAGTGCACAAACTTAACCACTACACCACCAGGCTGGACCCTAAAACCACACTTTTAAAAGTATCATTTTCTTAAAGATGTTTATTTCTAAGGTTGATATATTGAAAACCCAACCATTTTCCATTTGTACACACAATTTAGAGAATTTAAGAAATAATCAGTTCATTTATATTGCTTTAAAAATAGTTAAATCATAATTGTTTCACTTGTGCTTGTGTGCAAGAAGAGGAAGGAATCAAAAACATCTTTGAGCAGGTTTGGTGAATCTGCCTATTGATGAATTAATCTTGAAGAAATTATTTCCTGATAATTTGTATGTTATCAATACTTTATTGAGTATACCAGAATTGCTGCCTAGAGCATAGCTGTTTCCTTCTGAGACCAATATGAATTTTAATATCTAGTGAATGTTTTATGTATGGATACTACATATTAATGGACTTCATTTTCTTTAGAAAGTATGTACCTAAGTAGTTAGAACATTATTAGAATAGCTGGGAAAGCTGATTTTGCATGTTTCTTTTCCCATAAGAGAGTTATTGTAAAAATTAGTATAACTAATATCAAGTAGTTTTAATGGAATTTTTAGAAATGAAACAGATTAGTTAAATTTTCTCAGTGTATAATGTTAGGCTACATGTTAAGAGAACCTAATCCCCAAATCATCAGACTTTGGAGACAGAAATTGTCCAAAAGATTCAAGAGATTTCTTAGTGCAGAGAGTCGTTAACTTAGAGTTTATAGACACGATGAAATTATTTTGCAGAAGTTTTGAACTCACTCATTTTTTGGGAACGAGAATCCATAGCTGTTATCATACTTGTGAAGTGATCTGTGATTCCCTCCAAAATTAAGAGCCAGTGTTTGGTGTGGTTAAAGTATGAGTTAATTTGCAGCTGCTTCTCAGATTTCTGTATGAATAGCCCAAAGGGACACAATCATTTTTCCTCTGTGTCATTGTTTAGTTTCTCACCCTCTTTTCCTTTTTAAAAGGAAAAAAGAATCCTGTGCCAAATATGTTATTTCCATTCTACCTACAAATTAGTTAATCCTACATTTCATAGGTATTATATCCTAAGACGCAAAAGTTTGTAAGTTCTCCAGAGTTTCATTTTACCTTTTTTAATATTCTCATATTGACAAAATGCAAAATGTCATGAAAAAAACAGTGGACTTCAGTCAGTAAAACTGGATTTTATTGAGAGGAGGTGGTCTGGCGTCATGGTTAAGAACAGGTTCTCTGGGGCCAGACTCCATGGATTTAAGCCCCAGTTTTGCTGCTCCCGACCTCACTGCGGATTCAAGCCTGGCACGCATTATTGACAAGGCCTTGAGCAAGCACCGAATTTCATAGGGCTTCCTTCCTGCGCGTCTCCACCCCTGAGGTTAGATCAGGTGCTTGCCAAGGCCCCTTCAAACTCCAAAATTTCATCTAAGTTTTTGTGTATTTCTTATTATAAATAATATGACGTAAAATTAACTTCGGGCATAAGTGTAGCAGTAATTTCTCTAATTTTTTATTACGTCATTTATATGTTCAATTAGTAAAAACTGAAGCTCACTGAATTGTCACACTCAAAAAGATTACAAAATAACAGAATGTATGACTTGAATCTCACATCTGGATTTTTTTTTCTTTTTTAACCACAGTCAAAGGGGAAAATAATCCTATTCTCTTCAGTTTTTCTTGGACATAAATTGAAATTCTAGGTTCTGTAAGGTAACATAAAAGATTAAGTAATAAAAACTTATTCTTTTCAAAGACAGTTTTACAATATCCATTCCATTTTAAACTGAAAATATTGTAAGTTTATGTGTATGCAGTAAAATATGTTCCAAAACATATATTTTGGGGAAAAGTTTAACCAAAAAAGAGTAAAAGTCAAATTATGGCTTTAGGACCTATGTCATTGCTCTGGTTTGCCAAAGGGTTTCACCAAAAATCACCAAAGCTGTGGATAATTCTCAAGTGGGAATATCATAATATAGGATGTTTAAATAGTGATTTTAGAGGGAGAAATAAGGTCAGTATCATCAAGCTCAGGGAACAAGAGAAATTTCAGTCCTGCTGCTTAAGAAAACAATGCAGATTTCAGCTCTAAGTTTCAGCAGGTGAAATGAAATACTTAAGTTCTTAAGACAAAAACTTGATTTATTTAATTTTATAATTTTCACAACTTGGAGATTTTTGTCTTAAGAACTTAAGTATTTCATTTCACCTGCGGAAAATTACAGCTGAAATCTACATTGTTTTCTTAAGCAGCAACAGATTAACTTTTGATCGTATTGTACACTTTATGCTCAGCATCTTAAACAATATGTTATTGGAAGGTTACACTCAGATCTTTACAAAAGTTGCTTCATCTTTTTCTGTTTATGAGAACCAATACTTCAAATGAAGTGCTATTTCAAATGAGAAGTGGGAGAATTTTTCCTTCTAAATCTTTATTTTCTAAATATTTTCCAAAATTAAGAATGATCATTTAGTTCTTTCTTTTTGGTAAATGTGCTTTTCTTGCACAAAAATTAGAAATAGGCAGTTTTCTTGCACGAAAGTTAGAAACAGAGAAGAAGAGGTAAAAGATGAAGCCAGTTTAAATTACAACCTATACAAATGTCTAAAACTTTGCCAAACAATTGGGCAGCCACTCACCACATGTGGCAGCTGGGCACTTGAATTGGGGCCAGTCTGAATTGACTTCAGTATGAAAAAAGAATGTAAAATATTTCATTTTTTTTTATATTGATTACATGAAGAAATGACAATATTTTGGATATATTAGGTTAAATAAAATGTATTATTAAAATTAATTCTACCTGTTTTATTTTTTAATGTGGCTACTAGTAAATTTTAAATTACAAATTTGGCTCACATTATATTTCTGTTGGATGATACTGCCCTAAAATAAGAACGTCAACACTAGTCTGAAATCTGAAACTAGTTTAGGATGGAAACAGCCAGTCACTTGCATTCTACTAGAATTTGCTTTTACTCTTTAAGGACTCATCTGATTATTAAGATTAAATAATTCTAAGGAAAAATATGTTTATCTTAGGAAATTGTAGTTTACTTGTTTTGAACACAAAAGTTTATGGTACTGAGATAGTTAATGCTATAGCTATTTTGATAGAAAGGAAACTTTAATAGAAATACTTATATCTTTAAGTATTCTTTATACTTTTAGACAGTTGGACAATGTAAAGCGATAACATCATCTTTCCAATATTCCCTGTGGAATAAACCAACAGGGTAGATAGTTGGTAATGCTGTGCATACCTCTGTAGCTTTGGTGAGCACCACATGGAACCAGCCTAATCCAAACCTGCATTCCAGATCACAACGCATTAACAAGCACGCCAGTGTAAAGCTAAATGGCTAATTCATGGGAAGAAAAAATCTTACGGGGTAAATACATTTATGCATTTAACTTACCCAAAACAAAAATCTATTCAGAGAATGTTTTTTAAAAGTTTGATTACAGTTCATCTCCTCCAAGTGATGCCTACTAATGTACTTTTGATGTTATTGTAACTTTATTAACAGATGATGTAACTGTTATTTGGGTTATGCCGAGGTTTTCTTCTTTGTTTTGTGGGGTTTTGGGATTTTTCGTTTGGTTAGTTGGGTTTGGTCTTTTGGGAGAGTTTTTGTATTTTTAAATAATGAGGTGCTCTGCTGCAGTAGCTTGAACAGTTATCTCTCAGCCCTTCTTACTGTGTTAGGTGATTCTGAAGCAGTGAATGAATGCTGTCTTTTTTTTTTTTTTGCTCTGTTTAACTATTGGTTTGCTCTGTTGCCTGTTCAGATGCTCTTACAGATGCAACTAATTCATGAAATTTCCAACTTAAAGAATTTAGTTAAGCATGCAGAAGTGTATAATCAAGATCTTGAGGTGAGCTTTTATGTTGATATTTCTGTTGATAAGGGACTAGAGCTATAAAATATACATCATATGTAATTGAACATGATTTCAGAAAAGAGAAGGAATTATATTTTTTAAGTATCAACTTTTAAATTTTACTGTCTAAACTATTAAATGTAAATTCTTTTTAATCCCTTAGAATTTAGATCCAATTAAATTGTGTTTCACTCTCCTTTGATTCTTTTAGAATGAACTAAGTTCAAAAGTAGAGCTGCTTAGAGAAAAGGAAGACCAGATTAAAAAGCTACAGAAATACATAGACACTCAAAAATCAGAAAATGTGAACATGGACTTGTCATACTCATCGGTAAAAATCAGGTTTATTTTGTTGTGTAATCATGTTGGCATTTATAGTGTACCATCACCATCATCATAGCAAATGCTTACGTTGAGCCTACTGTGTGCCGAGCGTTGTTGTAGTTGTTTTACATTTAGTATTTTATTTAATCCTATCACTAACCCTATGGGAAAGGGACTGTTGGTATCATTGCCATTCTACAGATAAAGAATCGCTCAGAGAGTTGAGGACATCATTCTTTGAGTGCATGTAAGTAAGTTAGGAGTGAGCTTCCATTAAAAACCAGTAATTCAAAAAACATTTTAATTTTTTTCAATTGTTTTATACAAATGCATGAAGAAGTATGTAGTTGATCTCAGCCAAGATATCAGATCTTGGCATTAAGTAACATTTGAATCTCATGGTGAAATTGTTAAATTTTTTTATTTGCTTTCAATCCACCTGATTACTTCAAGAAAGTATCTGTTTGATTCTAGTTTTTAACACCTTTTTTAAAAGGCAACAGTTTCTAGCTAGAATTTTTTTCTTTTTTTAAAGATTGGCACTTGAGCTCACATCTGTTGCCACTCGTCGTCATCATTTTTTTTTTCTTCTTCTTCTCCCCAAAGCCCCCCAGTACATAGTTGTATGTTCTAGTTGTGGGTCCTTCTGTCTGTGGCATGTGTGATGCTGCCTCAGCATGGCCTGATGAGTGATGCCATGTCCGCACCCAGGGTCCGAACCAGCAAAACCCCGGGCCACTGAAGTGGAGCTCGTGAACTTAACCACTCGGCCACGGGGCTGTCCACTAGCTAGAATTTTTTTAATCTTAGTTTCTGTTGTTCTTTTGTTTTCATTTGAACTTGTCAGAGTACTTTTTGTTACCTTCTATTAATCACAAATGATTCTTTTTAAAAGTGTTGTTACTGTTTGGAGGCCCTGGGAAGAAAGGTACTTTCATATAATCTTCGAGTGTCTACTGACAGAGTGGCAAGCAGAATTGCCCACTTTTTAAAAGTTGTTCTTTATTTCTTTCTCTTTATTCATTCATTCATTCATTCATGCATTAATGTTTTCCCAAGGACATATGGTTGAATTCATGTCAGCTAAAGTCATGTTAAAATGCTACTTCTCTTTAAAAATGACACAGTGGATCTTTTTATGTATTTATCAGTTATATTTTCTCTTCTGTGAGTTGCCTGTTCGTATCTTTTCTCTCTTTTTCTTTTGGATTGTTTGTCTTTTTTTTTTCAGTTTGTGATTTAATATTCTTAATTTTAACTATTAATTGCTCACCTGTCATGTTTTGGAGAGAATAATTTAAAAATACGTAGGAAACTTTAACAGGCTAGCTGAGCAACAATTGTGTTAATCTTTTTTAAACAATAACAGATTTCTTAAATTACAGTACTTCTATATATATAGTGCTTTTATAATTTGGAAAAAGATAACCAGAATTTTTAAAAATATTTTTATTTTCGAAAATGTCATTTCTTTTCATCTATCCTAAAAAAAATTTGGTGATTAACGTATTTTCACCATTTTTGATTTGTTAGGAATGACATCTGTGTGTGTGTTCTCTAAAGTCTTTTCCAACTCTAAGAAAGTTAGCTTTCAGGAAATCCTTTTTGTTGTGTGTATAGGAAAACATTCAAGACCTCAAACAGATGAAACAGACTCTGTTCGATGCTGAGGCTGTAGCCCTCGATGCCAAGAGAGAAGCAGCCTGTCTCAGGAGTGAAAATCTGGAGCTGAAAGAGAAAATGGTAAGTGATTTTTGTTATATTTATAATAAAGCAGTTGTAATGATCACTACATTTTTGTGAATTTGTATTGTTTCTCTCATAGAAAGAACTTGCAAGTGCATGCAAGCAAATGGAAAATGATATTCAGTTATATCAAAGGCAGTTGGAGGCAAAGAAGAAAATGCAAGTTGATCTGGAGAAAGAATTACAATCTTCTTTTAATGAAATAGCAAAACTCACCTGCCTTATAGATGGAAAAGTTCCAAAAGGTATTTTATAATTTCAGACTTACCTCTTTGCAAATCCAACTGCCTAAAGGATTTTGCACCTCCATTCCAATGATTAAAAGTCCATTGTTCTCTGATGTTTGTAAGTAGCCTAATATTAAATTTCAATATCATTTGGTGTCAGTATTTATAAGTGTTTCCATGGACTTCAAATTATAAAGGTTTAAGAATTATTTTTCAAATGAATTGGACCCGATCTTGAAAAAGGCGATTCAAGAACTTTTAACAATTGGATTACCTGTTGACCAACACTGGTTCTTTCTTTAATAAATTTTATATAATCTGATTAAGTAATCTAAGTTTGTATGTAATTTAAATTGTCCCAATAACTGCAAACTGTTTAATTTACCAAAAATATCCTAGATTTGCTCTGTAATTTGGAATCAGGAAGAAAGATTACTGATCTCCAGAAAGAACTGAATAAAGAAGTTGAAGAAAATGAAGCTTTGCATAAAGAAGTTAATTTGCTCTCAGAGTTGAAATCTTTACCCTCAGAAGTAGAAATGCTAAGGAAAGAGGTAAATATGTTTTTAAGCAAATAACTCTTACTTTGAAATAAAAACCCTTGCAATATTGCCTTAAATATTTTGCCATAGTTTGTTTTAAAGTAACAGTGAAGAGACTGTAAACATTTGACCCTGCTTGTTAGGAACATTTTCAAAGAATATGTAACAGTATACTTAGTAATGAGATCCATGTAGGGGCCATTTCTATAGTCCTCAGATGTAGTGCTTTTCAACAGAGATTGATGGCCCACCCTTAGTCTTTATCTTTTTTGGTGCTGTTGCTGTGGTCATATCACTATGTTGAATAAAGGAGAGTAAGGAGGTAAAGAGGGTGGCATTGATGAAGTTTTAGAGGTTGACGTAAATATTGCAGCCTAGTGAGCAATTCCGGAAACCTTCTGCCAGCCTTTCCTTTTTCTGCCTTTCTGAAAGAAATAAAAAGGACAAGAATTTGAGTACTTACTACATGGTGAGCATCATGCTAAACAACTTTAGCAACGTTATTTAGTCATCCTAAAAACTCTTTAAAGTACATGCTGTTTTTTAGCCCAACACATAGTTATGGATCTAAAAGCTGAGTTACACAGACCTGCCTCCTACCCTGAGCCTGTGGTTACAAGAGCTCTACTGTCTCGCTCCCTCTCCTTTGTCTCAACTTTGGCTCTCCTCTCTTTTTCCCACTTCCTTCTCCTTTATCTTTCACAATGATTAAACTATTTATAAGCTGGATATTGTTGGTTTAAATTAATTACTTAAATAATAGTTTAAATTTAAGTTATTTAAAATTTAAATTATTCATGGATTAAGTTTTTGGAAATCTGAGCTGCATTCAAAGCCTTTAGAAAGAAAATAATAAGTCAAATTCTAAGAAAAACCATAAGATGCCTGAAACACCATAAAGTTAGAAAACACTTTAGAATGATAGATAAGGAAATAAAGACATCCTAATTAAGTGTTTCTTCTCCACTCAATCCTTACTAGAACCCAAACAAAACTTTGATGGTAAAGTTAAGCAGGATAATATATTGTTATAAAGATGTGACAATAAAAATATTACCTTTCCTCAGTCAAATCTGTGCTTAATTTCAATGTCTTTTTTCTTTTTTGCAGATAAAGCTTTTCTTTTCCTGATAACTGCTGTAGTGGATCTTATATTGCTAACATAGCTAAATTTTATTTCTTTTCCGTAGATAAATGACAAATCTGAAGAGCTCTGTAAAATAACATCAGAAAAAGACAAATTGTTTTCTGAAGTAGTTCATAAAGAGAGTAGAATTCAAGATTTACTTGAAGAAGTTGGGAAAACTAAAAGTGACCTAGCAGCTAGCCAGTTGAATTATAAAAGAACTGATCAAGAATTCCAAGATTTTAAAAATCAACATGTTGAAACTGAGCAAAAGTATAAGATGGTCCTTGAGGAGAATGCAAGAATGAGTCAGAACATAGGAAATCTCTCTAAAGAAGCTCAAACACTTGGTTTAAGCTTGGATGCTTTGAACATGGAGGTTGGTACAACACACCCTCTATGGAAATGGTCTTTAGTTTTCTGGGGTTTGGCTTCTATATAGATGCCACAGAATGCTCTGCTTCTCACAGTAACTTTTTCTTATTTTAAAGCTTTCTTACAAAACCCAGGAACTTCAGCAGAAAACAGCTGAGAGTCAAGAAAGGTTAAATGAAGTGAAAGAGCTGAAGCAACAATTAGAAAGTAGAGATTCTAGGCTGCAAACTGTCGAAAGGGAGAAAGCACTGATTACTGAGAAACTTCAACAAACCTTAGCAGAAGTAAGAACCTTAACCCAAGAAAAAGATGGCCTGAAACAGCTCCAAGAGAGCCTGCAGATTGAGAGGGACCAGCTCAGAAGTGACATTCAGGACACCGTGACCATGGTGAGGCTTTGACAGAGTAAACTGAAAACTCAGAGCCTCTTCAAGACGTTCAGGAGCCATCAGTTATTATTTATGATCAAGCAGTAACTATAAAGTTATTTTCATTGTTTCACATTATTCTAATTGAAATTGTGTTCCCTTTCTCTGACAAAGAACATAGATACCCAAGAACAATTACGAAATGCTCTTGAGTCTTTAAAACAACACCAAGAAACAGTTAACACACTGAAAATGAAAATTTCTGAGGAAACTTCCAGGAATTTGCGTATAGAGGAAAACATAGGAGAAAATTCGGATGAATTTCAGGAAAAGGTAAAGGGTATTTCTGTTCGAGTTTTCATATACTATATGTGAGCTTTCTCCTTAACTTCAGACACTTAAGTACATAATGGTGACCTCAATCTTATTGATTATTCACAGTGAATAACTAACAACAGTTTACAAGATTAGCCCTAGTGTCTTTGAAATAACTTCAGATATAACTGCTTACAATCAGTTGGAAAAGGAAAAGGCAAAAATGTTAGTTCAAACTTTGAGCTGATATTTTCCGAGGCCTGGTGTATTTTAAACATCTTTAAAAGCCCCTCTGAATTCTAAGAATGTAAGAAAGATTGAGTGCTTATTATTACTTATGGGTAAAATATTTGTTTTATATCAGATTTTGTGTACTAGTTGAGAGTTCACTATCGATGTGTGTGTCGTGTTCATGTCTGTTTCTAGAGCTGTGCTGTGCTTAAATCTCAGCTTATTCTAGGCAGCATGGTTCGTTTTGTCCTGAAACCTGGGGAGAAGAGCTGCTTTGTTATTTAATTATATACAAGAAAGGCTAGGATGCTAATGATGATTTTTTAAAAGGGAGGTATATTAGTCTGCCATCACAAAATATCATAGACTAAGTAGCTTAAACAACAGAAATTTACTTTTTCCCAGTTGTAGAAGCTAGAGGTCCAAGGTTAAGGAGCTAGAAAATTCAGTTTCTTGTGAGCCCTCTTCCTATCATGCAGATGGCACCTCTCCTCACATGGCCCTTCTGTGTGTGAGCCGAGAGAGCTCTGGTTCTCTTCTGCTTCTGGAGTGGACACCAGTTCTATGGGGTTAGGGCCCCAGCCATATGATCTCATTTAACCCTAATTACTCTCCTTAAAGGCCCTCTCTCCAAATACAGTCATTTTGAGGCTTAGAGCTTCAACATGTGGATTTTGGGAGGACATAATTCAGTCCATAACGGGATTGCCTGTAATTTTATATAACTGATTTATTTACAATGCATTTCTACTTTTCAAAAATGCCTTTTATATGTCAGAATTTTTTATACTATTTTTCATTGTTATTATACTTAATACTATTTAATCCAGAATAATTACTACTGGGAATTTAAAACGTTCACCAATAGGAGAATGGTGAAATAATCTTTCATACATCCATAGCTTGGAGTAGTAGTCATTCATATATATATATATATATATATGTATAAATTTATTTTTGTTTGTTTTGTATCTTTAATTGTGGTAAAATATACATAGCATAAAATTTACCATCTTTATCATTTTTAAGCAAACAGTTCAGTAGTGTTAGGTACGTTCACGTTGTTGTGCCACCAATCTCCAGAATTCTTTTTATCTTGTGAAGCTGAAACTCTATACCCACTAAACAATTCCTCATTCCCTCCCTCCTCTAGCCCCTAGCAACCACTTTTCCACTTTCTATCTCTCTTAATTTGGCTACTCTAGGTACCTCACATAAGCGGAATCATGCAGTATGTTGTCTTTTTTTGACTGGCTTATTTCATTTAGCATAGTGTCCTCAAGGTTCCTCTATGTTGCAGCATACATCAGAAATTCCTTCCTTTTTAGGGCTGAATAATATTCCATTGTATGTATATACTACATTTTGTTTAACCATTCACCCATTAATGGGCACTGAAGATTGCTTTCACCTTTTTGCTGTTGGGAATAATGCTGCTATGAACATGGTGTACAAATATCTCTCTGAGACCCTGCTTTCAATTCTTTTGGATGTCAGATTTACTGGATCATGTTTTTTATCTTTTGAGGAACTGTCATACTGTTTTCCATCATGGCTGTACCATTTTACATTCCCACCAGCAGTGCATAAGGGTTCCAATTTCTCCAAGTTCTCACCAACACGTATTATTTTCTCCTTTTTTCACAGTAGCTATCCTAATAAGTGTGAGATGATATCTCATTGTGGTTTTTATTTGCATTTCCCTAATGACTAGTAATGTTGAGCATCTTTTCATGTGCTTGTAGGCTATTTGTATATCTTTACAGAAATGTCTGTTCAAGTCTTTACTCATTTTTAAATTGGATTGTTTGGTTTTTGTTGTTGAATTTTAGACATTCTTTATATAGTCTGGATATTAACCCTTTATCAATTGTGTGACTTGCATATATTTTCTCCCATTCCTAGGTTGCCTTTTCACTCTGTTGATTGTGTCCTTTGGTGCACAGAAATTTGTAGTTTTTATGTAGTCCAGTTTATCTCTTTTTGCTTTTGTTGTCTGTGCTTCTGGTGTCATATCCAAGAAATCATTGGCAAGATCCACTTTATGAAGTTTTTCTCCCATGTTTTCTTCTAAGCATCTTACAGTTTTAGTTCTTATGGTTAGGTCTTTGATCTACTTTGAGTTAACTTTTTTATATGATGTAAAGTAAGGGCCCAACTTCTTTCTTCTGCATGAGATATCCAGTTTTCCCAACACCATTTGTTGAAGATACCATCCTTTATGATTGAATGGTCTTGACATCCTTGTTAAAGATCATTTGACCATATGCAAAGGTTTATTTCTGGGCTCTGTTTTCTATTTCATTGGTCTATATATCTGTCTTTATGCCAGTACTGAGCTGTTTTGATTACTATAACTTTGTAGTAAGTTTTGAAATCAGGGTGTGTGAGACCCTCAGCTCTGTTCTTTTTTCAAGATTGTTTTGCCTGTTTGGAGTCCCTTGAGATTCCATATGAATTTCAGGGTGGATTTTTCTATTTCTGCAAAACACTATTAGGATTTTATAGGGATTGCATTAAATTTGTAGATCGCTTTGGGTAGCATTGACTTCTTAACAATATTAAGTCTTCCAATCTGTGAACATGAGACGTCTTTCCATTTATTTGTGTCTTTAATGTATTTCAGATACATTTTGTAGTTTTCATTGTACAAGCCTTTGCCATCTTGGTTAAGTTTATTCCTTAATATTTTATTCTTTTTGATGCTTTTGTAAATGGATTGTTTTCTCTATTTCCTTTTTTAATTGTTTATTGTTAATGTATAGAAATGTAATAGAGTTTTGTATAGTCATGGAATTTCTTTAAAGTAGACATCATCTACAATTGGAAAATTTCCAGGATACATTATTAAATAAAAACAGATACATACTAAAGAACAATTCAGTAAGATCCAACTTATGTAAAGAAACCTCTATATACCTTTATATACTATTACTCTATATAATGAGCTTCTTTTTTCCCATTTACTCTGGGGTACAATATTCCTGCCTTGGAAAAGGAGCTTTCTCTTCCTCTCTCCCTATGCTTCAGTCATTCTTTCCTAGAAAGCATTTTCACTTGCTCTGTATCTTGTATTCTCAGTTTATCTATATTTTGGGTCAACTATGGGCCAAAGGCACTTGACCTTGATTTAAAATTTATGACTTCCACTTTTATAAGGGGAAAGGTTTTTCAATAGTTTTTTGAAAATAAATGCACAGTCAGTAGCCGCTTTTAAACAAATGCAAAATGCAGTCACAGGGCCCCATGAGAAGGAGCAGTAGAGGCGGAGTGAGGGAAAAGGAGAGTTACACTCACCGGACCAGCCAGTCTGTGGTATTAAGTTCATGCTGGAATCATCTGTGTTGATAAAAGGGTCTAACTGGAAATTCTCCTGGGCCATTCTGTTCATCAGGGTTTCTGAAATCTGGGATGCAATGCTGAGGTGAGCTTGGTCTTGTGAAATCGTGTTCATGCTGGAATCACCCATGAGGATAAAGCAGTGGGTCTAGGGATTTCCAGATAAATCTGTTTATCAGAGCACCAGAGGGCAGCCTATGATAGCCTAGTAGGTCTATCATGAAGCCTCTAGGAGTGCCCGTTTTCAATCCTGCTTGATGTGTCTCTCTCTGGAAATGAGTTTCTCTAGTGTGTCTCAACAGAAATTTTAAACTTTGTGATTAGTAGGCTTATTCTCATATAAAGGACACAATTTTTTTCCTTATTTAATAATTAGACCTATTAGATTTGCTCATAACCATGGTAGCTGGAATACTTTCTAGGCTGAGTTCAGTTTTGCACTTTGTCTCAATCTGCTTTGTTTTGTGTACATTTCCATATTTAGGAGTAAAGATGCAAGATTCTGAATTATAGTAGCTGACTGACTAATCCCAAAGACTCTGTGTTCCTGCCTTAATTTCTCCTGTAGTTGTAGTTAGCTCTCTGCTCATCCTTGTAGAAGCTCATGCAGATTGCCAAAAAGAAGGGGCTAACCAAATGAAATATGGTTTGTCTGTATCCACTCTAGAGAATTGAGCAACTACTAAAAATTATAATTTGGAGATTATGTAACAGCATGGGAAAATGCATATCATCTAATCTAAGTGGGAAAGAAAAACTAAAAAGGATCTTATATGTAAAGTAGTCATAATTGCAATGTTAAAAAAATTCTTTTAATAGAAGAAACTCTGGAAGGAAATATTCCCAAATTCTAATAGTGGTTGTGTGAAGTTGGTGTCATTGGATGATTTTTTTTCTTGTTCTTTTTTTTCTAATTAAATATAGATTATTACAAAAACTTTTTAAACATCTGTGACCAATATTCAGCTGAGTGTTTTTACTGGGCTAGTATAGGATTATATGGTGATACCCTAATTTCATACTGGTAACATCAATCTTTGTCTCCTTTTACCAAGGAGTCCATGTATCAGGTTACCTTTGGTTAAGACTTATTTATGGATAAATGGATTTATATAACATGCTTTTCTTAAGCAGTATATGAAAAATATGAAAAGGTGAATTATGCTACTATAATATGAAATATGTTTCTAACAAAACTCTTTTGCCCTCTTATCTATAATAAAACTCTGAAAATAAAGATTTGTTAGTAGTAGGGCATAAGTTATGGTTTCCAGCTTTTGAAGGAAAGAAATAAAGAGGGAGAGTTTAAGCTGGCTTACTCCTTCATAAAGCCAGGTTAACCCATCGTACATGAAGATAGTTGTGAATTATCTATAGCTGTCCACATAGCTCTTACCAGTGAACAGGCACAAGAGCACGAGCTCTGGAACCAGACCACTTGGATTCAAAGCCTGATAACTTCTCTGAGTGACCTTGGGCAAGTGACCTACCCTCTCTGGGATTCAGTTTCCTTGCCTGTCAAACGGAGATAGTAATAGTGCCTACCTTGTAAGGTTATGGGGAAGATTAAATGTGTCACTGTGTGAAAATAGTGCCTGGTACATAATAAGTAATAGAAGTTTGGCTATTTTTATTATTAAAACTGTTACTAAGAAATTCTTCTCTAATGTATTAATATTTTAGATGGTTGGCATAGATAAAAAGCAGAGTTTGGAAGCCAAAAAAACCCAAGTGCTGATTGCAGATGTTGATAATGAGCTAACTGAACAACAGAGAAAGATATTTTCTTTAATACAGGAGAAAACAGCACTGCGACAAATGTTAGAGAGGGTTACTGCAGAAAAGGAGCAACTGAAGACTGACCTGAGGGACAGTATTGGAATGGTGAGATTCAGCAATGTGTTTTTGTCTTTGTATGTTTTAGATTTTTACAACTTTATTGAGGTATAATTTCCATGCAATAAATGTATCTGATGTGAGTGTCCAGTGTGATGACTTTTGACAAATGTCTCTACTTGTGTTCTCTCCACCCCAGCAAGTTCCCTCCCACCTCCACCCAGGCAATCCTGATCTCATCCTCTGCCCCACATAGTCACTGTCCTGATGTTTTCCACCTCAGCTCACTGTCTCTTCTAGAACTTCACACAAATAGAATCACACTGCATGTGCTCTTTTGTCTCACTTCTTTCTACACTCCTTTTTACTGCTTGGTAGTCTTCCAGTGTATGAATAGGCCACAATTTGTTTAGCCTTTCTCCTGTATTGATGGAAATTTGAGTTATCTCTACTATTTGGGTATTTTGAATAAAGCTGCTATAAACATTCTCATACAAATGTATTTATGAACATATATTTTTTATTTCTCTAGAGTATGGATCTAAGTGAAATAGCTGGGTCATAGGGAGATGTATGTTTAGCTTGGTAAGAATTTACTAGGCTGATTTCCAAAGTATAGTTGCACCGTTTTACATTCTCATCAGCACATTAAGAGAATTCTGATGGCTCCACATCCCCACCAACACTTCATATTATTGGTGTTTTTAATTTTAGCCATTTCTATTGGGTGTAACCTTGTTTTGATTTGCCTTTCCCTAATGACTAAAGATGTTGAGCATCTTTTTATGTGCTTATTGTGTATCTTTCTATAAACTGTTCTCTCAGTGATGTGTTGTATAGATTTCAATGTACAGATCTTGGACATATTTTGTTAATTGGTTCCTAAGTGTTTCTATTTTATTTATGCTGTTGTAATTTTTCTTAAATTTCATGTTTAATTGTTAATGTTTGCCAATATTTTCAAACCTACTTTAGTTTTTGTTTCTATATGTGGGGGCAATCTAATGTGTAATAGATTGAAATTAATATTTTCAGAAGTTTGCTATGGATCACAGTAGACCCTGACCTTTTGTGTAATTTTCCATGTTTCTTAGGATTGTCTGTTTGGTCAAAGAGCTGAATGTAAATAAGAGTACAGACAAAAGTTGTATTTTCTTCTCGGTATCTGTCTTGTAATGTTTTTTGGTCTTGATACTTGAGAATGTCACTCTTTAAGCATAATAACTAAGATTAGTCCAATTCATGCTAGCAAAGGACGGCTGCTGTTTTGAGCTTGCTCAAAATCAAAGCCATCCCAGCATATGAAAAGCCTATAACCTGCAGTCTCATCGTCTATCGATGAAAGCTTAGAAACAGTCTCTTTTGGCTTCAGGGTAGAAAACAAGCAAACCTCTTATGATGGAATACTAAATCCAGTTCTAATTCTCGTGGTAGGAATGTAAGTTGAGCAATAAAGAAACAGCATAAGAAAGCAGATTCTTGGCATTTACATGATCAAAATAGACTCACTTTCTTTTTAAGTTAGTCTTTTCCAATATAGTTTGCCATGATTTCTCCATTTTCAGGCTGAGGTAAATGCTGATTTTTACCTGATTTCCTAAATGTAAGCTAGTGTCATTTAATCTCAACTTTTTAAAAATTCTAGACCATTGAAAACCAGGAAGAATTAAGAATTCTTAGAGGTGAACTTAAAAAGCAACAAGAGATAGTTGCACAAGAAAAGAACTGTACCATAAAGAAAGAGAAAGAGCTTTCTAGGACCTGTGAGAAACTGGCAGAAGTTGAAGAAAAGCTAAAGGAAAAGGTGAATTTTTAAAGTTATCTTCCTGGCCATATTTCCTGACTAAACTTTTTTTTTTTTGGTGATAAATTTTGGTTCTAATAGACCTAAATTCCAGAAATAGAATGTACCTCCCAAATGAACAGCTCTCAATGCTAATATTTTGGACAGTTTGAACTCACACTAGGATCTTAGCTAACCTCTTTTGTGTGTATTATATTATCCTAGAGTCTTTCAATGAGAGGGGGCCTTGGTTCATCTAAACTACTCATGATGTATTCATTCATTCATCAAATATTTATTGAGCATTACCGTGGGCCAGGCACTGTTCTGGGCACTTGATATACATTAGTCAGTAAAACAAAGCTCCTGCCCTTATATAGAGCTATATTAGTCATTCTCTAAACTCTAAGATTTGTCACTATTTCCATCTCTTAGATGTTTGCAAGTTCCTGAATTATTTCTTTTTTAGAAGTAAGGTGCTGTTGTAATATAATTGTGTAAGAGCTAAGACTGTTAGAACAATTGTACTGCTCTAGTAATTCTAAAATGGACCCACTGATATCTTTCTGTTTATCCTAAGAACAGTGCTACATGCATTATAAATAGCGTAGTGTTTCCATTGTGCTTCTGTGGAATGTTTTTTTCCTAATATATGTTCTCTTAATTCTCATCCCTTTCACTATAACCTAATTGAATTTACTAAAACCTCCTATTTCATACTCCTCCCAAAGAGGTGATATCAATAGGCTTATGTAAAAGTTAATGCCTCAGTGTTTGTGTGGGCCATCCCCTAAAGACCTTATTGGAACTAAAAATAAATTATCCAAAAAGGTTTTAAGAGATGAGGAATTACAGTTTATTTGCCAGGTACATCTATATATTTAGTCAGTCTCTTTTCTTTTTAAATTTTTCGCATTTTTACTTTGCCTCCTTGATTAACCAAGTGACACTATGTTAGTTTCTTAGGACTTCTGTGTCAAATTATCATAAACTTGCTGGCATAAAAACAATGGAAATTTATTCTGTCACATTTCTAGATTCTCGAATTCCAAAATCATGGTGTCGGAGGACCATGCTTCTTCTGAAGGCTCTAGAGAAGAGTCCTTCCTTGCCTTGTGCTATCCGTGGCTCCCGCTGTCCTCGATAGTCCTTGTTCTGTAGCTGCATCACTTCAATCTCTGTCTCCATCTTCACAGGATCTTCTCTGTGTCTCTGTGCGTCCTTTCCCGTCTCTTATGAGGACATTCTCATTGGATTTAGGGCCCAACCCTAGTCCAGTAGGGTATCTTCTCAATCCTTAACTAATTACATCTGCAAAAACCCTCTTTCCAAATCGGATCACATTGAGGTTCTGGGTAGACTTGAATTTTGGGTGGGACCCTCTTCAGCCCAGTACAGACACTATGCCTAGAAGCTGCTTTACTTTCAGTGCTGCTTGTCTGTTTCCACTAGGGTAGTGTGCAGGGCTGTGATAATGATTCTCTCAGTTTGGCAAAGTACATTTTACATAAGAATTTTAAGATAATATGGCAAAATGGTAATAATAAAAACTTTATTTCTTAAGAGCCAACAACTCCAAGAAAAACAGCAACAACTTCTTAGTGTACAAGAAGAGATGAGTAAGATGCAGGAAAAGATGAATGACGTGGAGAATATAAAGAATGAATTAAGGAACCGAGAATTAACGTTGGAAAGTATGAAAATGGAGAGGCTAGAGTTGGCTCAGAAACTCCGTGAAAATTATGAGGACATAAAATCCATAACCAAAGAAAGAAATGATCTACAGAAATTACAAGAGTCCTTTGAAGTAGAGAGAGAGAAACTTAAAGAATACATAAGAAGAATTGAAGTTAAGGTCAGTTAGACCCTTTTCTTCATCTGTTGTGTTTCCTTAAAACTGAGCCAATTGGGAAGGGGGGCAGTGTTGAGATGATGTTGTTAAAATATTCTTTAAACTTCACATGCTAATAAAGGGTCTGGAAACAAAAGAAGAACTCAAAATTGCTCACATGCATCTGAAAGAACACCAAGAAACTATTGATAAACTCAGAGAAGTTGTTTCAGAGAAGACAGATGAAATATTAAATATGCAAATACATTTAGAAAACACAAATACTGCCTTAAAAGCACAGGTATTTTTTTAAAGTTGTTATCTGAGTAGCTGAGAGTTTGAATCAGGTCTTTTGTGTAAAGAAACAAGATATGAGTTAGCCTAAAATTGGAGACAAGTAAAGATTTGCCTATTAATTTAGAAACTATTATTTAGCTTTTTATCAAATCTATCTATGTCATAATTTATTGTATGCTTATCTCAAGATCCAAGAACTTCAGGAGAAAGAACATCAACTTCTTAAGGCAAAAAATGATCTCAAGGAAAATATGCATCAAACAGAGCAATTGAAGAAGCAATTAGAGGCCCAGAATTCAACTCTGGAAACTATAGAAACAGAGAAGTTCAAATTGACTCAGAAACATCTTGAGAACCTTGAAGAAATAAAACTTGTTGCTAAGGAAAGAGATGGCCTCAGAAGAGTGGAGGAAACCCTCAGAACGGAGCGAGAGCAGCTCAGGGAAAGCCTGCGAGAGACGGAAGCTACAGTAAGCGATACTCCTTCCCTCCCTCGTGAGGAAGCGTGGGCTTTGCTGACAGCAGTGAGCCCTGCTTTCACATGATGGTGCTGCTGGTGTGAGTGAACTGATAGAAACTTTTAGGCACGTAACTTGGTATTGTTCTTGAAAATTGTAAATTCTGTAAGCAATATTTTCTTCATAGACTTTATCCTACATGTATACTTAATCAATTGTTAAGATAAAGAAATATATATATATACATACACATATATACACCACAGTGTTGTTCATTGTAGCAATTTGTAATAAAAAATGGGATACAATCTGAATGTCCATCAGAAGGAAACTGGGTAAACAAGAGCAATATGTCAGAATACTATGCAACACCTAATAAAAAAATGGAATAGATTTGACCGTCCTAATATGGAAAGCCCAGAATGACTCTTAGGAGGAAAAGCAAGCTGTAGAATAGTGCACATATAACATGTTTGCCTCTGGAAAGTGGGAGCAGGCTGTGGGAGGTGGGGACGGGGAGGAAAAGCTTATCACTTTCTAACAACAAAAATACAGAGTAAGAAGTAATAGTTTTATTATTTTTACTAAGAAAATATGTTATTTTCATTAAAAAAATACTAACATTTTAACATTAAGATATGTCACTGTTCTCAAAATTTCTCTAATGATGAAGAATCTGGAAAAACAAGAGGAACTAAGAATTGCTCACATGCATCTGAAGGAGCACCAGGAAATTATTGATAAACTCAGAGGGATTGTTTCTGAGAAGACAGATGAAATATCAAATATGCAGATGGATTTAGAAAATTCAAACACTAAATTACAAGAAAAGGTATGGGGGGAGGGGAGGGTTATTTGATTGGCTGTCTGACTTATTTGTGCCTATAATCCTCTGGGGATATGAAATAGTTTAGCCACATTGGAAGACACGTTGGCAGTGTTTACTGACACTGAACATGTACATGCCTGTGGCCCAGCGATTATAGGTATGTACCTGAGAGAAAAGAACGCATACTTCCACATAAAGATATGTACAAGAATGTTCATAGCAGCTCTAATCATAATAGTGAAAAACTGAAAACAACTCAGATGCCTTTCACTGGGAGAATGGATTTACACCTTGTGGTTTATAAGTTCAAAAACAGGCAAAGTCACCTAAGATGACCAAGGTCATGATAGTGGTTGGCTGTAGTAAGGGGGCACACAGGAACTTTTTGGGGTGCTAGAAATGTTCTATATTTTAATCTGGGTTGTTATTACATAGATGTAAACATATGTCAAGAATAATTGAACTATACACTTAAGATTAGTGCACTTATGTGTATATGTACATGAGTGCATCTATATACATGTGTATATATGCACAAGTATATATATGTATATATATGTACACTTGTGTGTATATGTACATATGTACACACTTGTGTGTATATATATATACACTTACGTATATAATCTCAAAAGAAAATAAATTCTGTGTGGAATTATGCAGAATATTAATGAGTGACATTAGAAGCCTATTGTCTTAATCAATTTAGAAACTATTCTTTATACTTGTCTTAAAAACCATCTGTATCCTGACATGTTATTTTATGATTATCTTGATAAGATCCAAGAACTTAAGGCAAATGAACATCAGCTTTTTAAGTTAAAAGAAGATGTCAGTGAGACACAGAAAAAAATGTCCGAGATAGAGCGATTGAAGAAACAATTCAAGGCCCAAAGTTTAACTCTGGATAAAATAGAAACGGAAAACTTAAACTTGGCTCAGAAACTTCATGAAAATCTTGAAGAAATGAAATCTGTAATGAAAGAAAGAGATAATCTAAGAAAAGTGGAAGAGGCACTCAAACTGGAGAGAGACCAACTGAAGGCAAACCTACAAGAAACCATAGCTAGAGTGAGTTATACTCTTTCTTCCTGTCCAGCACACATATTTTTAATACAAGAAGCTTCCTTCTCTTTTAAATAAATGATACTGTTGGTGAAAAAGTAAATGTTAGAGCCTTTTAGGGAGACAGTTTGACAATATCTTATTAAAAATTTATCAGCATATACGTTTGTTACAGCAATTCCATTCCTAGGAATTTATCCAACCAATACATTCACACATTTGGGCAGAAATACAACAGCATTCACTGCAGCATTGTTTGTGGTAAACAAAAGCTAAAAGCAATCCAAGTGTCCGCCATAAGGCACTGGCTAAGTGGGGTTTGTCTGTATAAGGGAACACTAAGCATAAGAATGGGACACTTTTTCTGTGACGTTGATCTAGAAGGGTGTCCAAGGGGTCTGAAAGGAGAAGAGCAAGCAGCCAGTTCAACAAGGAGCAGGACTAGGATGGGCGAGGTGAGGGACAGGGTCTGTACTCTCTATCCTTCCATACTGTTCTGATTTGGGGGTGGTGTGTTGGTGGTTTTTAACTGTGAGAATGCATTTTTTTACTTTAACTAGTTCATCATTAAGAAAAGATAATGTGCCTTTATATTATCATATTTCTCAATTTCTTCTAATAATAAAGGATCTGGAAACACAACAAGAACTGAAAATTGCTCGTATGCATTTGAAAGAACACCAGGAAACTATTGATAAATTCAGAGAGAGAGTTTCAGAAAAGACAACCCAGATTTCAAATATTCAAAAGGATTTAAATAAGGCAAAAGATGAATTACAGGAAAAGGTATTGTTGTTTTATTCTTTTGGGAGTAGTTGTGTCCAAAATTATTTGTAGACTCAGCAAGGAGATAGAAATAGATATATAGACATAGATATGTGCTTGTATGTAACAAATAGACTATTTTCCGTCCTTGAAGGAGTTCTGTTTGCATTCTAACTTGTTTTATAATTATCTCAAGATCCGAGAACTTCAGAAAAAAGAGCTTCAACTTCTTAAAGTGAAAGAAGATGTCAGTAAAACTCATTAAAAAATGAATGAAACGGAAGGATTGAAGAAGCAGTTTGAGGCCCAAAATTTATCTATGCAAAATGGGGAAATGGATAACTTACACTTGACTAAGAAACTTTATGAAAGCCTTGAAGAAATAAGAATTGTAGCTAAGGAGAGAGATGAGCTAAGGAGCATAAAAGTCTCTCAAAAATGGAAAGAGACCAATTCAGAGAAACCTTAAGAGAAATGATAGCTAGAGCGAGTTCAGAATCTACCCCTATCTAGTAACTATTTATAAGAAACAAGCTTTTTTGAAAAGGATAGCAATGTTTTTACTTTTTTCTTCCGGGAAATTTCTACAAACGGAGGATAATGGGAAAACTATTACTATAACTTTTCACACAAACAGGCAAGTACAGTTTTAAAAGAAGCTAAAATCTATTTCAGAAAATACCATTTTAATTCTTTATTTTTAAGAAAAAATTTGTTAAATAAGCAGACTATTTTCTTTAATGAAATTTTAAAAGAGTTTTTAAACCAAGAAATAGCATTATTCTCAATGGAGAAATAGTTGAAGGATTCGATTTACAAAAGATTAAATAGCCCATCTCTCTATCTCTACCTGATAGGGTTAGACGTGGGCTCTTGTTAGTGACATTAGAAGGGAAGAAGGCAAGATGAATACAAAAAAAGAAATTGAACTGAATCCTCTAAAAAGTAATGTAAACTTCAGATCAATAAGAAAGTTTATGAAATCTATAAAAATCTTTTTCATTCTCATATTTCAATAGTGAAGAAAGAATAAAGTGGAAAACAGTATCATTTGCAATCTCAATAGAAACATCAGACACTTGGGAATCATATTTATGTGGACCCTAACTAAATTTATAAAGAGATTTAATTCATTCAACCAATAATCATTGAACAATTAGTCTTCTGGGTACTGCAGTAAATAAGATAAACAAATGGGAGAAAATGTTTTGTTTTGTACTTGTAGTCAGAAATACAAAATGTAGGCAGGGTATGAATTTTCTGGTCCAAGGTGCTGGGAAGAATATATGAATGGAGCTTGGAGCACCATGGACAGTACAGACAGTCGTGCTAGCATGTTTAGTTGGCAATAATTATTCTAATGCAGAGATCTGGAAGAGTAGGAACCAGAGATAAATCTAAAACCTAATTTGCAGCTATGAAGGTTACAGGAACAGATTCTGTCTCCAAAAAATATGTGGTTCTCCCACTTTTTTCCCCAATGAGTTGAGGTTACTCACTAAAAGACTTCATGATACTATTATTCATTTTCTGACCATTTTTTACATTTTTTTGTGTTACAAGTATAATATTTGATTCCATTATTGAAATAATGTACAATGTGTAATTGAAAAAGTAAATGATTAGACATTATATATGAATGGAGTTATAGCTGAAGCCTTGTTTATTTCTTTCCATCCAAGCAGGACCAACAGAACATCAAAGAGGTATTAAAATATGAAAAAATGTTGCTATGTGATGGAAAACAGCACCTTACAGAAAGCCTGAGAGAAAAGTGCTTTAGGATAAAAGTAAGTGCCCTGTTCAAATTACAAATAAATATTGGGGCCCTTCCAAAGGCCTGTGGAGTCACAGGCACCTCTATGGAATGAATAGATAATGCTCAGTATTCTTCTAAACTTCATAATCTAGTACAGATATGTGTGTGCATACATGCATACATACACAAACAAAACAGTGGGGTTTGGGGCCGGCCCTGGGGCCAAGTGGTTAAGTTTGTGCTCCCGCTTCGGCAGCCCAGGGTTTCCCCAGTTCAGATCCTGGGCACAGACATGGCACCGCTTGTCAGGCCACGCTGAGGCAGCATCCCACATAGCAAAACCAGAGGCACTCACAACTAGAATATACAATTATGTACTGGGGAGGCTTTGGGGAGAAGAAGAAAAAAGATTGGCAACAGATGTTAGCTCAGGTGCCAATCTTTGAAGAAAAACAGTAGGGTTTATGACTTTGAGGCTTCACTGGAAAGGTGGTATTTCAGCAGATACCTGAAAGGAGTCAATGGTTGAGACATACAGGTATCTGGTGGAGAGCAGAACAGGCAGGGAGAACAGCAAGGACAGAGCTCCTGAAGCAGAAGCTGCCTAGTGGGCTCCAGCAACATCAACAAGGGGGAAAGCTAATGAGAAACGAGGTCAGAGTTAACAGGAGGAAGCAGGCTGTGGGGCTTTTAAAAGACTTTGGGTTTTACTCTGAACGAGATGTCGATCCACTGGAGAGTTTTGACCACAAGAGAGACATGGTCTGACTTACATTTTAAAGGGATAGCTCTGATTGTTGTGTTGAAAATTAAGTGATAGCAGGAAGACTATTTGAAAGACTAATTTCAGTAATCATGCGAAGATGGTGATGGCTTGGCCCAGAGAGGTAGTAGTGGAAGCAGTGAGAAGTGTGTGGATTCTGAACATGTAGTGAGGGTAAAGCCAACAGGATTTACTGTCACCCCTATTAGAACACAAGATCCCTAAAGACTTCTGTGTGTTGTTTATGGCTGCATCACTTAGCACAGTCCTGACAGAAGTCAGCCTTCAATATGTATTTATTAAAAGTACAAATGAATGACTAGACAGTGCTGCTCCAACCATAAGGTGATTCCTCCTAAGACCAAAGGCAAGAATCCCCTCTCCAACATCCCAGATTAGTGAACATCTATCTAGGTTTTCCTTAAATTATTAAAAGGAGAGCTCATTATTGTCAGAAGCCCCTTACTCTATTGTTTAGCACCCTGAACTAAATATGTTAATACCCGATTGAATGTAAAGTGTTCTTCCACCTGTGCCCTGACCAGCTTGTCACCTGTCTGGTCTCTAGAAAGTTGAGCTGCTGGGCCTAGGCCTAATGGGTGTCTGCCATACACAAGGCACTAGACTGGGTGCTTTACCTCATGAGACAGAGTTTATTGTTCCATTTATAAACAAAGAAATTGAGGCCCAGGAGGAAGTTTAGTCATTGCCCAAGGTCACACAGCTGGTAAATTGGTAAAATTAGGATTTGAAACCAAGTCTAAGTTTAAAACTTGGGTATAGAAGCATTTCTACAAATGTAATTTTATTTCCTTTAATTTATAGTGTCTGTATGTATTTTATAGGTTATATTTAGATATTATCTAACATTTTACTTAATTCCCTAGAAAACTTTGTGGAAATTATTGTAGTCTTCATTTTGTAGTTGGGAGAATGGCTCAAGGATTTCCCCAGTCAGGAAGTGACAGGGCTAGAACCTGAACTCTAACTCTGATAAAAGGTGAGAAATCTCAGATTCTAGGCAGATAATAGAACGTAGGTCATGTGATTTGTTGTCACTCGTTTTGATGCTGGCTCAGTGAGCTGAGGAGTCGAAAGAAACATTTCTTGGACTCTCAAGGTCTGGCAGTAGTGCTCTTTTATTCAGGAAGTAGCATGGAGTAGCATGGGGACAGGACCTATGGGCAGTGAAGAGCTGCAAACATGGGTTGAGGGTAGGGCTAAATTTATAAGGCATAAGTATGTGAGTTGCTTCTTTACAAGACAAAGGAAAAATTAGGTAAAAAAAGTATCAGTGCAGGTGGAGTCTGGTTATCAGGTGGTCTTATAACTTTGGGTAAGAATCAGATTGAATGAGGTCAGGATGTCCCATGCTTCTGTGAGGATGATATAGATTGGTATGTAGGCCAGGAAGCCTTGGGCTTTTCTCCCTGAGGCATCCTTGATCCTCATCAGTTTTATCTGCTCACTCACACCACCTATTGTCAACAGAAGCTAGCATTCAGCCTTGAGCTACAATACATACTAGATTGAATTCATGCAAATTTCTCTTCCAACTTTGTAAATGTTCATTCAAATCATGGATGTTTAGAAGACTAAAAGAAAATGTATCAAAATGATAACAATGGTTGTTTCTGGTTTTCTTTGTTATAGCTGTTTTATAGAGGATTAGAATTGGCCACCCCAAGATATATCTCTTTGGCATGAAGATTATTTTGGGCTGGTTACTTTCAAAAACTGCAGACATGAGAGAAACTCTGAAAAGTAGAAGTTACCCTTTGTAAGAGACATTTCCATTTGTAAGGGAAATCTCCATCTGTAAAGATGTCTCCCTCTCTGTACCAGGAAGAAGGGGGATGACCTTACCTCTAGAAACTCTTATCAATGCGGAAGGCAAGGACTTAAATCTGCATAATAACCTTACTCTTGTTTACTGTACTTGTCTGGTAACCTCCCATACTGACTCCCCCTACCCACAACATCCTCCTTTGTCTTTAGCTGAAGATGATATTTAAGGTGAGAGCTTCCGCCATTTTGGTGAGTTGCTCAGTTTTCCTGGGTCTCTCCCATGTATACATGTTATAAAGCTTTGTTTAATTTTCTCCTGTTATTCTGTCTCATGTGAATTTAATTCGCTGTCCAGCCAGAAGGACCTAGAGCGTGTAGAGGAAATATCTTCCTCCCCTACAGTTTAAACTTCTTAAATTTCCACAATGATTATAATTATTTCTATAATCCAAAATCGACAATAACATTTTCTCTTTGTTTTTTATACACAAAAGTCTCAATTTATTTCTGCCCTATAGAAAGTGTTAAAGCATAAATTTTGTTACAATTCCAGAGCTAGGACTACTTATTGTTAAAGTAGAATGAATTATTAAATTGAATGAATTCTCACTGCCTTTAGGAGCTTCTGAAGAGATACACAGAGATGGATAGTCATTATGAGTGCTTAAATGGACTCTGCCTTGACTTGGAGAGGGAAATTGAAACCCAAAGAGAGCTTTCAATTAGAGTAAAAGCAAACCTCTCACTTCCACATCCACAAACCAGACAGATTCAGAAACTTCTCACTGTCAACCAGAGATGTTCCATGGAGTTCCACAGAGTCATGAAGAAACTCAAGGTACCACCTGTTTTAGTAATATCTTTGTAAATATTGCCATTAATTTCAGTTACAAACCAGTATATTTAAGTCCTGCTTTGGGAGTTGGTGTATTTGCTAATTAGTACATTTGCTACTGAATTAAAGATGGCATGGGTCTGAGAATAGCATGTGCAGGATCCTCAGTGCATCTAGGACCTGCTCATTCAACAAAACCTGAGCTCTGCCTTTGGCCTTAACAATGTGTCAGGGTGCTGGGGAGACAGAGATGAGCAACCGCTAAATCTCTCCTAGTCCAGTGGGTGAGGCAGACATTTGAACAGGTGAGAAGTGCAGTAGTGGACAATGTCCTGGAGAACAAGTTGAAGACAAGACTGGACTGGAAGCTGGGCTCAAGCAGTAAAGCTTAGAGTTCATTTTAGAGATGAGGAGGGGTCACTGGACAGTTATTTTAAGTGGTGGCAGTAATGTGATCGGGTTGCCATTGTAGAGACTTCACTACAGACAAAGAAGAAATGAGTCTGCAGGGGATGATAAGCCTGGTGGCAGAGAGAAGAGACAAGAGGCAGTTACAATTGTCCTGATGAGATGTGATGGGTGACAGTACTATGGGGGAAGGATTCATAGGGATGGAAAGGATGAAAGAAGTTAAAGAAATATTTGGCAGTTTACAATAGTAGGTCCATGTGCTTGACAGTGGAGGGAGGGGAGGGAAGTTCAGACTGAGCCCCAGGATTTGGGCTTAGCCGGGTTTGTGGATAGTGGTGCCATTAACTGATAGAAAGAAAAAACGAAAGGGAGAAGGCAGGTGAGGCAGGAGGAGAGATCTGGTGTTTAATTTGAGATGTTTTGAGATAGAAATACCTATAATGGAACATCCAGGAAGAGAAACCAAGTAGGCTTTTAGTTGTGAATCTGAGGTTTGTCAGGAGAAAAATCAGGACCACAGATAAAGATGTGGGATCCATCAGCATTTGGTGATAGATAGTACAACAGGTGTGAATGAGGCCACCCAGAAGCATAATAGAGTGAAGATAAAAGAGAACTCTGGAAAAGATCAGTTCTCAAGAGGCAGTAGCAGAAAAGAGAGCAACACATGAGTTTGAGGTTGGAAAAGTCAGAGAGATAAGAGAGAACTGAGCAAAAGTGCCATTGGTCAAGTCAGTGGTGGAGAGTGTGTCAAAGATGAAGTGGTCAAGAGTGGCAGATGCTTCAGACAGCCAGAACATGAATGAAGAGATCCCCTCAATTGTTGACAATAGAGCTTACTGGTGACCTTTGTCAGAGCAGTTTTAGTTGAGTGGTTAGGAAAGAGGCCAGATTGTAAATTGTTAAGGAATGGTGGAAGTTGAGGAAGTAGGAAGCGGTATCTTCCCTACCTAGGTAGATTGCCCCTCAGGCTCTAATAGTCTTCAAAAGCCTAACAATCAGATATCCAGAACTTATTCATGAGGTCCATAGAACCAGGGCATTCGAATTCTTGTCCCCTTTAAGCCACACTTGACAGGTAAGTCCTGAGGCAGGGCACACTCACGTTGGCCACCCAGCTGACATAGGCAGGAGAGGATGTTGAAATGAATCTCACTGGGAAAACTGCGTGATATAATTAACCAAAAGGAGGCAATAGAAAAAGGTGGGTTTATAGGGAAAGGCATCATGTTACATTGTAAACATATTGAATCTGAGGTAACTGTAGGACATCCCTGAGGTAGCTCCAGAAGGAAGTCAGAAATAAGAAACTAGAGGTCTGGAAGTCACTCTCCGAAGACGCTGAGAGTAGAAACTTGGGAATAGAGAGAGGTTCTTCCCTTCTTCCTCACTCCTCAGAGGATAGAGACAAACAAGACAAGCCGCCCCACCTCTTAGTCTTGAGAGTTTAGAACTTCCTCTAAACGTGATAAAAGTTTCATTTCCCAATTTGTTTCATGTTTTCCTGCAAGTATGTGTTAAGCTATGTTACAAAGATAAAGGAAGAACAACATGAATCCATCAGTAAACTTGAAATGGTTTTTATTGATGAAGTGGAAAAGCAAAATGAACTGCTAAGTAAAATGCAGCATCTTCAACAAGATGATGATGTACCATCCAGAGAATTAGGGGACCTCCAGTTGAGCCAGAAAATGGATCTACATATTGAGGTATGATTTATTTAAAATGGATTTAATTAGATTTTAAGTCTTTTTATCAAATAGAAAGGTACCTCTTCATGTGCTTAGAGTCATTTTCATTTATGAAATTAAAAACAGCTTGCAGAGGGGCCAGCCTGGTGGCGTAGCAAGTGGGTTCCTGTGCTCTGCTTTGGCAGCCTGGGGTTCACTGATTCAGATCCTAGGCGTGGACCTGGCACTGCTCGTCAGGCCATGCTGTGGCAGTGTCCCACAGAGAAGAACCAGAAGGACCTAGAACTAGGATATACAACTATGTACTACTGGGGCTTTGGGGAGAAAAAAAATAGGTTGCAGGATGACAGCTGGCCAGATGTAAAGAGTGCCAAGTCATAGACTAGCCTCCTTTCAGAACTACACAGATATAGAAAAGTAGACTTAATATCAGCAAGTAGGATTTCTTGGAAGGCCAGAATAAGTTTCCAAATGCCTTCTAAAACTTCCTAGATCTGTGACTGGGAGTCACAGACATTTGTATTGTAGCAACCCCACATGGAGTGTCCTGCTCTCACCCAGCAGTGTGAGGCCCCTGCAGTTCCCAGTATGCATGCAAGGCCTGCTGTATGCACAGAAAAGCTGCATCCAGAAGCACTTCAGACACTGTCACAGATTCATAGTTTCGAACAGGTTTTAAAAATGCCAAAAGGCAGAATTTGTAGATGTGCCTCTGTTACATAGCCTATACTGCCAAAATTTTATTATTTAAATTAGAATTATATTTCTAATATAATGAGGATAAATTAGAATTATGTTTACTTCAAAATATTAGAAGTGAAAGTTCAGTAAGGTTATTTTCCCCTTTTTATGATATTTGTCTGATATTTAGATAAAAACTTTCCTAAGATTCAGGAGATTCAATGCTTATTTTTCACACAGGAAATTCTCAAAGATTTTTCGGAATGTGACTTCCACAGCGTAAAGATGGAATTTCAACAAGTACTGAGTAATAGGAAAGAAATGACCCAGTTTTTGGAAGAGTGGTTGAATACTCATTTTGATATAGAAAAGCTTAAAAATGGCATCCAGAAAGAAAATGATAGGATTTGTGAAGTGAATATCTTTTATAATAAAAAGATAATTGTAAGTAGTACTTTTTTTGTGCTCATTCTTTTTTTTTGTTTGCTTTAATTTTTCTGCCTCATTCTTAAAAAGACTTAGAGCAACTTAATTTTAAGTATATTTTCTTTCATTTATTTGTATATGCTTCTTTATTTTTTTATTTGAAAAAGAGTGACTGTAAATGTGTTCTTCCTCTAACACATTTTGCTTCCTTAAGGTAATTAAATATATCAACTTGTAAAGAAGATAATAAAATGTTGCAGTATAACAATCCATTTCCACTGGTGAAACCTCAAATCTTGCCATTTTCCTCTGTCCTTTCTCGCTTCCGTAGGACCTGAGCCTTTTCCCCCAAGTATCCTCAAACAAGGTGAGATGCTAGCCTGTTTCAGGGCTGTGGGCAGCACCTGTGGTCAAGCCAAAGACAGCTCTAGTCCACTAATTAGTGAGGCCTTGTGCTTCTCACCTCGGTGCTGTTGCTATCATACGTGCTGATCCTTCAACTGTGAGGTTCAAACATGTGGTTTGTATCATTGTTCCCAAGGTGACCAGCCCTTGTGGACAGATTCATATGAACCAAGATTGCTTGAGATCAGTTTTATTAATTTGTTTTACTTTCCACTGATGAGAAGATTCATTCGGCTTTCTGAAGTAATCTCTACCTCATACACCTGGTAAAATTGTCATTAATCAGAAAGTTGCTTGTTATATAGGCAGTTGGAGCAAAGGGAGCTAGATTAATATTATAGCTCCTAAGATTGGTTTTATATTTCATTTGTTTGGGTAGTTCTTTCCTGACACTTTAATTTCATCTGGAAACTATACTTAAATCACATTGAAATGTAGATAACATTTTTAAAAAAGGTTTTCCTGTGGATAGTGAATCTCATTTGTCGAATACCCCAAGCTAGCAAAACAGTAAATGAGCTTTTAAAATAAAAAAAAATGGTCCACAATCAATGAAGAAAAGCATAAAACCAGTGTTTGGGATAAGATAATTTCCATATAATTCAGTGTTTTTCTCATAATATTGAGGGCTCACTTGTGGTTAGAAAGTAGAGATTTCTGCTCTGTGGATCAGCATGGATATGTGGCTTCTTCCACCATCTGAGCATAGCAATTGATAACTTGGTGTGGTGTGGGGTCAGTAGTCCAGAACCAAGGAGAGTCCAGGGTGCCAGCAAGAACACAACTAATTTAGGATCCGCATCTCACAGAACTACCATAAAGCCACAAAGAAAGATACAGGTAAGGCCAAGAAGGCATTCATGATGAGAGCAAAAAGTACATCCCATAAGAATAGGAAGTAAAAAGATGATAGAAGCAATTTCAGAGTGAGTCAGCCTTTGATGTAACGAGGGTATGGATTGGCTGTTACTCCCTGCACGGAAATAGAAGATTTTCAGATTACGAAAAGTCAGTAAATTTTTTTCCTTATAAACACTGAGGTTTGAAATGAAAGAGGAAAATAGATTGTTATTAAGTTTACTGGGTATGCTCTGCTATTAGATGTCAGTTAATGTTTATATATGACATTATATATGTCATAACATACATAATGATTTTAACCTGACCAGTTCTTCAGATTCCTCTTCATATGTCAGTGCTGATCTAATAGAATGAGATTATCATCTTGCAAATCAATATGAATCCTCTCTAGTCCTTATTCTTCTTTTATTCTCATAATCAATATCCAGCGTCTTCTGAAATGTCAGGAACTGGTGCAAGCCACAAAGAATGTTCACATTCTTTTAAAGTACTATTCTAGAATGTTCTGAATAATGAATTTCAACATATGCCTTGTCCTAGAACTCTAGTATTTTCCATAGTGGTTTTTTTAATACGTAATTCATTTTAGAAGCTATAGTGTTGTCTTTACTACTCAATAGGCTATAATAAATGAATCAACAGAGTTTGAGGAAAGAAATGTGACCATCACTAAAGAATGGGAACATGACCTGAAATCAGTGAAAGAGAAAAATGAAAAACTGTTGAAAAACTATCAAACTTTGAAGATCTCTCAAACATCTGGTGCCCTTGTTAATCCTACTACACAAGGCGATAAGAATCTTCATGTCACATCAAGAGCTACACAACTAACCACAGAGGTATGAGATTTCTTATAAGATGTTTTTCAATTTGCAGCTTCATTGTAGAGTTAAAGATGTATCATATGTAACATTTCAGAGCAAAATCACAGTATTGAAGGTATTAGGGAACATGCATGATGGACTTGTTTTTTAAATATAGTTCTATTGGGGCGCTCACTCAACTAATTATAAAGCTACATGTTACATAAGATCTTACCTTTGAATTATAAAATAGAAGTAACTCATGCCTTAATTTGATTAATAGGTATGTATACCACTTAAGGTGTTATTACCATACATTATAAGTTTTCTAAATCATGTGACTTTCTATTAAATTATAATCTATGTCTATAGTACCAAACTAGTTTAGAGAGAAAGAGCAATTTAGCTTTTCTCTAATTATCATCAGTGTCTTTAATATTGGTTAATGTGATCAAAACAAAAATGGAAGAGGCTAAAAGTATAATAAATTTCTTATACAGATTAACCTGTGCCCAAGAATCAGTACATTATTTGAATAATCCAATAACTGTATTAACTGCCCTTACTTGGGAATCTGTACAGCAAACACGCTGTTTTATTTTGTTAGCACACACGTCTTAGTGGGGAACCCGAGTGAATTACAACTTAGCATTTTTACCAAAATAAATATTTATAATAAAACATCAACTGCCAGTTTAATAATTATTACTAGTGGAAACTAGAAGATCACTAATATAGAGTTTATTGATTTGCTGATCACTGCAGACCTCAGTCAGCTGTAGAGGTAAAAATAGTGGAAATATGAAACCCATCTTCCAAAGCAATAAGATAAACAAGCACAAGGAAATCCCATTTTCAATGACCCCAGGAAATACCCCATCAGATAATAAATCGTATGTTATTAGTTTGATAATTAGGCCAAATCAGAGTAGCACAGAGCAGGTCAGTGATGTGGAGGTAGAGCAGTGGGGCAGGCAGAGAGTTGGGCAGTCCACCCAAACAAGTAGGAGAATTCAGTGCATGACAGTAGGAGCAGTCAACTCAGGGGGGAAAGATAGTCTGCTTAATGTTTGAATCAGAACAACCAACTAGCCATCTTAGAAGAATAAGTCTGGACTCCTACCTCATTCATTAAACAAAAGTAAATTCCAGGTGGACCAAAAAGAAACGTTTTCCAGGAAAACCTGCATGTGTGTATATGTGAACAGTCTTATATTATGAACAAATTAAGATATTTTTGTACTTATAAAAAACTGGAAATAACCTAAATGTTCATTAGTAGGTGACAGGTTAACTAGTTTATAGTACCTCCATGAAATAGGATATATTTACCCATGAAAACAAAAATGCGAGAGATCTATGTGTTGATAATGAAAAGATCTGGAAAATATATTATCAAGTGAAAATAAAATTTTTAATTTTTTAAAAAGCAGGAGGCCAGCCCCATGGCATAGTGGTTAAGTTTGCATGCTCTACTTCGGCGGCCCAGTTCATGGTTCAGATCCCAGGCACGGACCTACACCACTCATTGGCAGCCATGATGTGGCAGCAATCCACATATAAAATGGAGGAAGATTGACATAGATATTAGCTCAGGGCTAATCTTCCTCAAGCAAAAAAAGAGGAAGTTAGCTCAGGGCTCATCTTCCTCAGCAATAAAAACCCACAAAAAACCAGAAGTATATATTTATTGTTGTTATGTGCTGTAGAGTCAGCTCTGATTCCTGGCAACTCTATGAATGAGTGATGTCCAATATCCTGTCCTCAAGAGCCCTACTCAGCTCCTGTAGACTCACGCCTATGGCTTCCTTTCTGGAATTACGCCATCTCGTATTTCGTCTTCCTCTTTTCCTGCTGCCTTTTACTTTTCATCATGTCCCCAAGGTAGGATAGTCTCAGTTTTACAATTTTTGCCTCCAGAGATAGGTCAGGCTTAATTTGCTCTTGGACCCACTTGTTCATTTTTCTGGCAGTCCAGGGTATCTGTAGAGCTCTCCTCCAACACCATATCTCAAATGAGTCCATTTTTTCCTGTCAGCCTTCTTCACTGTCCAGCTTTCGCACCCACACATAGTAATTGGGAATGCGAGGGTGTCGATAATCTTGGCCTTGGTCTCTAATGATACTCCCTTACTGTTGATGATCTTTCCTGATTCTTCCATCGCTGCCCTTCTGAGTCACAGTCTTCTCTTGATTTCTTGGCTGCGGTCTCCATTTAAACTGATGACTGAACCAAGGGAAACAAAACCTTTAACAATTTCAGTGTCTTCATGGTCTACATTAAAGTTGTATAGTTCTTCTGTAGTCATATCTGTCTTCTTCATGTTCGAATGCAGTCCTGCTTTGGCTCTTTCTTCTTTCACGCTATTCTGTGTGAACTTTCTTCTTACACACTATTGTGTGTGTGACTTACTGTTTTTGTAAACTGTATATTCACATGCGTAGATACATATAGAAAATTTCTAGAAGGATACACTTGAAAGAGTTTAGTAGTCATCGCTTTAGAGTCAGTGGGGGTTCTGAGATGGGGGAACTTAATCTTAATTATATGCCTTTGGATTTTTCCACATACTTGTATTTTTCAGCATAAAAACTAGGTAATAAAAATAAAGGGAAAGATATGTTACATGTATTCCTCTAAAGTGTCAATTAACAAATATACTTTCTGTAAGTAGTGTTAATTTAAAATGTAAGTGCCTATTTAATATGCTTAGCACCATGCTAACTAGTAAATAAAATAAGTACTAACCTTATATAAAATCTGGGCCTCTTTTAGTCCTAAATCATCAGCTTCTAAATGAAAAAAATAATACATGTATAAATTGAGTGACATTTGGAGTGTCCATCTATCCTATGTTGATGCAATCTGAAAGATTAATACCTATATATGATCTTTGTTTCATATAAACTGTGATTCTGTCTTCAAGGCACACCTTATATATGTGTGTTTTTTTTAATAGAAGATTCAAGAGCTGGAAACTTCACTACGTGAAGCTAAAGAAACTGCCATGCAAAAGGAAGACAAGATTATAAAGATGCAGAAAGAGCTTGAGATGACTAATGATATAATAGCAAAACTTCAATCACAAGTTAATGAATCAAATAAATGCCTTGAAAAAACAAAAGAAATGATCCAAGTACTTCAGGTAACTTAAAACTCATTTTATAAATAAAGGCATAATTTTATAAATTATGCATAATAAATATAAATAAATGCATACGTTTATTTTCATGCCAAATAATGATTGTTTTCATCTTCCTGTAAAAATTATTTTTAAAAAACATAAATATTCTTGACAGTTTAAAATATATCTTATTTTTTTAATTTTTTTTAATTTTTTTACTTTTCAAAGTAAGGAAATTTTTTATTTTCACTTTAATTTCTGAATGCCAAAAATGTAGAGGATGTATGTTTGTATATCTCTAGTAGTATATTGCAACATTTTTTCATAAATATGTTTTTTTTAAATTTTTCATTATTGCAGTAACATTGGATTATAACATTATATAACTTTCAGGTGTACATCATAATATATTTCGAATTCTGTGTAGATTACATCATGTTCACCCCACAAAGACCAATTATCCATCACCACACGTGTGTCTAATCACCCCTTTTGCCCTTCCCCCTCCTCCCTTCCCTTCTGGTAACCACCAATCCAGTCTCTCTTGCTCTGTGTTTGTTTGTCATTTTTATCTTCTACTTATGAGTGAGATCATATGGTATTTGACTTTCTCCCTCTGACTTATTTCACTTAGCATAATACCCTCAAGGTCCATCTATGTTGTCACAAATGGCCAGATTTCATCATTTCTTATGGCTGAGTAGTATTCCATTGTGTATATATACCACATCTTCCATTCGTCCCTTGATGGGCACCTAGGTTGTTTACAAGCCTTGGCTATTGTGAATAATGATGTGATGAACATAGGGGTGCATATATCTTTTATGCCTTTGTGTTTTCAAGTTCTTTGGATAAATACCCAGCAGTGGGATAGCTGGATCATATGGTAGATCTATTCTTAATTTTCTGAGGCGTCTCCATACTGTTTTCCATAGTGGCTTCACCACTTTGCACTCCCACCAGCAATGTTTGAGGGTTCCTTTCTCTCCACATCCTCTCCAACACTTGTTGTTTCCTGTCTTGTTAATTATAGCCATTCTGACCAGAGTGAGGTGATATCTCATTGTAGTTTTGATTTGCATTTCCCTGATAGCTAATGATGTTGAACATCTTTTCATGAGCCTGTTGGCCATCCATATATCTTCTTTGCAGAAATCTCTGTTCAGATCTTTTGCCCACTTTTTAATTGAGTTGTTGGTTTTTTTCTTGTTGAGACTTTCTTTTTATTTTTCAAAAAAATATGCTTCTTATCTAAATATTTAATACTCTGTTAGATAAGTACATTTTAAAATTATATTTTTTTCTACTTAATCCCCTGTTATTGAGTCCCACCTGGTAGCCTATGGGCTTAATCTAACCTGTTTTCTCTAGAAAGAGCAGAGTTGAAATGTTTTTGAGCTTGAATGCCGTTACACAAGTCGCACCCTCCTTCATCACAGCCTTCCTTCCTCGTCTGAGCCACAGCTACTTCTCACTCTTCTGCTACTTGGGTCGGATCCTAATAGGCATTTTGTTCACTGTTCCTGCTCCAGTGTCTCTTCTCTTCATTCCAAAATTAGAAACAAGCCAAGAATGCCTACTCTTTTCATTATTTAACATTGTTCTAAAAATTCTGGTTCTTTCAATGAGACATGAAACAGAGAGGCAAGAGAAAATAATCTTAATTTTTGTTTTTAGAAATTGTTAGTATAGCTAAAAACCAAGAAAATCAACTGTAAAGCTTTAAAATCTTTGAGAGTAATTTTTTAATACTTCAAATAACTAAATGATCACATTTTTATTCATTCAACAAGTATTTGTTGAATACCTACTATGTGTTGGTCATTGTTCTAGATGCCATGTGTACTGCAATGGAAAAAAAATAAAGCCTCCTTGAAGAGGCTTACATTCTGCTTCATGAAGTCAGAAAATAAACAAGTATATATGTTTGTTAAACGGTGAGAAGTGCAATGGAAAAATATTAAACCAGACAGAGGTATATAGGTGCAGGGTGAGAGTGGGTGTGAGTAGGAGTGTGATTTTGTAAGGGGAGTTGAGGAGAGCCGCACAATTAAGATGACGAAGTGATGGTGTGAGCTGTCTGGTAGGGAAGGGCCTTCTAGGCAAAAGAAGTAGCAAATGCGAAGGCCGCAACACAGAAGTAGTTGAGATGTATTCAAGGAAACAGCAAGAAAGCCAGCGTCTCCTGAGCAGCGTGGGCAAGGATAGAAGGGGAAATAGGTGAGAAGTAGCAGAGAGCCAAATCATAAAGCATCTTGAAAGCTATTTGTAAGCACTTTGGGTTTTATTCTGGATGAGATGGGAAGTCATCAGAGGATTTTGGCAAAATGATATAGTCTGACTTAAATTTTTAAAGGCTGCCCTTTGAAAATAGAATCCAGGAAGGCGTGTTTGTTAGTGACGTGCCAGCTCCTACAACAAAGGGAACCACAAAATGCAATGGCTCAAACAAAACAGAAGCTTATTTCACACGTAAAAGTGTGGGTTCCAGCTTGGCAAGTGGCTCCTTTCCACATGGTCATTCAGAGGCCCCCGTTTCTCCCATCTTGTTTCTCCAGCACTTCCTTGGTGCTGTTTTCATCTGCATGGTTAAAGCCCAGTTGTAAGCTGTCCGTGCTCAGGCTCACAGAAAAGGGACAAGATGGAGAAGCTAAAAATTGTCTTAAAATCTGTACTCATAAAGGCTCTGGCCCAGAAGTGGCACATGTCTCTTCCTCTCATATTTCTTTTTTTTTGCAAAATATTTAGATTCAATTTATCAAAGAGAAAGCCAAACACGTACCTCTCGTATTTCTTGGAGTCAGAGATGATTCCAAAGTTTTTGGCCTGAGCAGCCAAGAAGATAGAGTTGCTACATACGGAAATGGGAAAGACTGCCAGAAGAGGAAGTTTGAAACCAGGAAAGTTCAGTTTTGGACATGCTGAATTGGAAATGCCCACTGGGGACACCCAAGTTGAGATATGACTTAGGCAATTGAATATCTGAGTCTGAGCAAGATATAGGCGAGAGGTTTAAGTTTGGGGAATCATCAGCATATAAAAATCATGAGACTGGACGAGGGCATAAGCATAATGGAGAGGAGATGTGGAGTAACCAAATGATACTGAGATGGAGCAGCCAGTGAGTGAAAAAGAAAAGGGGGTCTGGGCAACAGAGTGGTTCCAGTTTCTTCATATAAGTGAAGCTAGTGTTTCAAGAAAGAGGGAGTAAGCGACAAATTTCTCCACACTCAGTATAGATTGGTACAGGTGTCTATGGAGAGAGGAATATCTTTCCTGCATACTAAAAGTAACCATTTAGATAATATAATAGAGTATGCCATTGTACAGCATCCATGAGGAAAGAAAACAAAGTATAGGGTATCCATAAAATCTTTATACAGTTTGAATTTTTAAGAATCTGTTTCTGTATTTTATATAAATATTCTATAAAATGCAACAGTATATTTAACTCGAGATTTGGCATAGTAAAATGCAAAGATATTAACTTTTAACCTATTCACCACTATTTTAATTCACCTGGATATAGCTGTCCAATATAATGTAGGGTTTATTAAGTGAATATAGAAGAAAGTAATTTGAACAAATGACTCATTAACAGTTTTGTTTAAATCTTGATACATTTCCTCTGTTGTATCTTTACAAATTATTTATATCAAGTAGCAGTAAATTTGTTAAAAATTCAAACTGTGCTAGTACTTTAGGGACATCCTGCACAGTGGGAAAAAAAGATCTTATTTATAACTGGCACAAAATATAAAATGCTCAAGTGACTAACCTTAACAAAAAATGAGACAACATATATGAAAAGAACAACAAAACTCTAAAAGGAAATATAGGAGAGCATGTGGTTTAAAATAAGAAATATGCCATTTCCTAGGTTGTAACCTAAATACTGTACAACCATCAGTTTTTCCCAAATTAATTTCTAAAGTTAATGTAATTCAAATCAGAATCTCAAAGGAATTCTTTTTCTGGTAGAGCAAAGAAAGTTTCTCAGCAGACTCCATCTAAAATAGGATGAGCAGGTGCTGTTCACTGAGAACACAGGCGCTCAGACTCCTCAGGCGGCTAGAGGATGTTTAAGGCTGTCAGCGCTTCTGAGTGCAGCTTGGGCACACGTCATGTGTTTGAAATAAGGAATTCTCACTGTCTTTCATTTCTAAGAGAGTATTTCCAATTTCAATTTCTTTTACTCAAGAATTGTTTTAAAACTGTTATATATGACTAATTTATTTCATTATATTGTGGCAAAAAAATTACTGCAATTTCTCCATTTTTAGAATATATTGAAATTTTCTTTTAGGTGTCATAAATGAATAAATATTTTTAGAGTTCTTTGAACTTTTAAATCAAAATGTATACAAGTAGATCAATGGAACAAAATAGAGAGCCCAGAAATATATACACACAAATATAGTCAGGTCATCTTTGACAAAAGAGCAAAGGCAATTCAATGGAAAAGGATAGTCTTATCAACTAGCGGTGCTGAACAACTGGACACCTTTCACAAAAATTAACTCAATTGATTGTAACCTAAATCTAAAACACAAAACTAGAAAATGCCTAGAAGATAACGTAGGAGAAAATCGAGGTGACCTTGGGTTTGGCATTGACTTTTTTTACATACAACACCAAAAGCATAATCTATGAAGGAAAAAAATTGATAAACTGGACTTCATTTAAATTAAAAATGTTTGCCCTATGAAAGACAAGCCACAGACTGGAAGAAAATCTTTGCAAAACACATATCTATCAAGAACTGTTATCCAAAATATACAAAGAACTCTTAAAACTCAATAATTAGAAAGCAAACAGCCTGATTTAAAAATAGGCAATGGATCTGAACAGACACTTCACCAGAGAAGATACACACATGGCAAATAAGCATATGAAAAGATGCTCCACATCATATGTCATTAGAAAATTGCAAATTAAAAAACAATGAGATACCACTGTACATCCACTGTATCTCAAAATATAATGGCCAAAATCCGGAACACTGACTACACTAAATGCTGGCAAGGAGTGGGGCCAGGAGCTCTTGCTCACTGCTGGTGGGAATGCAAGTGGTACAGTAGCCACTTTAGAAGAGAGTTTGGCAATTTCTTACAAAACTGACACCACTCCAGCCAGTCATATGCTCAAGGAGTCCCTGATATCAGCATCTGGTCCAGAAAGCCAGGGTATTTTACTGGTGCCATGACTGAGCAAATACTGGGCTCCTCCCAGAATGGGCTTATCTGACCTAGTCAGCAACCTCTTTAAGCTGAGCATCTCAGCTTTGGAAGCTTGCATCTTTTTAGTCTTTGCTAACTACGTGTGTGTGCAAATGTTTTTATAGGCACTGGGGGTAACGCCTAGAGGAATGAAGAGCTCTCTGGGTCCCTATTTAGATGGGTTTATTTTTGTATTCAATATATAATAGTAATCCATAGTATGGCTGTGGTAACAGCAATAAAAGAAATGAATGATTTATTCAGCAATAATAAGAAATGAGCCATCAAGCCACAAAAGACATGGAGGAACCTTAAATGCACATTGCTAATTTTAAAAAGCCCATCTAAAAACACTGCATACTGTATGACATTCTGGAAGAGGCAAAACTAGGCGAACAGGAAAAGATCAATGATTACTAAGGGTTCTGGGGGAGGGTGGAGGGATGGATAAGTGGAGCACAGGAGATTTTTAGGGCAGTGAAACTATTCTGCATGATACAGTGATGATGAACACGTGTCATACATTTGTCAAAACCCATGGACTATACAATGCAAACAATAGACTCTAATGTAAACTGTGAACGTCAGTTAATAATGTATCGATATTGGCTCATCATTTGTAACAATCATACCACACTAAGATGTTAATAATAGGAGAAACTAGGGGAGGACACGGGTATTACCGGGACTCTATGTACTCTGCTCAATTTGTCTATAAACCTAAAATTGCTCTAAAAAGTTAAACCTATTTATTAAAAAAGATTTTTGTATATGTTTGTATGTATATATGACTGATTTTTTTTCTGAGTCGAAGTAGATGTATGGCTAGATTGAACCAACCTTGAGTACAGAATATCCCCAATAATGTTATATAATATTTTGTGCCTTGAATTCAGTTCTACTTTGATATTTATATTACTGTTCATCTCTTGTCTTATTTTCCTGATTTACCTTTATCTACCCATTTCATTCGTTTCAACCTTTCTGTTTCATTTTGTTTAAGTATATTGTTTTTTAATTGGGAAAAATATTTGTTTTAAGAAATAGAAGTCATAGGTTTTCTAATTACACATTAGCTTCCAATAGCTTCACATGTACTTCACATCAAATATCTATTTGTTACTCATTTTAGGGTTAAAATTTGTGCCTTTCCTCCTTTTCATATGTTTGGAGTTTGCTGTTTTAAAATGTTCCTACTATATTAGGTAGTTAACAAGTCTTTGAAACTGCTCTAAAATTACTTTATTTCTCTTTTCTCTAAAACCTTTAGGACAAAGTTGCTTTAGGAGCTAAGCCCTATAAAGAAGAAATTGAAGAGCTCAAAACAAAGCTGGTGAAAACAGACCTAGAGAAGATGAGAAATGCCAAGGAGTTTGAAAAGGAGTATGTCTTTGTCTTAATTGAATATGACTTTAGTAGCTTAAATTTCCTTTCTAAACTGTATAAATTTAAAATATATTAAGATATTGTTATTGCTTTTTATAAAATAAATACAAACATCTACAGATTTTAAAGTTATTAAATTCTCATTATGTATGCAAAGGTTTTGAAAACAAGCACAATTCTGATCAATTACTGACATACTATGTCTTTGGATACTTCTTGTTCAATCATATAGGAACAGCTTAAAAATGGCCTTTTTTGTTTGAAAGGGAATATTAAGAACGTGTGTGTGTTTTTAGCAGTTTGTCTAAGGTTTCTGTTGGTTCTCTTAATTTCATTTGTTCTTCCTATTGTATTTTTGTGTAAGGTTTTATTTCCTTTTAAATTGTAGTACTTAGTGCCCAAGAGCATATTCCCTTTTTATTGATTTATTTATGTATAGTACCATATACAATAGCATGCCTAAAGTTCTTTGTGGTATAGCATAATGAAAAGAACATTAAACAGAGAGTCAAGGAAACTGAATTAGAAATATAATGTTGCCACTTATTAATATGTCACCTCTGACTCCTCACACTTTTTATTCTTCCTGTAAATGTTTAATAAATGTTTAATGATGATATCTAATTTTGCCCAAAAAGTCGCACTCTGAATCTTCATGCATTCTAACCAGCCTTCTATTGATAGGACTGTTGGTTTTAGTGGAGCATCATTAAAAAGGCAATTTTAGTGGCCAGCCCAGTGGCACGGTGGTTAAGTTTGCACATTCCGCTTCGGTGGCCCAGGGTTCACCATCCTAGGTGTGGACCTACACATCACCTGTCAAGCCATGCTGTGGTAGGCATCCCACATATAAAGTAGAGGAAGATGGGCACCGATGTTAGCTCAGGGCCAGTCCTCCTCAGCAAAAAGAGGATTGGTGGCAGATGTTAGCTCAGGGCTAGCTAATCTTCCTCAAAAGAAAAAAAATTTTTTAAATAAATGCAAAGCAATTTTATATAGAATAGAATCAGCAGATACTTTCAGTCTCTAAGAAAGGCAGAAAGTCTCATAATTTAGCATTGCCAATTAACACTCAAGCAAATAATTAACAGAATGTCTTTTTCTCCTGGGTGCAATGAGCAGACTGTGACCTCTGACTGTGTCACCTCAGATCAGAGCTGCAGTCGAGTGTGCTTTCCTTACAGTGTATACAGAAGGTGCTTTTGGTTTTACGCTTTGGTAATTGTTGTACCTTCAAGAGGTTTCTAGGACCTCATGATAACAACCCAATTATTTGTTTTATGGTGCCCCTGAATGTAATTTTGCTCAATATCCAGTTAATGATACCTATTGGGCTTTCAGAAATTTTAAAAGAATTGGTTTCTCAATGTTAAAAAAAAATTGCCCCTGCAGCCAAACAGAACACTTCCAATTTGATGGTGTTATTTATGGCTATAAAGTGCATGATACCAGGGGGTATCGTGAGGGCTTACCTACTGCTGCTTATGCATATCATATCAATGTGATGTATCTTATCAGAAAATTCTTGACAGCAGTTCTGTTTATTCTTCCATTAAAAATTAGTTGCTGGCCTTTTACATATTTCTGTTGTTATTCTTAATAGAATTACTTGTACAAAAGCCACTGTAGAACATCAAAAAGAAGTTATAAGGCTATTGAGAGAAAATCTTAGACGAAATCAGCAGGCCCAAGATACTTCAAGTAAGTAGAAAATGCTGATATTTCCAGATCTTTTTCCATCTTACTTCTCAGTATACTTACACATTTTGAAGACTGCTACTATATATATGACAGTCAAGAATAAACCTGTTAATCACTAATTTATAAAGAACTATTTTTAAAATGAATTCATTGAGATCATATTTATCCTGTGATACCTCCTTAAGTTTCCTGTAATCTCAACTATTTATCCATTATAGATTCTTAAAAACTATGAATGTAACCTGTGCGCTATCAGATCTTTACATATCAGTGAAGATACCTTCAGTAGTATACAAGAATGACTTACCTGTCAAGGTAGACGTACCCTTCCCAATAAAACACAAGCATATCTTAATAGATTTTAACCATGTGCACTGTAAAAACATAGTCAGTATACAGTAAATATTATCCTACTTGTTGTTGGTACTGAAAATACAGACTTGATGCTTACTGGCAAACTCTTTGAAACTTATCTTAGATACAGTTTTCAAATCTAATCATCAAATTTCTGCATATACATTCCTCAAACTGTATCTTTTCCCATATTTCTGTCTCTTATGTTTCATTTGAAAAGAGAGAATGCTGAACAGTACTTGGGGCAGCTTTGTGTAGTGGGTCCAGCATCGAAATAACGTCACGAACAGTTCTCTAAGCTGACTGCCCTCACTTAACAGCCTGTGAAATCATGAGGAGAACGCCTGACCTTCTAGATTGGATATAGACTTGTAAGGATCAGGCTAAAAGTTGTGTGTGAAAGCACACTGAAAATTCTAAATGTCAGGCAAATGCAAGATGATGTTTGTGTGTATTATTGTCCACGCATTGTCTGGTGCTTGTTTAGTTTGAACTGCCCTAGTGTCCATTGCAGGATAATTGCAGCTCCTACCTGGAAAACTTCAAGGGGTAAAAATAGAACTTTTGTTGTTAGAGAAGGGTCAGGATGATTCCTTCTAATTTGTGACTTTCAGGTACGTGTTATACCTGAATTCAGAATAATTCAAAAGGAAATGGACATTGAGTGTCTTCCCCACACTCATCTTGCCCCTCCCTTGTAAACAGTCAGTGACCCAGTGGATCATTCCACTTTCTAAGCACCTCACACTTTTATGCAATTTTACCTAAAATTTACAAAACAGTTCTTTACATTACTTGTACACATATGGTGTAAAATACTGAATAGTATATTCTTTAATAGCAGTCTAAGGTTTATTTAGTTAACAAATACGTGTTGAGTATTGGGAGCACATTGACTGCCTTGGGGTGGACCCCACACACGCTGTGTGGTGGAAGCAGCCCTCCAGGGGACCCCACTGGCGTCGAGAGTAGACAGTGAAGGGCAGCTCCGACTGCTGCCGTCACCGTGAGTGATCCTAGCAGGTGGTGGTGGTGGAGGTAGTGGGTGGAGAGAAGCAGGGGTTCCACAGATACTTAGAATCCATGATGGAATTGGCATAGGAGGTGAGGGAAGAGGAGGAAGTCAAGGATGATGTTCAGGGAGATGGTGCTGAGATGTTTTGTTTTTTATAGTGATTTATTGAACTTACTAATGTTTCCTTTATTGTGAACTTTGGAGATAATTAAAATTATCACCTGCCTGTGTGTTTGCCTCCCACAGTGATATCAGAACATACTGATTCTCAGCCTTCAAGGAAACCCTTAACCTGTGGGGGTGGCAGCGGCATTGTACAAAGCACAAGAGCTCTTATTTTGAAAAGTGAATATATACGGCTAGAAAAGGAAATTTCTAAGTTAAAGCAGCAAAATGAACAGTTAACAAAGCAATGGAATGAACTGTTAAGGTAAGATCTGCTTACCTGATACAGGAATTATGCTTATGGTGGTACGTGTGGGAGAGGATGATGCCTACACATGCATATATATTTTTTGCAGTGGGCAACCCCTCACACATATAGGGGAAGTAATTTTTAGAGCTCATGTAATGTGTCTTTTTTAAAAGGAATGAGAATATGGTAGCACCATTCCAGAGGTTTGCTATCCATCAACTGACCTTTTTTTTTTCTGAGGAAGATTCCCCTGAGCTAACATGCCAATCTTCCTCTATTTTTAGTATGTGGGCTGCCAGCACAGCATGGCCACTAACAGAATGATGTGGGTCCACACTCGAGAACCAAACCCAGGCTGCCAAAGTGGAGTGCCCGGAACTTAACCACTAGGCCACAGGGCTGGCCCATCAACTGATTTTAGCTAAGCCTGTTTTTAACTAAGCCAAGAACCAAAAAGTAAACCAAGATCTTTGAGGGGAGCTTAAATATGCCACAAATATGCCCAAGTCAGTGAGGCTTTACTCAAAGGAGAATCCCTCAGGTCCATTATTGTAGCCCATTAACCTTTATAAACAGTTGTAAAAAATTTAATTAATTGGCTTCTACCAAAGATTAGAATCTTGTGCTAATCTTTACTAATGATGCAATAGAAGAAAAATAGGCATTAAATAAATATGCAAATAGCTACTGTTCTGTGTGAGGCTATTAAACAACAAAAAAAGCAAACAGGACATTATGAAAGGGTCCAACAGAGGGATCAGACCTTATCTAGATGTGGGGAGGGGCGGTGATCAAGAAACTAATATGTAAGAGTAGATCTGAAAATGAGTAGCAGTTAGGCTTGATGACAGTAGAGATGGCTAAGCCTTCTAGGCTGAGGGAACAGCATGTGCACAGGCTTTGAGTCAAAGAGGAAAGTGGAACAGAAAGACATGCAGTGTGGCCAGAGCATACAGAATGAGGCAGAGTAAGTGCAAGATGCGATGCCAGAGGCCACTGGTCCAGATTACACATTGCAGGTCATTCTGAGGCAGCTGGGGTGGTCTCCTAAATGTAACGGGAGGATTACCACCACTGGAGGATTTTAAGCTGGGGCCTAATGAGCTCATACGGCGTCTCTAGCTGCTAGAGCAGAATGGGGGGGAACCCAAAAGTGTGAGGTTGTATCAACACACTTGGCTGACTGATCAAAGAAAGGAGAGCAGGGCCTAGGATTGCTTCCCAGGCTTCTCTGAAGGAGTGAATAAATGCAGGCAGCATTTCCTGTGGGAAGCAACACTATAAGTAATCCAGAAAAGCACAGTGTAATATATCTTTTAAAATAACAAAGGTACATTAAAGATTCATCCATCCAGAAGACTAACTTATCAAATTATTGCCACAGAGCATCAGTAGATAAACCATGCTGGACGACATCACTGATTCATTTGAAACCTAATATCATACTTTTCAAGATTCTGTGATCACGGAGATTTAGTACAATTTTTCAATTTATATTGACCTCATTTCATTTTCTGAACTGTGGAAATAATCCAAACTTAGGAAGCATTAGGTTGAAATTAAAATGTAAATATGATAAAATGGTAAATTATATGTCACATATATTTTACCACAATTAAGAAAAAAAATTTTATGTAAATATGAATATATTTCTGGAATTGAGCAGTCTTACAGTCTCTTTTATTTTTCCCCACATTTAAGCAATAATCATCATCTTTCCAATGAGGTCAAAATGTGGAAGGAGAGAACTCTTAAAAGAGAAGCTCACAAAGAAGTGACTTGTGAGAATTCTCCAAAGTCTCCTAAAGCGACCGGACCAGCTTCTCAAAAGAGACAGCATACGCCTTCTCAATGCAAGGAACGGAATTTACAAGATCCTGTGCCAAAGGACTCACCGAAATCTTGGTTTTTTGATGGCCGATCAAAGTCTTTCCCAGCACCTCACCCAGTTCGCTATTTTGATAACTCAAGTCTAGGCCTCCGCCCAGGTGGGTAAATATACTGGTTACTTGGGGATCGGGGATAACGGTTGGAACTCATTTGTCACCTGTGGCCCCAAAGGGCAAGTTTAGACAAGAGAAGATGTCATGGAGAAGCTGCACTGCAGAGATGTCATTTGCTGTCTCTGTGAGAAGTTTCTCCAAAGCACAGCACTGAAGTGAAATCACTTTTTACCCCGAGGGAAGTCTTATTCTGCCTCCTGAACCTTCAACTTTTCCCTCAGATAGACAAGCAGCTCTCGAGGACACAGAGAGACACCATCCTACAAACATAACTACTTTTACTGCAAAAGACCTTCTTATCAATTCAATGGGCCAGTATTTCCAGTAGCATTATATTCATTTTACACAAGCCAGATCATAGACTTATATCATTTACATATTCATTCAATGAACAGAAATTTTTGGTCTCCACCTATGTGTCACATATTGCACCCTGATGGTACATTGATAACCAAACCAGATATGGCCCCTGCCTTCCTGGAGTTCACAGTCTAGTGGGTATAGACGGTGATCAAGTAGTCAAAAAAGGTACAGTTCTAGAGTTCAAAAGCCTATGAGTTTTTAATAGGTTGTTTTAGGAACATAAGGAAGTCTTCCTTGAAGAAGGGGACTGAGATCTAACAGGTTAAGGTGAGTTAGCTTAACAAAGAGGGGAGGGGAAGGCGATTCAGGCAGAGGGAACAGGGTCGGCCCAGCTGGGAGAGACCGTAACCAGGGGAAGGGTTGGAAAACCACGTGTGGCCAGAGCGCAGTGCACACAGGTTCCTCTGGGTGAAGTCGGTGAAGCCAGAGAGAGAAGAGCCAGATGCGCAGGACTTTGTGGGTTGTGGAGAGGAATTTTTACTTCATCCTGGGAGCATGCTAGAGGAAGCCGTTGAAAGATGTTAAAGAACAGCAGGAGAACATAATGGGTTATCAATTTGAAAACATTACCTCAGCTGTAAGGTAAACTGTATATAAGCTGTATGTTGTGTTGCAACCAAACGTGTTTTTTAATAAGATGACTTTTGCTTTCTATTTTTTTCTCAGAAGAACAAACTGCTGGAGCAGAGAGTGTGGATCCTCAGCCAGGCCCTTGGCACGCCTCCTCAGGACAAGCTGTGCCCGAGTGCAAGATTCAGTAAACTCTGCTGTCACTTTTCTAGGGGCCTAGTGTTCCTTATTTAGAAATGACTGTATTTGTTACTTTATTTTTCTATCCCTGGCAATGATGTCACAGTCCAACTTAATTTCAATTCAGTTTGCACTTTGCCATTAGAAATTGAGGCATTCCAGTCATTTAGAATGGTGATAGACTGCCTTCTTCCTGAATGTGGTAATACTTTAGAAGTTGAATTGTTTTATTTATTTATATATTTTGTGAAGAATAAAGTTATTGAAGGAAATTTCCAGTCTTTCCGTGTATACATAAAATGTATACATTTTCATTAATCTCGTTATCCACATGTGACTTAGATAATACATAAATTAAAGCATCATTTAATTAACAAAATTCCTAAACCTGGGCTCCCCGCAACACATAAAGCATCTATGGATGGGCTTCACACAATCTGTAAAACCTCTGAAATTTTATCTTTTGTGTGTGGATTCAGTTTTCTAGGATACTAGGGTCCCTACTTTCTTATAACATACTCTCTGAGAGGTCTGTTACTCTATAAGAGGTTAAGAACTGTGGTTTTAGAGAGTATCTGATAGTACTTTTATATCATATGACTTTGAAAAACCATATAAAACAGCAAGTTGCATAAGGTTTAGAACAGAGTTAGTGATTTCAAGGCATTCTTGGCTCTTTGGTAAGAAGACTTATTCAAAGGGAGAGATTATTAATTGTATCATAGCCATCACTGTTAAAGTCTATGAATTGGTTATTTCCCTTACCTTAACACACTGTCACAGGTTCACTAGGGTGAAGTGAAACTGTGCCTTCCTATAACGCTGTCCCTCAGGCCTGTCCCTTGGGAGTTTGGTTTCTCCTCTGCACCCAAACCAGACATGATTACAGAGCTGCAGGTTGATTCTCTACGATGTTCACTCCTCCACTGAATAAGAGTAATGCAAAGTAGTAGGTATGTTCACCTGGGTAATAAAACGACTTTAAGGCCATTAAAAATGTAATCAGTCTTAAAAATAGATGATGACATAAAGAGATGGAAAGAGATTCCACGCACATGGATTGGAAGAATAAACACGGTTAAAATGTCCATACTACCCAAAGCAATCTACAGATGTAATGCAATCCCAATCAGAATCCCAATGACATTCTTCATGGAAACAGAACAGAGAATCCTAAAATTCATATGGGGCAACCAAAGACCCCAAATTGCTAAAGCAATCCTGAGAAAAAAGAAAAAAGCTGGAGGTACCACCATCCCTGACTTCAAAGTGTACTACAAAGCCATAGTGATCAAAATGACATGGTACTGGTACAAAAACAGACACACAGATCAGTGGAACAGAACTGAAAGCCCAGAAGGAAAACCACACATCTATGGACAGCTAATCTTTGACAAAGGAGCTGGGAACATACAATGGAGAAAGGAAAGTATTTTCAACAAATGGTGTTGGGAAAACTGGACAGCCACATGCAAAAGAATGAAAGTAGACCATTATCTCATGCCATACACAAAAATAAAATGGATCAAAGACTTGAAGATAAGTCCTGAAACCATAAAACTCCTAGAAGAAAATATAGGTAGTAGACTCACTGACATCAAACTTAAAAGGATCTTTTTGAATACCAGGTCTTCTCAGACAAGGGAAACAGAAGAAAAAAATAAGTGGGACTTCATCAGACTAAAGAGCTTCTGCAAGGCAAAAGAAACTAGGATCAAAACAAAAAGCCCACCAAGTGGGAGAAAATATTTGCAAATCATATATCTGACAAGGAGTTAATCTCCATAATATATAAGGAATTCACACAACTGAACAACAAAAAGACAGCACAATCAAAAAATGAGCAGGGGATATGAATATTTTTCCAAAGAAGATATACAGATGGCCAAGAAACACATGAAAAGATGTTCAACATCACTAATCATCAGGGAAATGCAAATCAAAACTACACTAAGATACCACCTTACACCTGTTTAAATGGCTATAATCACTAAGACTAAAAATAACAAAAGTTGGAGAGGGTGTGGAGAAAAGGGAACCCTCATACACTGCTGGTGGGACTGCAAACTGGTATAGCCACTATGGAAAACAAGATGGAGGTTCCTCAGAAAACTAAAAATAGAAATACCATATCCAGTTATTCCATTACTGGGTATCTACCTAAACAACTTGCAATCAATAATCCAAAGAACATATGCACCCCTGTGTTGATAGCAGCACTATCCACAATAGCCAAGACCTGGAAGCAACCCAAGTGCCCATTGACCAATGATTGGATAAAGATGATGTGGTATATATACAATGGAATACTACTCAGCCATTAAAAGAAGACGGATCCATCCCATTTGCAACAACATGGAAGGACCTGGAGGGAATTATGCTAAGGGAAGTAAGACTGAAAAAGACAAACACCAGATGATTTCACTCACATGTGCAATATAAACAAACACATGGACAAAGAAAACAGTTCAGTGGTTACCAGGGGAAGGGGGGTGAGGGGTGGGCATAGGGGGTGAAGGAGAACACTTACGTGGTGACAGACAAGAAACAATGTACAACTGAAATTTCACAATGATGTCAACTCTTATGAACTCAATAGAAATTATATATATATATAAGATCAGTCTTCAGATATCCAGTCTAGTAGAATGTTGCTTAACTCTTGAATTTGGATATCTTTCATTCCTCAGATTTGGGAAGTTTTTGGCCATTATTTCCTCAAATAAATCTTTTGTCCCTTTCTCTTTCCTTCTGGAAGTTCCATGATGCATATATTGGTCCACTTGCTGATGTCCCATAAGTACCTTAGGCTCTCTTCACTTTTCTTTATTCTTTTTTCTTTTTTCTTCTCTAACTGAGTAATTTCATATGACCTGGTTTCAACTTATTGATTCTTCTGCTTGATCAAGTCTGCTATTGAACCCCTCTGTGAATTTTTCATTTTAGTTATTTGTATTCTTCAGCTCCAGAATTTCTGTTTGGTCCTTTTTTATAGTTTCCATCTCTTTAATATTCTCATTTTGTTTGTGCATCATTTTCCTGATTTCATTTAGCTGTCTATTGGTGTTCTCTTGTAGATCATTGAGCTTCCTTAAAACTATTATTTTCAAGTGTTTGTCAGGTATTTGTTCATAGGTCACCATTTCTTTGGAGTTGGTTTCTGGAGATTTAGTTTGTTTCTTTGATTGCATCGTGTTTCTCTGTTTCTTTGTGTGCCTTTTGATTTTTTTGTTGACTTTTATGCATTTGAAAAATAGCCACCTCTTCCAGTCTTTGTGGGCTGCTTCATACAGGGGAAGACCTTCATCAGTCAGCCCAGTTATAGACTGTGGGCCCTCTGAAAGCTTTTGGGCAGATGTGACTCTCTAGGCTTGTGTATGTGATTTGCCAATTAGAGAGGTTTGCCAGTTTCTTTTTCAGGAGCTCATAATCTCTTGCTCCCTCTAATATCTGTCTGTAGTACTGCAGCTTCTTTGGTGCTGCAGCAGGAAGCCACCCCACTCTCCTTTGTTCTCATTGGCCCCCAGGCATCCAAATTACGTCAGCTCCCATCAGCACCCCAAATCAGGTGAGATAGAAACCAGTCCCAATGGCAGCCCTCCAAAACGCTGGCACATAAGACACACGCTCTGCTCTCCTCCCTCCCTCCCTCCCGAGGATGAAGCTTCGAGTTGGGCACCTACTCCTGATGGTGCTGAGCCACGCTAGGCTCTGTCTGGTGCCAGACCATGCCAGTTCCATCAGCAGTTCGGGTCAAGTGAGACAGAAACCAGTCCTTCAGGCAGCTCTCCAAAAAGACGGAACTGTGACTGAATTTTCCTCTCTTTTCTTTCCCCTGCTCCTCACGATGGAGGAGCTGTAAGCAGGGGTGAGCTGTGCTGGCTTGGGGGAGAGGTGGTCGCAGGGAAAATGAAAGGGCTCTTCTGCCTAGTTTCAGGGTGGAAGTTGTTAGCTTTGCCCTTACCCAGGGGACTGCAACTTCTTACCTGGCTTCTGAAGTTCTCACAAAGATACTTTGGTCCATGTATTGCTGTTACGACAGTGTCTCTGTCAGGGAAAAAGAGCCGGGACTTTGTATTCCTCCGTCTTGCTGATGTCTCCCTCAGAATGTTGCTTAACTCTTATGACCTGAGTTTCAGTGTCATGATGAAAGATTGTGAAGGAACAATGATGAAAGTTAGCAATGGAAACTTGCGAGAATGTTAAAAAGCAATAAGATGGTCAGACAACACTAAAATCTGAAAAGTCAAGTCAGGACCAGAGAAGACAAAATACAGTATTGTTCATAGGAAACATTTTCTTGAGAGCCTAGCAGAATCATGTTCAGGAAACTTATTGAGAGCCTGCCATTCATACTCAAATATTTAACTACCTTCTACTGTGTGCTGATCACTGGTCTAGGCACCGAAAGGCACTGCCTTTGTGGGACTCATGTTGTAGCTGGAAAACAAATAACTCATACTTTTAATATGAGCTGATCACAATGTAAGGGTGAAAAAGATATGGTCCCTAACCTTAAACAAATTTAGTCCACTGACTATACAGAGGGGTAAGCAAATATCTGCAATACCATGTGACTTAGGCGGTCGTAGAGTAAGCATAATTGTTGAAGATCTGTGAATAAAGGGAGGCTGAAGACAGCTGCATCGAGAAAGAGGTACCTGAGTTGGCCTTGATTAGGGAACTCTCATATTCATAAAAAGTCTATTCCAAAATCCTCAAAAGTCAAAGGAAAGGTATTGGCGCTGGCCCCATGGCCAAGTGGTTAAGTTCGCATGTTCTGCTTTGGTGGCGTGGGGTTCACTGGTTCAGATCCTGAGCGTGGACCTACCACCGCTCATCAAGCCATGCTGTAGCAGTGTCTCACATAGAAGAGCTAGAATGACCTACAACTAAGCTATACACCTATGTACTGGAGCTTTGGGGAGAAAAAAAAAAAGAGGAAGATTGGTAACATGTTAACTCAGGGCCAGTCTTCCTCACCAAAAAAAAAGCATAAAAAAAAAGAAAGGAAAGATGTTGTTAGGAACACAAGGAGCACAGCTGCGTGTGATTACAGTCATTAGACCCAGTGTTAGAAGCTACAGTGGGGCAATGAGAGACAGTTTTACCAAAGACCTTATGTGAACACAAGCAGAAACTAGGGCAGGGTTTTAAAAAATCTTTAAGGGTAATTTTTACCATCCATTATAATTGGATTTCTAATAATCATTCACATTTTTAAGTACAAATGTAACAAATATTGTACATGCCAAGTCCTTCCTCCTCACAACATCCCTGAGGTAGGTGCTATGCCTACCTTCATTTTACAGACGTGAAACAGGTTTGGTCAGCTGTGTAACTTATTCACTTAGCTGGTGAGGGAAAGATGTGGGACTTACCTGCATCTTTCTGACTCCACAGTCTGTTCTTAACCACTGTGACTGTTACGGATACACTTAGCTCCAAGAACGAAAAACCTGAAAAGTGACTAAAGTTTATTTTTCTCACATAAGAAGTCCAGAGGAGTTAGTTTAGGGATTTTGTCTTAAGCCTGTCTTCAAGGAACTAGGTTCCTTTTCTTCCCTATTGTCCTTAGTGTGTGCCTCTGACCTCAGACCAAGTCACAAAATGGCTGCTAGGTCCCAAGGCACCATATCCACGTTCCAGGACCGCCCCCCCCAAAAAGGAAGGAGCAAAAGCCAAAGGCCTTTCTATCCAAGAAGAAAGGCCTCCTCAGAAACTCCAGCCCACATTTCATTGGCCAACCCTAGCAGCAAAGGAAGCTGGCAATTTGAGAGTTTTGTTTTCAGCCCCTTGACACAAATAATCCACATCAATCTACAAATCAAAATTGGGGTGAATTTATTATGAGTCAGGTCTGAGGACTAGCCTGGGGCCTTCCTCCCCCAAGGAAGGAAGGGCACCAAAGAAGTGGGGTGTACCGAGTGGTTATACACAGTCTTGGAACAAAGAGCATCCATCATATATGGCAGGAATATCCCTTTTACAATTATCGCGAGATGCTTTGCTGGCCCAGCAGGTCAGAGGTCAGTAGGTCAGTGGTCACAAGGTGGGTGGTCACACGGTGAGCACAGCAGGTCCATAATTAATCCTTAGTTTAGGGAGAGATGCATATTAAAGGAAATGCCGATGTGGGGGGAAGCTACCTCCTTATCTTTAAGGGCATTGTTCTTATCTTTGGGACATTGTAAGCGTTTAAAGCAGATGTACAATGCATGCTCAACAGACCTTTCTGGAAAAACAAGGTCAGGTCAAATTAGTTTCAAACCAAATGGCTTCCTCATATCCTCCAATATAGCCTACTGCTTGTCATTTATTTATCACCCTTACAGTGTAGGAGGCAGGTGAAAGTGAGTTGGGTGGGTGCTGAGTGAAGCCACTTAAACAGCACGTGCACAAACAACCTACACACTCACTCTGCTCAGTTACCTGCCTGAGAAAGTTGGAGTTACGAAGCCTAGTGTAGAGGGCTCACGTGACCCAGTCCTTTCTTTTCCTTCTTGTGTATCTGTTCTCTTCAGCCAGACTTGGCTTTTTGCTCTTACCCAGCATGTTCTTTCCTTGAAGCCTCCACACTCCCACTGAGGCTCAACCTGCTCCCTGACGCCACCGCCAGTGCAGTCAGGACGCCTGCATTCCGCCACTAAGCGTGTATTAGTGTTAGAAGAGACGGCGCGTCACAAGAGAACCACAACCATACCTTCAACGCGAGAGAACGTGTGCTGCCCTCTCAGCAATCATGTCAAGGGCCAGGAGAGAAGGCTCTAGTATCTTCAGTGACCTGGGCTCCTTCTGTTTCGCGGCTCTGCCGTCTTCCACATGCGACTTCTGCCTCATTCCATCTTGAACACCGCAGAACGGCACGTAGTAGACACAAACGACAGGGACTGAGAGGGGTCAAAGCCAAGGGAGTGGTTTCCAGTCCTGAGCATGCTGCGGGGGCTTTTTCCGCTTTTCACCGTTTACTCGGAGTTAGCAGTTCGACCTGAGCTCCACTAGACGGCAGCACGTACACACATTGAGTATACCGATGTGCGAATCCTTAAAAACTCAAGGAAACAGAACCAGCAAACTCGGAAGAAACCTGAACTACACATCCCAGCATTCATCATTAAGCGCCTGACTTGTCTGCACGAAGGTCGGTCTCCGTTTGCCGCTCGCGCAGTGACCTGGAGGACGCCATCCACCTGCTGCTACTCTAAAGTAAGATTTCCTGGTATTTTTTCAATGAAACTTTAAATGGACTGGGAAAAGGAGATGTTTAATTTTTAGATGTTGCTTTGCTCTGCACGTTACTTATTTCAGGAAATCTTAGCAGTTAGATCAGGATAAGGATGCATTTGGAAGTCTGGTATCTTAAGTTTTTCAAAATAACCAAAGAAGAGAGGATTTTTCAGTGTTTTAAGTGAACATTTTTCTTCCGGGCTCATAAAGACAGAATTCCTGAAAATGCTCTGTCTCTGATAATGAAAAATTAACACTTTGATTCCAGTGTTTACAGTAAGAAAGCCATCAAGTTTGCTTTTCATATTGGATTTTACCATTTCAGTCTATGTTTGCAACTCATTTTCCCAAAAACTCTGTTTTAGCGTGGCAGTGCAGTTGACCTAACAGTAAACCTTCGGCTCCAAACTCCGGGCCCAGAAAGGCGGGGAGGCCGCCCGGAGCCCGGCGCCCAGAGCCGCGGGGCGCACGGTCTCAAGTCACAGCGTTTGATCCGCACGCTCAGGACTGGGGGTGGGTAAAGGTTCCTGGAGTCTCTCATTCCTAAAGTACATACTGAAAATATCTCAACTCTCCCCAAGTTTAAAGTGAGTATGAACCTCTCGTGTAAGAAGGGGGAAAACCAGTGAAAATTTCGTTGCCTCAGAGTGGCTGGGCTTCTTGGTGGCTGGCGAGGGCGGCCGCGGTCGGAGCGCCTCGGGCAGCGGCGAGCTGGTCCCAGAGTCGGGCGCCGGCAGCTCGGGGCAGCGCTGGGAGCAGAGGGAGCGAGCGCCCGGGCAGGGGCGGGGACGGCGGGGCACCCCCTGGAACGCCCGCCGCCTGTCCGCGCGTGGACGCCGCGGGCCCCGGGCGGCCGAGGGCTGGACGGCAGGCGTCCGGGCGACACGAGGCCCGCTGGGCCGGCTGGTGGGAGGCCCGGGTGCGACGCCGGCTGGGACGCGGGAAGGAGCGCGCGGGACCCGGCCGCACCTCGGGCCTTCGCCCCGCGCCCCGCCTCCCCCGGCGCGCCCGCCCCCGCCTGCCTGACGCCCCCCGCCCCGCCCCACTGGCGCGCCCGCCCCCGCCAGCCTGACACCCCCCCCGGCGCGTCCGCCCACGCCTTCCTGACGCCCCCCCCCCCGCCCCCGGCCCTCCCGCCCCCGCTTGCCTGACGCCTGCCCGCGTGAGCGCCCCCGGCGGGCGGAGCCGCGCTTGGCTGAGGAGGACGGAGTGGGGCTCGGGAGGAAAGGGCTTCGGGGCCCAGGCTGGAGAAGCCGCCTGCGCCTTCTCGGGCGCGGTGTGTGTGCGCGCGTGCTGCTTGAGTGCGTTCGCTCAACGCCCTCCCAGCTCGCTTCCCTGCCTTTCCCATCCTGAGGGGGGAAGACGGCGACCCCACACGCCGGCCCCCGCGGCTGCTAGGGCTGGCGGGTGAAACGTGGGCCGGGGTTCTGAGCAGGCCTTCCTTCTTGGGTAGAAAGACCTTTGGCTTTTGCTCCTTCCCTTGGTGTTTTTTGACGCGGATGCGGATATGGTGCCTTGGGACATAGCAGCCATGTTGTGACTTGGCGCGAGGTCAGAGGCACACGTTGAGAACAGCAGGATGGGGGAGAGAGCCTGGCTCCTTGAAGACCACCTCATTTGATCATCGTTTGACTCCTCGCCATCCCGACCTCAGCACTAGCCGTTCCGCGCGCCCTGCAGTCGGCACTGATCAGACCTGATGCACGCCACCTTTCCCCCGGTCACAGTGTCTCAGTCCTGCCTGTCAGAAGTGACTGACTGTGGCTGTTAAAGCGTTAACTCCCGCCGGCTTAAGCTTGAGAAGAGGATCGGCAGCGTTATGGGGAGGCCTGCGTTTCGTCTGTCTCTCTCACCTGGACCAGGCCACATCAGTTTCCTCATCTGTAAAATGGGGGTATTGGACATGATTTGATTTTCCGGTTCTTTTGTTCAGTGACTTTCTGAGGCCGATGGTGAAATCTTTCCAAGGGACAAGGAAAAACCACAGATGAGAGCCAGCCCTGATGGCTTAGTGGTTAAAGTTTGGTGCACTCCACTTCAGCCTCCTGGTTCAATGTTAGCTTAGGGCGAATCTTCCCCTGCAAAAATAAGAATATAAATAAACAAACTAGAAATGATTGATGGTGCAAACCCAATGGAAGTTTACAGGACAGAAAGCAGGAAGGACATGCCCAGTGGCATAGCAGTGCGTGCGGGCACAGCGGGGAGGATGGGGAGGGGAGGACTCCACCCCTTCTGGATCAGCATTGGGTTCTCAAAAAACCGAAAGGTGGGTCAAGTCCAATGTCTGTCTCTTGCTGAGTATCAGTTGAGTGGGCTGTGCCAAATGGTTTTGATGTACAAAGCTAGGTATCTAGAGTGGGCGCTCTTGGAGAATTCTCATGGTGGGAATATTTGTGCTGAGGTGCCATCTTCAGGTTCTTAAAGGAGTACATTGAACCATTCATTCTAGATGTTACTGCATAGGACCATGTCTACAGTGCATGCCATTAAATACACGTGTCTGTAGATTAAACCGCAGGTTCCGTTATGGGTCGACTTGATGGGAAGGTCATCGTCCTGACAGCTGCTGCTCAGGGGATCGGCCGGGCCACTGCCATAGTAAGTTACTATCTCTGTTTGCTTCCTGCCTTTGGAGGTGTTGAATCACGTGGACAGATCCCATGGCTGTTTAATTCTGCTCTACTTCTTTTTTTTATTGGCTTTTGTGCTTCTGTTGTCTTAAGTTACAAAAATAAAAGTTGCTACTCTTGATCCCAGGCAGATGAAGCAAGGCTTACCTCACATATTTATTATGTGACGTCTCATAACTTTTGACGCTGAGAACTTATTTCTTTGCCTCAGTTTCTCTGCACTGTAATAAATTTGTTACAGCTGGCCTAAAGGAGTACAAAGCCCTCTGAAATCACCTCAGTTCAGACATAGGACTCCAGAGTTCTAAGACTATCAGGTTACCTTTACCTTGTAATTTATAGCAGCTTCTTGCACATTATAGTCCTCACTTGAGCTAATAATGCAGCTTAACTGTAACGGTAGGATTAGTTTGATATTTGTAAATACACTAGTATACTCTTAGGAGGAAAAGTGTTGAAATAACCCATTTTTCTCATTATTTTGGGTTTAGTCACCTGCTCAGAAATGGAATAAAGGCTGTCAAATCACAGAATAGTAGTATTTTGAGAGGTGTTAATAACAGAATCCTAGTTTTTTAAAAACACTATTGTATTTGATGTTACTAAAAGGGACAAAGTCAGATGACAAGCACAATGTATGTCATGTTGTACTAATTAATGATAAAAATAACAATGGGAAGGGCTAAGTGAGACTAGATAGTTTGAAATTCCACCCATGTATAAGGAAAACAATGAAAATAAGATAAAGGGAGAAAAGGCTAAAGGATTTTCTATTCATGAGAGCAGCTTAACCAAGTAAACAAAGGATTCATTTGTGTGTTGTCTTCCAGGCTTTTGCAAGAGAAGGTGCCAAAGTCATAGCCACAGATATCAATGAGTCCAAACTTCAAGAACTGGAAAAGTACCCGGGTAAGCAACTCAGCAGCTTGAACTTGGGATTCAGAGTCCATAAGGTATTATAAAAAACAGTACTCGTCTGCTGAAAGAAAATTACTTGGCTGGTCAGCTCCACCGGCCTTCTTCTTAGAGCCTGATTCTTTGATATCAAATCTATATTCTGTGAACCTACAGACAAAAATCTGTATACTTAAATATATAAAAGTTGTATACTTAAAATTTTTTTTATCCAGCATGTTGAAGGATTCAGTACCTAATTACAAAGTTGTATGTGAAATTTAACAGTTGTTGCGTTAACTTTTAATGACAACTTTCACTTCTGTGCCCTACTCAGCACAGTGCTGTCCAGTAGGAAAATGATGTGAACCACGTGTGTGATTTAAATTTCCTGTGGCTACATTTAAAAAGTAAAAAGAAACAGATGAAAATTAATTTTAGTAATGTATTTTATTTAACTAAATATATCTAAAATACCATTTTAACATACTCAATATAAAAAAAATTTATGGAATATTTTACATTCTTTTTTCATACTAAATCTTTTAAATTCACGTGTGTTGTACACTTACAGCGCATTTCAGTTCTGACTAGCTGCATTTCAAGTGCTTAGTAGCCACATGTGCCTGGTGGCTACCATATTGGAGACAGCTCAGCCCTAAAGTCACATATGATCAGAAACCCTAAGAGATTATGCAAATTATTTCGCTGTGTATCACCCCTTACTGCACCACACTGAACTCAACTCCAGCATCAAAGGACTTCAACTAGAGTTCCTCTGAAAGAAATCAGAACAGACAGCTCATTTGAAAGTTAATTCTTCCAGCAAAATAGAACAGGTTATATAATCAAATGCAAATTAGCACATTGAATTCATGAACGGAATTAGACTATGCTATTTTAATTATTGGATTGTTTATTTATTATTGGAAAATTATTTAATTTTAATAATAGGGAATTTTAACTCCAAGTCAGAAAAACGCTGTTGTACTGAAAAAGTATTGAAAAAGTACTAAGGGAAGAAAGTCCTCCCAAAACTTTCTCCCCTTTCTCTCCTTTTCTATGTCTATAATCTTTTCTTTCTATATCTATAAAAGAATAATAAACCATATTTTTTTTAAAAACATTAAAATAGTGACTTTCTTTTATTAGAGAATGTTTGGGGTTTTTTAGTAACTATTACAGTGTGTCTCTGAGATCCAATGCTGGATCTCTCATGTCTAGCTTTCAAGTGTTTCATCCCTTCTCCTGGCCCCTCATTTCTTCTCCTCGCAATTTAGTGCAGAAATAAGTGATTATACCCTTGACTGACAAAGTTGTTTCCAATAAATAATGGAATTGACATGAAGGTAAAGTGCACAAATGGAAGCAGTCTCCTGTCTCACTGCCCTGCCCTTCCCTACCCCTCACTCAGATAGGATTCAGTGTTCCTGGGGCAGTGACTCACCTCTGGGGAAAGAGCAAGCCTGCGCTCTGTTATTACTGCTGGCTCACTGAGAAGCATCTAATATAGATCATACTTCACTGTAAAGTCTTTTCTCAGAAAAGGCCTTTAGTATTCAATTTAGAGAGTGAAGAGAAAGGGAGGGAAAGAGAGGTGTGTTATTGGGAGTTCAGGATGGGGAGGATTTTAAGATTTTTATTAATGAGATTCTTAAGATTCTTAAGACCCTACCAATGGTCAACAATCCTATGAAGGCAAAATGGACAGATACTGTAATCTTTGTACTTCAAAGCAGCTACATCTACAAGACTAAACATTTTTTATGGGTATAAGTAAATAATTTCCCTTGTTTTATGTTTCAGGTATTCAGACTCGAGTCCTGGATGTCACAAAAAAAAAAAACAAATTGATGAGTTTGCCAATGAAATTGAGAGAGTTGACATTCTCTTTAATGTTGCTGGGTAATTCATAACTTTTTAATTTCATTCTCCTCACAGAAAGTTTTCTATGTCTTTTATTAAAAGAAATTTGATAATATGGCCAAATTATTCTTTGTGAACCCTAATATATTCCTTAGGAAATAAAGCTGGATTTTGGACAGAATTTTTGTTACAAGTAAGATTCAGCAAGTAAAACAGCCATAGAAGTTGACATGTGCTTGGGGCCTAAAGGCACTTAAGGATACTCAAGACAACTGCTACCAATCCAACGCTGTTGATCTACCTAAGGCTGGGGACAGGCTCACACCAGTGGACTTGTCACTGATGTTCCACTAAGACTTATAAAATAAAATTAAAAACTGTTTTCCAGGAGTGTCTTTAAGGCAAAGTATATCTGCCAAAAACTGAGTACTCAGTTTATTGAAATGCGAATGTTCCCCATTTGTTGGCACAACATTCTGGCAAGTTCTTTCTACCTCCCAAGCGCAGCATTTCTTATTAGGACAATTAATCCCAGCAAAAGAAGTTTCACTCTGTTGCTTTATATACAGCACAAAGAGAATGGCTTAATTGAACTTGATAGAGTAGTACCAAACTTGCTGAACCATGCTTGAAGGATGAGAGACTGGAGCTGGAGCAGCCCCATGTGGAGCAGCTAGTGCTTGTGCTCACTCTCCCTTTTCAGGCATGACAGTAGAGATGAGGACAGTTGAGGCTTACGCAGGACTAAGTAGATAGAGTCTGATGTTCCACTTTTCTTGTGTGGTGTTAACGTTTATACTGTGGCATTGATAGAAAAATCCTAGAGCCTTCTTATGTATTTTTATGATTCTTCCTAATCATGTTTCAGTATGAAAAAAGTCTGTCTATTCATAGTTTATCATGTGTTACAATGTATGGAAATTAAAGCAACAATTTATGATTATCTATTTTATAAATAATCTGCTCATCTTTCATAGAAGAATATATTCAGAACCATGAAAAAATCAACTAGCAAAATTATTTTTTGAGCATCTATTAAATTTTCAGCAAAGTAAGGGATATAGAAATATAGCATGTGGTTCTTGCTGTCATTTGATTGAACTGGAAGTACAGTGGTACATGGGAATCACAACTGACAATATTTTATAAGTAATTGCATAATCTTGGTCCAGGGGACAGTGAAATCAATTAGGACCCCATTGTTATAAAGCTTCCTTGAGGAAATGTGACTTGGAAAATAGCAAAGGCTATTTTGAGGGTTTTCTTTTGTTCTGCTTTGTTTACTCAGTATGTCAGAACTGTACAGTAGCGATATTACTTTGCTGCCCTGAGATGGTGAGATACTTGTTTTCCCTGCAACTTTGATTTCCCTTGAGAATGATAAGTTCATGCCACCTGAGGGCACTGCTGCTCTTGAAATCAGAGTCCACTGGGGCAAGTGTCCTCAGTTGTTTGTAATGGCGTTGATATTTCCTGTGCATTTGGTATAGAGCTTCTTATGTTTGGGGGCTCCAGACACTTGCCGCCTTCTTTTAAAAGAAGGATCTTGTTTTCAAATAACGAATTTTTTACCTTAAGTTGTTGAGACACTTACTTACCTAATGTACCAAGTGATACTATGTTTGAATTGTTAAAAGTCTTGGTTAGGGAAGGGACAATGGTCTAAGTCAATAAATGAAAATAAAAATGAAAAGGAAGTGGAATAGAAATCGTTTTTAATGATAATTTTTCCCCATTGTTTAATTACTCTTCCAGTTTTGTTCATCATGGAACCTGGTGACTTTTATTGTGATATTATTTCACACTTACGTAAGCATTACAAGACTAGTACAAAGAACTCCTGTTTACCCTTTATCTAGAGTTCCATTGTTAACATTTTGTCCCAACTACTTAATTAGTTGCATTTTCTCTTCTTATATTCATTTTTTTTCTGAACCATTTGAGAGTGAGTTGCAGACATCATGCTCCCTTTCCCCTGAATTCTTCAGTATTTCGGAAGGACAAGAATATTCTTTTATGCAAATAACAAATCAGAAACTTTAAATATGTATAATACTCTTATCTAATGCAAAATCCATATTCAGAGTTTCCACTTGCCCTGATGTCTTTTAATTTGGAACAGTTCTTCTGCCTCTCATTGTCTTTCTTAACTTTGATATTTTTGAGGAGCACAGGCCAGTTATGTTTTTATAAGGTCCCTCAGTTTGGGTCTGTGTGATGCCTCCTTATGATTAGATTAAGGTTATGCATTTTTGGTAGAAATACAACAGAAGTGATACTGTGTTCTTTTTAGTGCATCTTGATAGGAGACACATGATGTCAATTGATCCCAAGACTAGTGATGATAATTTCGATCGCTTGGTTAAAGTGGTATCCACCAGATTTTTCTATGTAAAGTTAATTATTCCCCATTTTTAACCACTAAATAATTTGTGGGGAGATACTGAGACTGTGTAAATATCTTATTCCTTAATAAACTTTCACTTACTAGTTTTAGCATTAATTTATTACTATGACTTTTAAAAAATGTGGTGATTGATTTCATTTATTTTACGCTTACTGGCATTTACAAAGATGCATTTGAAGAACAACATTTTTAAAAGTTATTTTATCGTGGAGAAACGATGGTGTAAAACAGTAATAGGTCTCAAATTTGAAAATAAATTGCTATGATGAAACAAATGAGAATGTGGAGTCATAAAATATAATAGAAAATAGGGGTGCATGGGATTCTTGGGATTGCTGATTTCAGGTTCTTAGGATAGATACCCAGTAGTGGCATAGCTGGGTCATAGGGTATTTCTATTTTTAACTTTTTGAGAAATCTCCATACTGTTTTCCATAGTGGCTGCACTAGTTTGCATTCTCACCAACAGTGTATGAGGGTTCCCTTTTCTCCACAACCTCTCCAACATTTGTCACTTTTTGTGGTTTTGGATCAGCAATCCTAAGAATCCCATGCACCCCTATGTTCATCGCAGCATTATTTACAATAGCCAAGACATGGAACCAACCTAAATGCCCAGAAACTGACGACTGGATAAAGAAGATATGGTATATATACACAATGGAATACTACTCAGCCATAAAAAAGGACCAAATTGTTCCATTCGCATCAACATGGATGGACCTTGAGGGTATTATGGTAAGCAAAATAAGCCAGACAGAGAAAGACGAACTCTATATGACCCCACTTATAGGTGGAAGTTAACATATAGACAAGGAAAACTGATCGGTGGTTACCAGGGAAAAGGGGGGGTGGGGGGAGGGCACACAGGGTGAAGTGGTGTACTCACATCATTACTAACGATAATGTACAACTGAAATCTCACAAGGTTGTAATCTATCATAATCTTAATAAGAAAAATCATAGAAAAAATATAATAGAAAATAATACAAAGCCAACATATGGATAGGTCTATGGAAATTGTGTTAAAAGCCTGCCAATTCCAGATTTGTTCTATTTCTTGTAATTTGTTTAAGAACAGTTTGCAGAAAAATAACCCATGTGTAACAATTTGCTGCTTTTCCCATTTTTGACCTTTGGTTCCCGACCTTTCTCTAGAATAAAAAATACGGATTGTGGGGGAGATTTGTAGGGGAAAGAAAAAGAGACCCAACTGCTGAGCCTTTAATGAATTTTTATTTACCCTGCAGTCGTTAAAAACAATAGAGACACATTAAATAAAAGAGAACTCTCCAAAAATCTTGTTAAAGCAGGATTTCTCAGCAGGATCACTGTTGATGTATTGGGCCAGATGATTGTTTGTCGTGGGGGCACTCTTGGGTGCGTCGTAAGATGTTTAGCAGTATCCTTCGCCCCTTCCCCACTATATGCCAGTGATGACCCCATCCGCTGTTGTGATCTCCAAAATAGTCTCCAGACATTGTCACATGTACCCTGGGGGCAAAATTGCCCCCGGAGAGAGCTGCTGTCCTCCAGCGGTGTTTTGCTCCAGCTCCCGTGGTGCTTTAAAATTCCTTGGACATGTGCGTGTATAATGTTCACATAGTTAGAAATAGTTTTGATTAAATTTGAGAATCAGTATTTTCACTTAAAAATGTAGTTTACGTAGTTATTTTTTCCATCTTTTTTATTGTGGTAAAAATATACGTAGCATAAAATTTACCATTTTAACCATTTTTAAGTGTACAGTTCAGTGTCTTTAAGTAAATTCATAGTATTGTGTAACCATCGCCACAGTCTATTTGCAGAACTTTTTCATCATCCCAAAGAGAACCTGTGTATCCATTAAACAGTAATTCCCCGTTCCTGCTCTCTCTATCCTCTGTTAATTTCTGTTCTGATTTCTGTTTCTTTCAGTTGTTTTTAATCCATTTAGCTATAGCGTAATTTACTCTATTATTCTCTGTGACAATGGCTTCATTCATTCTTATAAGGCGTTTTAAAAGGTTATTTCTTTAGTTTATATTCCTAAGAGAGGGATTAGTGAATCAAAGGTTATGACGTTTATGATTCTTCTGTAATTTACCAATTGCTTTCTAAAGGGTTTATACTTATTTACACTGTTAGCATAATGTGTGAGAGTACCCATTTCACTGTACCTTCATTGGGCATTATATTTTCAGTTGTTGGGTGTAAAATGGTACCTTGCTATAAAGAGGTTAAAGGTAGTTCAACACATTTTACTAATTGCATCTTTTGTGAGAATTGTTCTATTCTTTGTCCTTGATGTCCTTGTCTATTCCTTTGATGACAAAATTTTTTAAAATGTATTTGATATCTTAATAGAAATAGATGTTAGTTTTTCATCATATTTCTGGGGGTATTTTTCTTGGCTTGTTTTCCTTTTTATTTAAATTGTTACGGTCTTGAAACTTACAAATATAACTTGGCTTGGCTTAGGTCTTTCACCATAACAGATTATAGTTGGCAGGGATGGGGAATAGCATTCTGTGAAAATCAGAAGTAATTTTTATGTGACTGGAAATGTTCTTTTAACATGTTCATAGTCATGTCTAAGAATATACTGTTTATACTGTTTTACCTTTTTTTTTTTGAGGAAGATTAGCCCTGAGCTAACATCTGCTGCCAGTCGTCCTCTTTTTGCTGAGGAAGACTGGCCCTGAGCTCACATCCGTGCCCTTCTTCCTCTACTTTATATGTGGGACGCCTGCCACAGCATGGCTTGACAAGCGGTGCCATGTCTGCAGCCAGGATCTGAACCCGTGAACCCCGGGCCCCCAAAGAGGAACGTGCAAACGTAACTGCTGCACCACCGGTCTGGCTCCTGTTTGCTTTATCTTTAATAATTTAAGTGGATTTTTCTAACTTTTGTTTTATTTCTAGTGTTGTATTTGAATTTGCTATTCCTTTCTCTAAAAGAGAGCTCTGCAAGTTTTTATGTAATAACGATTTTAGAAGTGAAATTTTCATGGTTTTGAATCTTGTAATGGTATGGCTAGTCTTTTGCTTTCTAAGAACTGGCTAAGACCATATGCGTAGATACATTTATTTCCTCTTATTTACTGTATTTCTGTTTTTCAAGAAAAGTACCTGAGGACAGGATTTTTCCTCCATGTGGACGCTAGACATATTTAATGATATCCTTCTAAGGAAGCAAGGGTATGGTTCATATTTCCTTAGTTTTGAGTAGTGTGGCCTAGTTGTGATCCAGTTATAAAAGAGTGAGGAGTTCAAAACATTTCCTTTTATTCATAAATTTGTTTCATCAAAGTTATTGTTAAAGCCAACATTTATTTGTGTAACGATAGATAATAAATCTTTGTTATTTGTTGCATGTGCTTTTCTAAAAATTAGGAAACATGGTAGGGGGAGGAAGTCTGTCTTTACTCTTGGGCCAGATCTCTGTGAGGATTATTGAGTCTCTTGCTTTTGAAAAGATAATTAGTTAACAATGATAAACAGTGGAATGATGGGCAAAGTAGATTTATTATATGACACAGCTCCCGTTCAGCGATGATAGCTAGCTTGATTTACACTTAGACTTAAATAGTTGGTGAAGGAATGAAATAACTTTGAAACTTTGGGTGATATAAAGTAAGTCAAGGTATTATCAGGTTATGGGTAGTGTTTTTAATAGAATGAAATATTGAAAAAGCACTGGAGTAATACCATGCTTTCTGTAACTTAGTTCTGGGTCTTCTATTACTTGTGTGTCCCTAGGTCTCAATTCTTTCTTTCTTTCTTTTTTATTTGTGTGAGGAAGATTGGCCCTGAGCTGACATCTGTTGCCAATCTTCCTCCTTTTGCTTGAGGAAGATTGTTGCTGAGCTAACATCTGTTCCAACCTTCCTCTATGTTATGTGGGATGCTGCCACAATGTGGCTTGATGAGCAGTGTGTAGGTCTACACCCAGGATCCAAACTGGGGAAACCCGTGCTGCCAAAGCGAGTGTGTGAACTTAACCACTTGGAAAGTCAAATATAAAGTTGGATTGATGATCCCTTTCAGAAGCAAATTTAATAGCTGGAACGTTATCTTAACAGTCATCTAGTAAAGTTCTCTCATTTTACAAGTGAGGAAATTGAGCTCTACTGAGGTTGCAGTTTGCTTAAGGTCATAACTCTAAGTAGTAATTAGGACTAGAACCAAGATTATTTGACTCCCAGATCAGGGTTCTTGGTGCAGTACTATGCTTTTAATAGCCCATTAGGATTTTTTGTATGTATTTTATAACAATGAAGAATGTAGAATATTTTTCTGTAAGTCATGTCAGAACTCTTGTTCAAGAAACCAAAGGACACTTGTTATGTCTTAAAGTAATTTTTACAGTTTTGTGTCATTGCTACAGTCTCAAGGAAGTAAATTAGCTACAATTCTATTGTTGTGACAGTGGATTATTTAGAATCTTCTTGATTCCTTGTGTTTTTGTTCATATGCTTCAGAGTTGTTTCCTTACTATTTAAATTAAGATAAGGTGATTATTTACTGAAATCACTACAACATAACTCAGAAGCTAAGGGAACTTTCTAGGAGTGTGCAATTAGTGACATAGTTGTTTTCGATCAGAAAAGTTTCCTTTTCTAATCTCAAAGTAGTTTGTATGTGTTCTTTGTTCTGATGTACAGTTTCTACTTTGGATTTGCATGCTCCATAGTTTTGACTCTGTTTTAAGTTCCATAACCAGTTTAACAGTATGACCTTTAGGGGTCAGAATAAATTCCATTTGCTAGGTAGAAAGGTCTTGATGCCTACCTATAGCAGGAGGAAGTCTGGAATAGGAGAAAAAAAGTGAGAGTAAACCAATTCTAGTCTTCTATAAAATTTGAGTAATTTAAACTAATCTTTCTGCTGTGAAAAAATATTCCTTATTTGACCTTTCCATCGTATGTCTTATATTAGAACTTGGAATTCCATTTCTTTATTACCTATGTGATTTTATTATGGTGAAAAATGTGGAATAAGTTAGAAGTTGGCCAAAGAACAGTTACCCTTCCCTTACATTCTTTGATCAGAGTGGGGAAAGTCCAGAAGCTTGGATCAGATTTATGGAACTCATGTCAAGTCCTGGTAACTCTCTTACTACTTTCCTAAATGCACACTATAATAATAGATCAAGAAATATGGAGGTACCCAGAAGATTTAGAACTTAATTGTCCATAAAAACAAGGATCAGTATCTTTCTACAAGATTATCGTTTAATGGGGAGCCAGGATTAGTTACACCTTTAATACTATAAATAGTTGAAACAGCTTATTTTATCTGCAAAGTAAAAAACATCCAACTATACAAATAAGATAAGGATTGTTTTAACCATTCAGCTTATTCAGCAAATACTTATTAAATGGCTGTTTATTTACTAGGGGATACAGTCGTGACGTCCATACTATCCTGTGGCTCTAGAGAGCTGTTTCTTTCTAGTGTCATATGTATTTGTGGAATTTTTATGTAATCAAGTAGAATATGTTTAATTATAGCTGTGTTTGATTTGCTGTAAATTCAGGACATTGGACTCACTTGTTTAAAGCCCCCATCTAATTAAAACATTGCTAAGAATTGTTTTTCCTGAGTACTTTCTTTTTTTTCTTTTTTTCCTGAGTACTTTAAAAATCTCTCCCCATTTTTTACTTGCTATATTAAATGAAAGCAAACCTCTACTTCTTAAGTACTTTGTAATTCAGATCTGGCTAAGGTATGATTTGGGAGTTATCAACTACATTTAGATTCTGGCTCCACAATTTATTTACATTGTGACTTCGGGCAAGTTACCTAACCTCCCTGTGCCTCAGTTTTCTCATCCGTACAATGGAGATAATAATAGTACCTATCTTATAGGGTAGTTCTGAGGATTACCTGAGATAATGCGTGTTAAGCACTTAGAACAGTACTTAACCCAGTAAATGTTACCTATGGCGGTTGAATCTTCTCTAGGAACACCCAGTGAGGTGTAAGGGCAGGGGACGCTTGAAATGAATGACTTGTATGTTTTTATGTCATGAATTCACAAATAAGCATTAATCCATGTTTAACTGAATATAATCAGAAGTGTGTGAGTTTAAATTCTAGATTTCCTTACTTATATAAATGCTTATCTATACAAATTTGAGTACCTACTGTTTATAGGCCACTTATTCTAGGGTATAGAACACTGAGCTAGGTGTTAAAATAATATTCTTTATATATTTAACTTTCTTATTCTGGAAAATCACAAGTGTATTCAAAAAGAAGAAAATAGAACCCTGCCAAGTACCTGTCACCAAGCTTCAACAATTACCATCTCATGGTTAGTTGAATTTCATATATACCCACCCAGGTCCCCCCTCACTGGATTATTTTGAAACAAATTCCAGACATCATATTATTATATTGAATTTTTTTGTTTTTTAAAAAAACTGTGCCGTAGAGTGTTTGCCTAAAATGAACTATTTGCAAAAAGACAAGTTGATTTTTTTTTATTTTCTTTTGGTGCCAATACAAGAAACAGGTAGCATTCTTGATTTCCTTTAAGTGGTAGTATCTTTGGTGTTTGGCGTCCATCATAATTGTAGTTTAGAGGTTATTATACTCTTCATGTTATTTTTTTAAAGATTTTTTATTTTTTTCCTTTTTCTTCCCAAAGCCCCCCAGTACAGAGTTGTACGTTCTTCGTTGTGAGTCCTTCTAGTTGTGGCATGTGGGATGCTGCCTCAGCGTGGTCTGATGAGCAGTGCCATGTCTGTGCCCAGGATTCGAACCAACGAAACACTGGGCCGCCTGCAGTGGAGCGCGCAAACTTAACCACTCGGCCATGGGGCCAGCCCCTACTCTCATATTATTGAAGTATAAATATTTCAACATTTTATTATGAAAAATTTTCAAACTTACAGCTAGATTGAAAAAATTTTACATATACTTACTGGAGTCTACCTTTAGTATTTTACTGTACTTATTTCATCACATATTTATCTATCTATCCAACTCTCCATTGATGTAACAATCCATCTTGTTTTCTTATTCATTTCAAAGTAAACTGAAGAGATCAGGATAATTGAAGTTTAATTTTTAAAGTTGCCTTTTCAACTAGATTTTATCAGATTTCTTGTTCTGCATAAAATTTGTTGTTGTGAATGATGGTTTATATCTGAAGTTCTGAGTTGTGACAACTCATTCTCTGTGGTTTCAGTGCTTCTCATTTTGAACTTTGCTTTCATACACTGGGAACCTTTCTTAGAGTATTTAGCTTATGTCCCAGTAATTCATATTTAGCCAACACTAAATAGAATGAATAATGAGGGTTTTGCATGTGTGTTTTCACTGGTCTTTTAAAAAACACTATTCTAGGAAGTCCTTGTGTGTCCCAGGGTGATACAGCAAACTAATATGCTATTTTAGGAATCTCCTTTAAATTTTTCCATTTAACGATTATTTTGAGGGCCAAAAGTCGCTGTTTTGGTGTGTAGCTCTTTTTCTTGGATCTTGGTATTCTGTAAAGTGCCTAAATATACTTTGATCTCCACATGACTGTGTAACTTGTGACAGAAAAAGCTGTTCTCCACACCATGAGCTTCTTGAATGCTAATGATAGCCATGTAGTAAATGCTTATTGAGTAAATAAGTAAGGCAAATGTATCAATTCTTATCTTTATTTTGTTTTTTGAAGTTTTCGTTTCCCTTAAAACTTACATGAAGGAAAGAAGGCTACTTTTATTCTCTGTAGAACAAAGTGAAGTAAGTTGTTTATATTCTAAATACTTCGTTAGCATATTTTCAGACTTAAGTTATTGTAAGGTAGAGGTAATGAGAGTTCTAGAACATGCACACTCTGAATTTATTTAATTGTGAAATATTCCAGACAAGAACACAATATAAATACCTTTCCACCTACTACCCAGCCTTATGAAATCTTATGTCACATTTGCTTCAGATTTCTTTTAGAGAAGTAAAACATTACAGGTAGACATGAGGTCTCATGGATTTTAAAATATTGTCTACATATATGAACATATAATGGACACGTTTTTACGTAGTCATAAACATTATTTAGAATTCTTTTGGTTTCCTAAGTTTAAGTTGCACCCTACAGTACATATTATTTTACAGCTTGCTTTTTTGTTTAGTGTTGTTTTGGGGAGTATGAAGTAGCCTCAGATCAGCACTATCCAAAACAATAGCCACTATCTCTGGCTATTGAGTATTTGAAATGTAGCTAGTGTGAATTGAGATGTGCTGGAAGTGTATTTGCACAATGGGTTAAGACAAAATGAAAAAATTATGTAAAATCTCATTACGAATTCCTTTATATTGTATATTGAAGTGATAATTTGGATATATTGGGTTAAATAAGATATTAAAATTAATTTCACCTGCCTTTTCAATTTCCTTAACTTGGCTTCTAGAAAATTTTACATTATATTTGTGGCTCATGTTTGTGGCTTACATTACATTTCTTTTGGACAACACTAATCTAGATTGCTCACTTTTCATTCCTGTTTAGTATTAAGTTGTATGAGTAAACTGTAATTTATCTACCCTTGGTGGATTTTTGAATCTTTTTCTAATTTGGTGCTATTAAATGTGGTTCCATAAACACTCTTCATCATGTCTCCTTTGAACATATGCTAGCGTTTCTTCAGGAGATCAATTTTACTTAGGTCATAATAGTTTATAACATTGTGAAATTCCAGTTGTACATTATTATTTGTCACTCACCATATATATGTGCCCCTTTAGCCCTTATCCCCACCCCCGAACCTCCTACCCTTAGGTAACCACTAATCTGTTCTCTGTCCATGTATTTATCTTCCACATGAGTGAAATCATACGGTGTTCATCTTTTTCTGTCTGGCTTATTTAGCTTAACATAATATCCTCAAGTTCCATCCATGTTGTTGCAAATGGGAAGGTTTTGTCTTTTGTTATGGCTGAGTAGTATTTCATTGTATATAACTACCACATCATCTTTATTCAATCATCAGTCGATGGGCACTTGAGTTGCTTCCACATCTTGACTATTGTGAATAATGCTGCAAAGAACATAGGGGTTCATGGGTCTATTTAAATTGTTGATTTCAAGTTCTTTGGATAAATACCCAGCAGTGGCATAGCTGGATCATATGGTAGTTTTATTTTTAATTTCTTGAGAAATCTCCATGCTGTTTTCCATAGTGACTGCACCAATTTGCATTCCCACCAGCAGTGTATGAGGGTTCCCTTTTCTCCACACCCTCTCCAACATTTGTTCTTTTTTGTCTTGGTGATTATAGCCATTCTGACAGGTGTAAGGTGATACTTAGTGTAGTTTTGATTTGCATTCTCCTGATGATTAGTGATGTTGAACATCTTTTCGTGTGCCTGTTGGCCATCTGCTTTGGAGAAATGTCTGTTCATATCCTCTGCCCTTTTTTTTTTTTTTTTTTGGGTGGCTCAAACAGCAGAAGTTTATTTTCTCATAAGGAGGCTGTAAGTCAGAGATGAAGGTGCCACCAGAATTGGTTTCTGGTGAGACCTCTCTTCTTACCTTGTGGACAGCCACCTTTCCCTGTGTCCTCACATTCCTCTGCCCATTTTTTGATTGGGTTGTTTGTTTTTTTGTTGTTGAATTGTATGAGTTCTTTATATAGTATGGAGATTAACCCCTTGTTGGATATATGACTTGCAAATATTTTCTCCCAGTTGGTGGGTGGGTTGTCTTTTTGTTATGTTCTTGGTTTCCTTGGCCTTGCAGAAGCTCCTTAATCTGATGAAGTCCCATTTGCTTATTTTTTCTTTTGTTTCCCTTGCGAGAGTAGACATGGTATTTGAAAAGGTACTGCTAAGACCGATGTCAAAGAGTATACTGCCTATATTTTCATCTAGGAGTTTTATAGTTTCACGTCTTATCTGCAGGTCTTTAATCTCTTTTGAGTTGATTTTTGTGTATGGCGAGAAAGATAATGGTCTACTTTCATTCTTGTGCATGTAGCTGCCCAGTTTCCCCAGCACCATTTATTGAAGAGACTTTGCTTTCTCCATCGTATGTTCTTAGCTCCTTTGTCGAGGATTAGCTGTCCATAGATGTGTGGTTTTCTTTCTGGCTTTCAGTTCTGTTCCATTGATCTATGTGTCTGTTTGTGTACCAGTACCATGCTGTTTTGATTACCATAGCTTTGTAGTATATTTTGAAGTCAGGGATTGTGATGCCTCCAGCTTCATTCTTTTTTCTCAGGATTGGTTTCACTGTTTGGGGTCTTTGGTTGCCCCATATGAATTTTAGCCTTCTTAGTTCTCTTTCCCTGAAGAATATCATTGGGATTCTGATTGGGATTACATTGGATCTGTAGATTTCTTTAGGTAGTATGGACATTTTAACTATGTTTATCTTCCCAATCCATATGCCTGGAATATTTTTCCGTTTTATAATGTCATTATTGATTTCTTTCAATAATGTCTTATAATTTTCATTGTATAGGTCTTACCTCCTTGGTCAAATTTATTCCTAGATATTTTATTCTTTTTGTTGCACTTGTAAATGGGATTGTATTCTTGAGTTCTCTTTCTGTTAGTTCATTATTAGAGTATAGAAATGCAACTGATTTTTATAAGTTGATTTTGTACCCTGCAGCTTTGCTGTAGTTCTTCATTATTTCTAGTAGTTTTCCAGTGGATTCTTTAGGATTTTCTATATATAAAATCATGTCATCTGTAAACACTGAGAGTTTCACTTCTTCATTGCCAGCTTGGATTGCTTTTATTTCTTTCTCTTGCTTAATTGCTCTTGCCAAAATATCCACTACTGCATTGAATATTAGTGGAGATTGTCTTCTTCCTGTTTGTCTTAGAGGGATGGTTTTCAGTTTTTCCTTGTTGAGTATGATGTTGGCTGTCAGTTTGTCATATATGGCCTTTATTATGTTGAGGCACTTTACTTCTGTACCCATTTTGTTGAGAGTTTTTATCATAAATGGCTGTTGGATCTTGTCAAATGCTTTCTCTGTGTCTGTTGAGATGATCATATAGTTTTTATTCCTCATGTTGTTAATGTGGTTTATCACATTGATTGATTCGCAGATGCTGAAGCATCCGTGCATCCCTGTATAAATCCCATTTGATCATGGTGTATGATGCTTTTAATGTATTGCTGCATTCAGGTTGCCACTGTTTTGTCGAGGACTTTTGCATGTATGTTCATCAGTGATACTGGCCTCTAATTTTCCTTCTTTGTGTTTTCCTCATCTGGCTTTGGGATCAGGGTGACAGTGGCCTTGTAGAATGTGTTAGGAAGTGTTCCATCTTCTTGAATTTTTTGGAAAAGTTTGAGAAGGATAGGCACTGACTCTTCTTTGAATGTTTCCTAGAATTCTCCAGAGCAGCCATTTGGTCCTGGACTTTTGTTTTCTGGGAGGCTTTTGATTACTGTTTTAGTCTCTTTGCTTGTGATTGGTCTATTCAGATCCTCTGTTTCTTCTTGACTTAGTTTTGGGAGGTTGTATGAGTCTAAGAATTTATCCATTTCTTCTAGATTGTCCCATTTGTTGACATACTGTTTTTCACAGTCTTCTCTTATAATCCTTTGCATTTCTGTGGTATTCGTTGTAATTTCTCTTGTTTCATTTCTAATTATATTTACTTGAGCCTTTTTCCTTTTTTCCTTAGTGAGTCTGGCTAAGGGTTTGTGAATTTTGCTTATCTTCTCAAAGAACCAGCTGTTAGTTTCATTGATCTTTTCTACTGTTTATTTGATTTGTTTCATTTTTTTCTGAACTTAGTTTTTATTATTTTCTTCTTTCTGCTGACTTTGGATTTTGTTCTTCATTTTCTCTGTTAGGCATAGTTTAAGATTGCTTATTGGAGATTTTTCTTGTTTCCATGGTGGACCTGGATTGCTGTGAATTTCCCTCTCAGGACCTCTTTTGCTGCATCCCATATGACTTTGTATGATGTGTTTTCATTTTCATTTGTCTCCAGATATTTTTTGATTTTTCCTTTGATTTCTTCAGTGATCCATTGGTTGTTCAGTAGCATGTTGTTTAGTGTCCACATATTCATGACTTGCCCAGCTTTTTTCTTGTAGTTGACTTCTAGTTTCATAGAATACAGTTGAAAAAGATGCTTGATATGATTTCAGTCTTAAGTTCTTGAGGCTTGCCTTGTTTCCCAACATATGGTCCGTCTTTGAGAATGTTCCACGTGTACTTGGGAACAATGTGTATTCTGCAGTTTTTGGATGGAATGTTCTATACATATCTGTTAAGTCCCTCTGCTCTAGTTTTTCATTTATATCCCATGTTTCCTTGGTGACTTTCTGTATGATCTATCCATTGATGTAAGTGGGGTGTTAAGGGCCCCTACTATTATTGTTTTGCTGTTAATATCTCTGTTTAGGTCAGTCAGTAGTTACTTTGTGTACTTTGGTGCTCCTGTGTTAGGTGCATATACTTAAAAGTGTTATATCCTCTTGGTGTAGTGTCCCTTTTATTATTATATACTGCCTGTGTTGTCTCTCATTGCCTTTTTTATCTTGAAGTCTACTTTGTCTGATACAGGTATGGCAAGACCTGCTTTCTTTTGTTTTCCCTTAACTTGGAGTATTGTCTTCCATCCCTTCTAAGCCCGTATTTGTGTTTAGAGCTGAGATGTTTCCTGGAGGCAGCATATTGTTGGGTCTTGTTTTTTTAATCCATCCAGCCACTCTGTGTTTTTTGATTGGAGAATTCACTCCACTTGCATTTATAATGATTATTGACATATGAGGGCTTAATGCTGCCATTTTATCACTTGTTTTCTGGTTGTTCTGTATTTCCCTTGTTTCGCAATCCGGTGTATTTCTGACTGTGAATTAAGTTTGGCGACTCTCTATGAGGGTTTTCTCAGTTTTGTCTTTATTTATCATTTGTGTCTCTGTTCTGAGTTTTTGTTCAGTAGTTATCGTGAGGTTTGTATAAAAGATCTTGTAGATGAAATAGTCCATTTTCTGATAGCCTCTTATTTTCTTAGTCTGAGCAGGTTCCATCTCTTCCTTCTTCCCTGAGTTATTGTTGTCACAACTTAATCCGTTTTGTGAGTTTTGGTTAAAATGAAGTGATTATAGTTATTTTTGATGTTTTCCTTCCCTTTTTCTTTAACGTTATAATTGTTTGCTAACCTGTTGTGATAGAGAGTTGTAATATTCTGTTTTTGTCTATCTCCTCGCTCAAGGCTTGGTTAACCCTTTTTTTTTGAGGTATGAGGGCCTTCGTGATCATTTCTTTTATGGGAGGTTTTGTGGCAGTGAACTCCTTTAGCTTTTATTCATCTGGAAAAGTTTTTATTTCTCCAGCATATCTGAAGGATATTTTTGCTGGGTAGAGTATTCTCGGCTGAAAGTTTTTGTCTTTCAGAATTTTGAATATATCATTCTGCTCTCTCCTAGCCTCTAAGGTTTCTGCTGAGAAATCTGAAAGCCTGATAGGGGTTCTGTTGTAGGTTATTTTCTTCTGCCTTGCTGCCCTTAATACTTTTGGTCTTTGATTTTTGCCAGTTTTACTAATACATGCCTTGGAGAAGGTCTTTTTATGTTGATGTAATTAAGAGTTCTATTGACTTCATTTACTTGTAATTCCAGCTCCTTCCCTGGCTTTGGGAAGTTCTCAGCTATTATTTCTTTGAACAAGCTCTCTGCTCCTTTCTCCCTCTGGAATACCGATTATCCTTATGTTACATTTTGTAATTGAGTTGGATATTTTTTCATTTGTTTGTAGTCTTACTTCTATCTCCTCATCCTTCTGAAGCATTTGCATATTTCTTTCTTCTAAATTGCTAATTTTGTCCTCCATAATATCACCTCTGTTTAAAGACTCCAAATTTTTCTTTATCTTATTCATTGTGTTTTTCATTGCCAGCATTTCTGATTTTTTTTTTCTATATCTCATTGAGTTTTTTTGTGATAGTTATTTTGAATTGTCCGTCAGTTAGATTGTAATTTTCTGTGGCTTCAGGATTCATTTCTGGGTCATTTACTTTCTGGTCTGTAGTGTTAATATATCTCTTCATACTATTTGATGGGGTGGATTTGTGCTGTTGCATAGTGGTAGTATCTAGTCACAGCTGCCTCTTCCCACCACGGGAGGGCCGGGCAGAACCTGTGTATTCTGAGCCCACTGCAATCCCTGGCAGGTGTGCTTGTCCTTTGGAAGTTGTGCTGACAGGGCCCATCTGCATTTGCCCACTGGCCACCGCTGCTTTACACACATAGGTGTGCAGGCGCTCTGGTGAGAGTCCCTTGCTCTGGATGAGCTGATGTGCCAGGCAGGGGAAGGCTGCTTTCTTTTGCTGCGTGATCCTGGGGGTGCTCCTGCTCTGTACTCACTCTCTGCCCTTCTGGGCTGCTCAGCTTGGGGAAGACGCCCCCGTGATTGCTAAGCCTCCTCTGTGTGGAGTGTTGCCACAGGCTGGGAGACAACTCTGAGATTGAATGCGTTCCCCTGGAGGGCTGCCCTTTCCCCCTCTCTTCTCTCAGAGCCATGCATGGTGTTATGCTCTAGATTGCTGCCGTTCGAGGGGGGACAGGAGATCCCCTTACCTCCTTCCGCTGCCTCCTGTGTGGTCCAGCACCTTCATCTTCAGACATATGGCTGTGTGGATCTCTCAGACATCTCTTGTATTGTGTCAGTTTCCTCTGTTGGTTTATGAGTGTCCTTTTCATTGTATCTTAGGGGGGGAGAGTGTAAGGCAAGACCTCACTCTGCCATGATGCTGATGTCACTCCTTTGTTTCTTATTAGAATTGCCAAATTGCTCTCCATAATGACTTTATTAATTTACACTTCCACTGGCAGTTTGAGAATTTTCTTGTTCTGCAGTTCTTTATTGTGGCCAGTGTGTTTTTGTAGACACCTATAACTTAACACTGAAGTTTTTAACAGCGCAGACAAGCATTGGTAATTCTTTAAGTGAAGATAAAATAAGTGTCACCATATTTTTCTCAGCGAATCTTTTGTAATAGTTAATACACGTAGCCCTTTTTTTTTTGGTACTTATGATCTGAATAAATAAAAATTGATTTTAAAATTTACCAGCTGTGCTATATATCCTATTAGTATGCAGCTGCAATTCTTACAATGAAAGCATATCCCTCTTTAAGTGCTGTTAGCTGGAAAAAAATCTTATGGCATCTTTACATGATGGAATACTATGCTGCCACTAAAAATTATGTTTTAGAAGAATATTTAATGATGCAGGAAAATATTTACAGTATATTAATGGACAGGAAAGGTTACAAACCAGTAGAGTAACCATTCAGTTTTGTTAAAACCAAATGTGTGTTAACATTTTCCCCTACGATTATCTCTGGATGGTGGGATTTTAGATGACATTCTATTTTGTACTTCACACTTTTCTTTATATTTTACTTTCAGTAGTGGATTTATCATCAGGGAAGAAGGATGTGGAGGAGAGTCCTTAGTAACCATATGCTAAAACTTCCACACCTGGACTATTGTTATAGAAAAGATAAGTGAGTAAATGAGCTGTAATTGTTTTCATTTTCAAAGACGAATTAGTGCTTTTCTTTTATTAAATATCAGGCTTTCCTTAAGATGCAAATGGAACAAAGCTATATTATTGTTTACCGGTTGTTTTTCCATTATTAGAGGAATATTTCAAAGAATATCTCATAAATTATTGAGGGATTGTCATTTAACTTAAGTAAGAGGTCTATTTGCATTTGGTATTTTCTCTTCTCGGGGAAAGGAAGTAGAGGAAAATCGATTAATCTCCAATCCTTTGGAATACAATTCAAATAGTTTGAGCTCTACTCTCAACTTGCTTTCATTTGGAATTACATGATATAGCGATAGATTTGGGTTCAAATCCAATTCTCTTGCTTTGTAACTTTGGGTGACTTTGGAAAGTTGGTTTTTCATCTGTGCAATGGAAACAATAACACCTAAATGAAAATCTTTATAAGATGTTTAGCATAGTGTAAGCTCTTAACAAAATTGACTAGCTTTCTTTTCTTTTTTTTTGAGGAAGATTAGCCCTGACCTAACATCCGTGCCCATCTTCCTCTACTTTGTGTGTGGGACGTCTACCACAGCATGTCTTGCCAAACAGTGCCATGTCTACACCTGGGATCCGAATCAGTGAACCCCAGGCCTCTGAAGCAGAATGTGCACACTCAACTGCTGTGCCAATGGGCCGCCCCCCCCTTTTCTTTTTCTTAAGATTTTATTTTTCCTTTTTCTCCCCAAAGCTCCCTGGTACATAGTTGTGTATTTTTACTCGTGGGTCCTTCTAGTCGTGGCATGTGGGATGCCGCCTCAGCATGGCTTGATGAGCAGTGTGCCATGTCTGTGCCCAAGATTCGAACCAGTAAAACCCTGGGCCACCAAAGCAGAGCCCGTGAACTTAACCATTAGGCCACGGGGCCAGCCCCTTGACTTTCCTTTTTTGCTCCTTTTCTATTTTTTGGAGTGGATTTACTTAATAGTTGGAGAGAGAATTGATTAGGTATGAATTCTATGAAAAGAGCTATGAATAGCTGTGATGTACATATCCCAAAGTATGGAAGTTACCATATAAGTTGATTCTGATTTTTCATACCTTCCTTCTCAGGTGTCTATCACCTGGAGTATCGAGTTCACTACATTCTAAAGATGAGCTAAACACTGTTTTTTCGAAGATGATCTAATGTGTTTATATATCTTTTGCCTCTGGCATGATGGTTTTATTGCTTGTGTAAAAAACTTATTATTTCAGAGCTTAATTAATATTTTTCAAAACTCTGTTTAGTTAGCCACTTGTGTTGCAGATTTTATCTGATTCAGTTTTTATTGATTAGGGAAATAAGCTTTGTTTTTATCTGGAGAGATTTGCTTTTTAGCACTCTCTCAAAATTGAGTAGTAGTCCACAAATTAAATGGTTACCATAGTAGCTTGTGGATGGGCTTAGTTATGACACTAAATATTTAGCTATAGAATAGGAACGTGACTTTTGTTTTCTCTCAGGAAATCTAGATTTTGGTTTTCTCCACTTTCTTCTTTACCAAAAGAGAAATAAGGCTTTTATTTAAACTGGGTTTAAGTACTCTTTGTATGACAATATATAGGGATATAAATTCACTCTGAATCAAGTTCTAGAGGAAAATAGATTTTGTTACAATGAGTAGAAGTAAAATTGTATTTCTGCTTCATTTGAGGGTAGTTTGTCTTTTAACTTACTTAAATCTAAATTCATTCCCTTTGAGCTAAAATAAACTTCATCCTGTTAAAAACCTCCTAAAGGTTTCCTTTTTTGAAAGAATTTAGCATGCTTTTGTAGAAAATAAAGGCAGTAATACTTGTTTACTTTTTGTGTTAAAGTGAATAGAATGTATTGAATTTGGGTAGATTTGCCTTGAATGGAATGATAAATCTAAGCTTTGCAAATATTTACCACCTTCAAGTGATCTACGTTTTCCCTTGACTTTATGTTAAACCATTACACCTTTCTCTTTTAATACAGGAAACATTTGTGGTTCAGTGTTTGCTTTTCCAAGGTATTCTTTCAGGAAATTCCTGACCCTCTAGCAAATTTTGGTTCTTAAAATGGAGGTTAGCAGTTGTTGGAAATAAGGTAAAGAGTTTTAACCCTAAAGGAAGCTATATAAAAATTAGGTGTAGTCAAAGATTTAAAAAGCATTAGGTAATTCATAGTTATAGGGATGGACCCCCCCTTTCTTCCCTAGATTACTCCTGGGCTACTTAACAGCCTTTTTTCACTATTAGATTGTGAGTTCCTTGAGGTGAGGTCTTAATATATTTTTTATTCCAATACCAAGTGTCCAGAATAGATTCAGCATTTGGTAAATATTGTAAAATGACTAAGTGAATCTAACTCCTCATGAATAAGACGTGAAATCTGACTGGTTAACTGGGTTTAAAACCCTTATCAATTCGGGAAGAGTTTAAATGGAAGTTTTCCAGGCAACAGATATTTGTGAAGGTGACCTGAATTGCCTTTGCTTTGTAATTTTAATGCTACACGGTTACTTTAAAGGATTTTCAAAAAAGCATCAACCATTAGAAAGTTATATCTATTAGTCTTGTTTCCTTATTATATTGTTACTCCTAGATTATGACTCATCTTTCCCCTGAGGCATCAGCCTGCTAAAACAGACCCATATGACTTTTTCATGTGTTAAACCAGACTGGAAAATTCGAAACTCAGGATCTTTGGCCATTTCTGAATCTCTTTTATTAATCATAATGGAATTATAAGAAAACCATTTAATAGTTAAAGAAGATAGGCTATTTGCATTCTGGGAGTGGTATTAATTTTAGTTTTCTGAGATCGGTGCCATCAGCTGAAAAGAAATGAATGAGGAAGTTTAACCAGAGTGACAAGGAATGAGTTGTAGTTTTGGGTGGTAAGACGAGAATTAGGTTTTACGTACAGGGCAAGATGCTCAACTATCAGAATGAGTACACACAGACTAGGAACTCTAGTTGTCTTGAGGTAGGAGGATTAGAGCTGATGTTGGACAGGTTTGTTGGGTTGTATTCTACTCCTCATCTATCAGAATTGCAGAACTTACTGATTTTCTCTTGTTTCTTCTTAGTTGAGTCCTCTCTTTATGCTAATCTTCATGTAACTTTAATGGTTAGGCACGGCGTACAGAATTAGTTTGCTTCTGATCAACTCCTTATGAATTCTTCCGTTTACTTCTGCACAGTCTTAAGATGGCTTCTACAAAATGTAGAACCGCTATTCTGAGTTTTTACTCAAATGAGTTAGATCCAAGGTTTTGTGAAAAAAATGATCGCCTCCTTTTTGTTTTTAGAGAAATCTTCAGTGGTATTCAAGAGATTTTCCGTGGCTCTTTGTATGCAGGATACTTATTTATGAAGGACTACCTTTTAATGTATCTTGTGTGAGGACTCAAAGAGAAGGTCTTAGGTTTCAGTAATGCCATGTTGGTTGTGGTAAACTTTGGACGCTGTCTTTAGAAAAATAAAATTAATCTTCTAAGATGACTATTCTGTGTTACCCATGCTGGTGTGACCTGTTGTCTCATATACTTAATTTTTATATCCTTAGATGGCTGGGAGGCCTGAATGATTTTTTGAGATGATGTAGAATAGACACCAGTCTTGTTTATTTCTTGTTTCAGTATTTTCTCTTCCCCTCCTTTTTTTTCTTTTTGAAAAGGAACAAAAGTTTGTTATATTCCCAGAAATTTTTGAAGTTTAAGATGTTAATATTTCTCAAGGGTCAAGAGAAGCACGTGGGTTTAAAAAGTCTAGGTCTTTTAGAGGATCTCTAGAGAGATCTCTGAAGAATTAAAAAGGGAAGATACCATTTGACTTCCCTTATTTGTGGCACAAGCTTCCTGCCAGACTGTCTGGTACTTTGGTCCTTTCTGTGTCCCAGTACAAAATTAATATTAAGCAATTAATGTTAAATAGAAAGTAATACAATAATAAGATTCAAGTAGAGTTGAAGGCCAAAAAATCTTATTATAGAGAACAGAAATTGTAAAATCACATTGTAAAAACCTTGTGCCCTTGATGAACATAAAGTGTGGACACTTGGTTTTTTTCTTAATACTGAATGTGGAATTTTTCAGAAAGCAGAGCTTCATTAAAGAGTTGATATCCTAGGGTGAGATCCTTGGTGGAAGGAACTTGTGCTGCTTCTGCTCATTTTTAATATAGTCAATCAATGTTCACTACTGCTTGGCCTCAAAAGGCAACAAAATAATTGTCTTGACAGATAAGTTAAAAAATATGTATATTTATAACAGATTATTTTAATTTCTATTTCCATTCCATAATTTTATAATCTCTGCTGAAGCAAAAAATTCAAGCAATTACAGATTGATTACTTCCTATTTATTCCTTTTAAAGCTCAGGATTCAAATAATATTTTCAGATCATGTTAAATCTTTTAGTTTGAGTTAGGTTTTTCCTCCCTCGTTCTTCTTTGGGCTAGAAATTGTATTAAAGGACAAAATTCCAGTGCAATTACTGTCAAAAGATCTATCAGCAATTCAGTTAATGTGCGTCATTTTTTTAAAATAACAGCTTTATTAAAATAAATCACATTCCACACAGTTTACCCATTTAAAGAGTACATTTCAGTGGTTTTAGTATAGTCACCACAATATTTATCACTCCAACAAGAATCCCCATACCAATTAGTGGGCATGCCTCATTGCCCCTCACAACTTCTACCCTGGATCCTAACAACCACTCTTTTACTTTCTATCTCTATGTATTTGTGTATTCTGAATATTTTATATAAAAGGAATCATACAACATGTGGTCTTTTGTGACCAGCTACATTGATTTTAACATAATGTTTTCAAGGTACATCCACGTTGTAGCATGACTTAAAACTTCATTTCTTTTTATTGTTGAATAATATCCCATTCATCATTTGACAGATATTTGGTTTGTTTCTACTTTTTGGTTATTATGAATCGAATTATGAGTGTGTATAAATTTTTGTCTGGGCATATATTTTCTCTTCTCTTTGGTATATACTTAGGAGTGGAATTGCTGGGTCATGTGGTAACTCTGTTTATCTTTTTGAGGAACTTTCAGAACTGTTTTTCAAAGTGACGATACTATTTGACATTCATATCAGCATTGTATCATGGTTCCAATTTTTCCACATCCTTACCAACACATCCTATTGTCCATCTTTTTTTATTATACCCATTCTAGTGGATGTGAAGTAGTATCTCACATTTATTTTTATTGTGGTAAAATATATCTAACACAATATTTATAATTTTAGCCATTTGTAAATGTGCAATTCAGTGACATTAAATGCATTCACAGTATGTAACAATCACCACCATCTATACTCAGAGCTCTTTTATCATCCCTGACAAAAACTGTATACCTTTCTTGATAGTCTCTTCAGTGAATGGTGCTGGGTCAACTGGATATCCACATGCAAAAGAATGAAGATTGGATCCTTACCTTATACTTTATACCACAACTCACAATGGATCAAATACCTAAATTAAAGACCTAAAACTATAAAACTCTCAGGAGAAATCATAGGGGCTAATCTTCATGACCTTGGATTTGCCAGTGGTGTCTTAAATAAGATGCACAAAACACAAACAACAAAAGAAAAAATAGTTTGGATTTCCTTAAAATTAAAACCTTTTTTCACATCAAAGGGCACTGTTAAGAGAGTGTAAAGATAATCTACAGAATGGGAAAAAATATTTGCAAATCATATATCTGATAAGGGTTTACTATATAGAATATATAAAAAACTCTTACAACTCAGTGACAAAAAGACAAACAACTCAATTAAAAAATGGCAAAGGACTTGAATATACATCCCTTTACTTTTTAAAAAAATATTGTGGTGAACTACCCATACATAACATAATATTTACCATTTTAACCTTTTGTTGTTGTTGTTGTTGTTGAGGTAGATTCACCCTGGCAACATCTGTTGCCAATCTTCCTCTTTTTGTATGTGCGCCACCACCACAGCGTGACCACTGACAGAGGTCTGTGCCTGGTAACTGAACCCAGGCTGCCGAAGTGGAGCGTGCCAAACTTAACCACTGGGCCACCTGGGCTGGCCCCCATTTTAACCTTTAAATGTACATTTCAATAGTGTTAAGTGCATTTACATTGTTGTGCAACCAATCTTCAGGACTTTCTCTTCTTGCAAAACTGAAACTTTATACCCATTAAACAACAAGTCCCCATTTCCCCCATCATCCCTTTATTTAAAATCACTATGGTTATGTTTATTTTTATTTACTTATTTATTCATTTATTTATTTATTGAGGAAGATTAGCTCTGAGGTAACTGCTGCCAATCCTCCTCTTTTTGCTGAGGAAGACTGGCCCTGAGCTAACATCCATGCCCATCTTCCTCTACTTTATATGTGGGACGCCTACCACAGCATGGCTTGCCAAGCGGTGCCGTGTCTGCACCTGGGATCCAAACTGGCGAACCCTGGGCCACCAAAACGGAACATGCGAACTTAACTGCTGTGCCACCGGGCCAGCCCCAATATTGTTATGTTTCAAGTGGGTTTCTTGTAGACAACATATAATTGAGTCTTGTTTTTTAATTCATTCTGACACCTGATTGTATCCACACTGACACTCTGACACACTCTGACTCTTAGTTGATGTATTTAGATCATTTACATTTAAAGTTAATTTTTATATATTTGGATTAATATCTGCCATGTTTGTAGCTGTTGTTTATTCATTGCACTTGTTCTTTGTTTTCTTTTTATCTTCCCCATTTTGCCTTTGGTTTTAAACATTTTATATGATTTCATTTTCTTTCCTCTTTTAACTTATAAATTATACTTCTTTAAAACAATTTTTATTGGTTGTCTTACAGTTTGCAATATACATTTATAACTAGTCTGAGTCTACTTTCAAATAAAACCATACCATTCACAAATAGTGTAGGTACCTGATAATAGAGCGTTCCCAATTCTTCCTCTTATCTGTAAGGGGATCACACTCACCCGATACATTTTTGCTATTAGGTAAGTTAAGAATAAGAAACATAAAAGATGTTATTTTCCCTTCATTTATTCCTTCTCTAATGCTCTTCCTTTCTTTATCAGATGTGTGTTTCTGACGTATATAATTTTCTTTCTCTTTGAAAAACTTCTTTTAACATTTCTTGCAAGGCAAGTCTCCTGGCAACAGATTCTTTAAGTTTTCATTTGTTTGAGAAAGCCTTTATTTTTCTTTCGCTTTCAAAGGATCATTTTGCTGGATACATTGTTCCTGCTTGGTGGTTTTTTTATTTCCTTTAAACACTTTAAATATTTTATTCCGTGCTCCTCCTGCTTGCATGGTTTCTGACCACATGTCAGATGGAATGCTTATCCTTGTTTCTCTTTAGATAAGGTGTCTTTCTTCTGCCTTCTTAAAATTCTTCTCTGTCTTTGTTTTTTTGCCTGTTTGCATATGATATAGCTCGGTGTAGATATTTGGTATTTATCTTGCTTGATATTCTCTGTGCTTCCTGCGTCTGTGGTATCTATCATTAATTCTGGAAGATTTTCCACCCACCATTATTTCAAACATTTCTTCTGCTCTTTTCTCTCTCTTTCTTATTCCATTATGTGTATGTTACAACTTTTGTAATTGTCCTATAGTTACTAGTTTTTCTGTTTTCTTTTTTTCTCTCTTTTCTCTTTTGCATTTCAGTTTGGAAAATTTCTGTTGACGTATCATCAACCTGACTGGTTCTTTCCTCTTCGAGCTCATTGATTCTTTCCTTGCCTGTGTCCAGTCTATTGATGAGCCCATCAAAAGCATCTTTATTTCTTTTACAGTGTTTTAGATTTATAGCATTTCCTTTTGTTTTATTTAATAGAGTTTCCATCTCTCTGCTTATATTACCCATCTATTCTTGCACGTTACCTGCTTTTTTTTATTGGAGACCTTATCATACTAGTCACAGTTATTTTTAATTCCCCTGTCTTATAATTCCAAAAACCTGTGTCTTATCTGAGTCTGGTTCTAATGCAGTCTTTGTCTCTTAAGATTGTGTTTTTTCTTGCCTTTTAGCATGACTTGCAATTTTTTTTGAAAGCCAAATATGATATTTCTGGTGATAGGAACTGAGGTAATCAGGCTTTTAGTGTGAGCTTTTATGTTAATCTCACTAGGAACTGGGTTGTGTTTAATATTTGCTGTACCCGTAGGTGACAGAGGCTTCATTTTCTTCTAGTTTCCTTGTTTTAATTTTTTTCTTCCTGTTTTCTTTGGATTTCCCTAAGTAAAAACTCCTTCTTAAACAGAGTCTGTTATCTTGCTGTATTCTCACTTGTAATTCACTGTTGTTATGGTGGATCCCTGTTGATGGGGTGATAAGCAGTTGGGGAGGGAAAGTGTTCTGTAATCTTACGATTAAATCTCATTTTTTTCTAGTGGTCCTGAGTCCCTGGACTGTGACCTTCAAAAGTGTCTTTTAGCCCTCCCTCCCTCCCCCAGCTTCGGTGAGACAAGAAGGCTGGTGGAGGCTGAGGTTGCCTAATTGCTCTTCCTCCAGGTAGATGATGCTCTGCTAAAGTACTTTATCTTCAGGGTGTGACTTTGTTAAGAAGAGAATGTTCTGGGCATATTTCAGTATGGTTACTTTCCCCTTCTCCTGCTCAAAGCAGAAGAGGATTTTCCTCAGATCTTCATTGTGAAAACCTGAAAACCTCCTAGGGTTCCTGGACGTAAAACCCAGGAAAGTGTGGGCCCCCCCCAAAACTGGGACCCCAAGATATTTTAACTCTCAGGCTGATCCATACTTGGTCTCCTACAGTTTGTCAGTTACTGTTGAAGTGTTCCCACTCCAGATAAGCTGTGATTCTCTGTATCTGCCTGTCTCCAGTGTTTTCAGTGGTGATTTGCCCTGTGACCTCAGTTTTCTAAGATGTTATTGATTTACAGTTTCCTTTATCTTTTTTCTTGTTGTGAGCATAGGAGTGAGGACTTATAAGCTCCTTATGGGCTGTAGCTGACTGGTTAGTGTTTTTTGTTTTTTTTTTAAATGGTCCTATGTGAAATGCCATAGCTGTCTGTGGCTTTAGTTTTCGTACTGTCCTTTGTTTGAAATACTTTTGTAACGCCTGTCAAGTCTTGGTCTTTGTGAGGATCGGTTCCAGTTTTAGTTGGAAGTTTTAGGAATTGATTTTAAAATGATTTACTTTTCTTATTGTTAGTGACTTATCTTTAGTTGCTGCTATGTCCAAGTGAAAATAGTGTGGTAAGCACAGTGGCTTAAGCATGAGCAGTAAAGCCAGAGAACTCGGGTAATTTCATGTGTCCATAAAGTGTCTTATTAAAAAAGTAAATTAAATCAATGAGCGTATATAAAACAATAAAGATAGCAATGAACAAAGATGAAAAACTTTGGAAAAGTATGCTCTAGTAACTGAAAGCACTTTCATGGACGTCTTAGTTTGTCCATAGTCCTTTTAAGTACAGACGGTTCCCAACTTAATGGTGGTTCAACTTAACGATTTTTTGACTTTACAATGGTGCAAAAGCGATACACATTCAGTAGAAACTGTACTTCAGATTTTGAGTTTTTTGAGGATTATCTTTTAGGGTAACTACTTTTTCTATTCATTAAATTATATTTGTCACTGTGCCTGGAGTTCCCCTAAGGGGTGCAGTATAGCGTAGGCTTTGGTTGGAGATAGAATTCCTAATTTTCCACTTAGTAGCTGTAAGTGCAAATTATTTAACTCCCTTATTGCATTCAGCAAATAAGTGCCTTTCTGAGCCTCAGGTTCCTGTAATAAAGTTCTCATGAGGTTTAAATCAGGTCAGTGTGCATAAAATGCACATGTTAAAATTTGGTAAGTTTTTGTAAGGAAACCCAAGACACGTGGACCCACTGAGAAAAATTCCACCATTTACCCTAACAACCGGAAGCAGTGGTTAAGTATTCAGCAGCGTAGTGGAAACCTGTATGGGCCTGTATCACATTTGCGACTAAAATCAAGGCATAAAAAGTTTATAGACAATTAGACTTTATTTTATATGCTTATGTAATTAATACTTGGAAGATTTTGATAGAATTTCTTATAATTTTACTTGAATAAGGACATAAGATTTCTAACACTAAAGCAAGGAGTAAACTTGTAAATAAAGGAGGTGTGAAAAGCTAACTATCAAATACTGTTTGATTTATAACTGAAGTTATTATGGATACTAACAAATAAATGAGCTGTATATTTTATAATGCATTGTAAATAGATACAATAATTTTAAAACTAAAAACACATGCACATATGAGTAATTTCTTGAATGGGAGTGGATTACCTTGCAAAATCTTAGGAAAATTAAGTTTTCAACTTTTAAGTTTAGTTTACCTCATACATCTCCAATCTTCATTTATGAACTATAAAAGAAAATTACATGAATTAAAAAAGAAAACAGAACTTTTACAGCATAAAAGCGATAAATTTATAATATGAAAAGGTAGAAAAAGATCACCTATAATATTATCATCTAGATAACACCTACTATTAATATTTCTGACAGTATTTTACTGTAATAGTTTTATTTTATTTTATTTTATTTCCTTTTTTTTTTGGTGTGTGTGAGCAAGATTGGCCCTAGCTAACATCTGTTGCCAATCTTCCTCTTTTTGCTTGAGGAAGATTGTTGCTGAGCTAACATCTGTGTCAATCTTCGTCTATTTTATGTGAGATGCCGCCACAGCGTGGTTTGACAGTGGTGCTAGGTCTGTGCTCAGGATCTGAACCTGTGAACCCCAGGCTGCTGCCAACTTAACGACACTATGCCACCAGGCTGGCCCCCTATTGTATTTTTTTTTGTTGAGGAAGATTGGCCCTGAGTTAACATCTGTTGCTTATCTTCTTTTTGCTTGAGGAAGATTGTTGCTGAGCTAACGTCTGTGCCAGTCTTCCTCTATTTTGTATGTGGAACACCGCCACAGCATGGCTTGATAAGTGGTGTGTAGGTCTGAGACTGGGATCTGAACCCATGAACCCCGGGCCGCTAAAGTGGAGCACGTGAACTTAACCACTATCCCACAGGGCTTACCTCATGTGCTTTTAAACATAGTTGTGATCATATTTTGTCTACAACTTATAGCCTGCTATTTTTGGTTAGCATTGTAGTGTGAACTATTTTCCATATTATAATTGAACTTTTTTGAATTATTTTTAATGGATGGTATGATATTGTATGACTTTTATGCATACCTGTTTATTTAGCCATTATTATACATTTTAATTATTTACAGTGTTTTCGCTGTTGTAAATAACTCATAGATCAGTATCTTTTGTGAGTAAAGTTATTTATTAAGAATTATTTTCTTTGTATAGATAAAAAGAAGCAGAATTACTCAAGAGATCAAAGGCTTATTGCCAAGTTGTTTTCTAAATCCTTTTATTACCACTGTCCATATGTGAGAGTGTCTACTTCAGAGTAAGTTGTCCTACAATGGGTAGTCTTTTTTTCCCTTAAGTATTTGATAAGTAAAAAAAGATATACATTTAACACTTTTTTATGGAGTTAATGATAGGTTACAATCTTGTGAAATTTCAGTTGTACATTAATGTTTGTCAGTCGTGTTGTAGGTGCACCACTTCACCCTTTGTGCCCACCCCCCACCCCACCTTTCCCCTGGTATCCGCTAAACTGTTCTTAGTCCATAATTTTAAATTCCTCATATGAGTGGGGTCATACACAGATTATCCTTCTCTTGCTGGCTTATTTCACTTAACATAATTCCCTCAAGGTCCATCCATGTTATTGCAAATGGAATGATTTTGTTCTGTTTTACAGCTGAGTAGTATTCCATTGTATATATGTACCACATCTTCTTTATCCATTCATCTGTTGCTGGGCACTTAGGTTGCTTCCACATCTTGGCTATTGTAAATAGTGCTGCAATAAACATTGGGGTGCATAGGACTTTTGGGATTGCTGACTTCAAGCTCTTTGGATAAATACCCAGTAGTGGGATGGCTGGATTGTATGGTAGTTCTATTTTTAATTTTTTGAGGAATCTCCATACTGTTTTCCATAGTGGCTGCACCAGTTTGCCTTCCCACCAGCAGTGTATGAGGGTTCCTTTTTCTCCACAACCTCTCCAACATTTGTTAGTATTAGTTTTAGATATTTTTGTCATTCTAACGGGTGTAAGGTGATATGTTAGTGTAGTTTTGATTTGCATTTCCCTGATGATCAGCGATGATAAGCATCTGTTCCTGTGCCTATTGGCCATCAGTATATCTTCTTTGGAGAAATGTCTGTTCATGTCTCCAGCCCATTTTTTGATTGGGTTGTTTGATGTTTTGTTGTTGAGTTGCGTGGGCCCAGGCGACTCGGCCCCCACTGCAGCCTTGGTCCTTCCTGCGGGAGCGGGCGGAGGTGCCGGGTGTCCGTGTGTCCGCTGGCCGCATCCTCAGTGCACCTGCTGTCTGCTGCCCTGTTGACGTTTATGTGACTGGCTCCTACCTTATGGTGTGCGTTAGCGCTACATCCTGCGTTGTGGTTACGTTCTGCCCTGTTGGTACTTTGTGCACTGTCGTTATTTTGGACGTTCTGGTTACTTGGTACTTTGTCGTGACGTTCCACACTGTCGTTCCATATTGTTACCTTGTATGTTGTGGTACTTTCTGCCCTGTCCTGACATTCTACGTTTTGTCGTGTGGAACCGGCACCAAGACTACAGAAGCCAGAATACTCACCCCCTCACCCGATTTTTGAAGAGAAAACTTTCCGGTGTCCTCTGCAGCTTCAGTATGTTTTCTCAGCCTCTAACGAGCAGGGGAAGCTGGGGCGGGCAGACCCCTTTGTTCCCAGTGCGTTTTCAGGGAGGGAACAGCTGCTTGGCTGCATCTGGGTCCCAGGCTGGGGCCTCAGCGTAGAACCAGCTCCTCCGCGAGGAGCCTGTGGCAGGTCCCCTTTAGTCGTGGGCGGGCGGGCAGGCTTTGCTTCTGGGGAGAGCGCCACCTCCCCGCTGTGCGAGCGCTGGCAGGCGGCCCCAGATCTGCCCCAGATCGGCTGTCCTTGCTGACCTGTTTGTGCCCTGTGCGTCCACACTGAGCCACAGCCGGGGTCCCTGCAGACACCGCCCCCTGCAAGGCCTCCCGCACCCTCAGCAGTCGCGCAGAGAGCTGCTCGGTCAGGGCGCGCCAGCTGTCCCCTCCTGCCTGCACAGCCGCCGGCCCGCCCGCCCGCGGGAGGGGTGGCCTGCCACCCCTCCTCCAGCCATGTGCCCTCCTCAGCCTGTGGAACGCGCGCCGCCTGGGCCGGCCCCCACAGCGCCTGGCCAGCGACGCACGGAGTGCGCTGAGCCCAGCCACCCCAACCGTCCTGCTGGGCGCAGCTGCCGCCCCGAGCCCAGTGGCCCCAGCCAGGCCCAGCCCCGAGAGCAAGAGCCAGAGCGAGGTGCCTGGCCCGGGCCCTGGCGGCCCACGCGAGCCGACATGCGGCTCCACGAGCCGTCGCTGTGCCAGGACCCCAGCCTGAGGCAGGAGCTGGCCTCACTGGCCCGCGGCTGCGACTTCGTGCTGCCCTCCCGCTTCAAGAAGAGGCTCAAGGCCTTCCAGCAGATCCAGGTCTGCCGCATGTCACCCCCCCGGCCCACCCGGGTCCCTCCCGAGTCCCTCCCTGGTGTGGGGGGGTGGGGGCTGCTCGCACCCACCCATGCAGGGAGCGTGGGTCCCGCGTGAAGTCGCTGGGAGAGCTCCTAAGAGCTCGCCCGTTGCTGGAGTTTTGGCGGCAGGTGCCGCGGTGTGGCCAGGATGCAAGCCCCCAGCGCGTGGACAGGTTCTGGCTCGGGTGGGGACCTGACCCTGTGGTCCCGGTGGGAAGCCTGGCCCATGGTCACGGCCATCTCCGTGATGACACGGCCCTGTGGGACGCCTGGCCTTCTCGGCCACATGGTGTTTACTGGGCTGTGGGGATCTGCACACATGGGCCGGGCAAGTGGATGGCTCGGTGCTGATAGTGAGTAGTTGGCGTGTAGACACCCTCTCCATGGTTGTGTGTGCTCAGAGGAGTAAGACCTGCTGTGTCTACACCTTGGACGTGTTACGAGTTAGCTTGAGGGACCCAGTCGTTTGGAAGCATCAGACAGCCCGTGATCCCCAGAGTCTGTCTGTGACTCGAGGGGTCTCTCCGTGGCATATCTTGTCCTCGCCTCAGCTCTGGGCCGGTGCTGGGGGCAGGGCCACAGGGCTTGGGGCCGGGGCTCCTGCTCCTGAACGCCTCACCTCTTGCAGTTAGACACCCGCACTTTTTCTCTAGGCCAGGACTTAACGTCCTGTTGTGGCCAAAAAAAATGACATCCAATCAGACCGGGCCATCTGGGGGAAAAAAAGACCTGCCTTCTGCTGATATTTTAATGGGAGTTTTTCTGGGATCATATCTCAGCTTTTACACAGCTTGGGAATTTTTCCTGTCTTGTGTCTTCCAACTTCTGAAGTTTTGTCTGCAGCTGGGGAAGGTGTGAGTCTGTCCCTAGATTTTAAGGAAAGTGCCTGCATTTGGAGACCCAGGAGTGGAATCTGCCCCACGCGGGTCCTGCTTTGACGATAGGAAAACAGATGTGGGGCAGTTAGGGTTTCTCCTGATGGTCCACTTGGCTGTGTGGGAGACCCGGAAATCCCTCCAGCCTCGCCCAGGATGGTCGTGCCTGGGGGCCCGGCTCTCCACAGAGCCCATGCAGGAAAGTCTGCATTGCTTTAGGGCTGCTGCTTATCAAATGAAAATCACTTTTTGGGAATCAAACTTTATGAATTCATTTCATGGGAAGTTGTTTCTTGTCACAGAAAACATGTCTCAACCTTGCTTCTCAGCCGTGACGATGTGCATTGCGTAACGTGAGTGCTCCCTGGGCTGCAGGCGGTGGACCAGTGGGTCTTTCTCATGGGGGTTGTGGGAGGAGCAGAAGGAGAGTTCTCCTGGCTCCTTTCACCCCAAGATGTTGGAGGGCGGATTCGGGACACAGCCTTGGGGGGGGTCAGCAAACATCTTTGGGAGAGGCTGGGGGTAGAGGGAGAGGCTGGGGGTGGAGGGAGGGAGGTGGTGCTTCAGCCTGACGGCCACGCCACCCGCTCAGTGGGCCCCCCTGGCCCGGAGCAGAGGACCCTGGGGCACGGCTGTGCCATCCACAGTGGAGCCATCCCTGCTCCCGCCTCCCATGTCCACCCGCCCACCCTGCCCAGGGATTCTCGGGCCTTCTGGGCGCCGAGCAGCGCCAACTCCCGGTGGTCACTGCAGGCTCTCTCAGGCCCAGGACATGCTCGGTTCGCCCCGCTGGAAGGGGTCCTGAGCGTCCTGTACCCCGGGGGTCCCCTCGCCCACTCTCCACAAACAGGCTCAGGCACAGTTGACGGGCGCCTCTGCTCCTCCACTCTGTCACCTTGCTGTGGGCCAGGACACGCTGTCCAGCCTCCCTGCAGGGTCCTTCAGGGCACACAGACCCCGCTGAGCGTCATTCCAGACCCCAGTGTGGCCACCCCCTGGGGACAGTCCTGGACTCTGAGCTGACCTCCCCTCCCTGGGGTGACAGCGTGGCCTCCCAGCTCTGCCTGTCCCAGATGGCAAGTGGGCCACAGTCTGGGGTCCTAGTCTGGGTGGGGTCACAGTACCCTGCAGGAAGGGTCATGAATACCCCCTTTGATCCACATTCCCAGGACCCTGGCAGCTGGAAGCGGCCCCTCTGTCCACTCGGCTGTGGATGCAGGTTCCCCTCACAGGCCACTCCAGAGCCGCACACACGCCCCCTTGGGAGCCCGTCCTGTGGGGCAGGTGCAGAGCCAGGCTGACAGTGTCCAGGCCGGGGACCCCGCTCAGCCGGGCTCCCCCGTCTGTGTCAGTGTTGGGAACACAGCTCTGCTCCCTCCTGTGAACGCGGCTGGCCCAGCAGCCTCCACAGTGAGCCCGGCCCCTCCTGTGCTGGAGGGAGATCCTTCGCACGAACCCGTGTGCAGGGCCTGGCTCCCCCGTTGTTGTCTTTGGCTCCCCTGTGTTAAACTTTGACCTCTGGCTCCCATCTGTCAGCGTGGAGTGTCGTTCACGCGTTTAGTTGGCGCACCTCCTGCCAGCTGGTGTGGAGGGTCCACGGGAGCCGAGGAGAAAGCTCGCGGCCCACAGGGGCCTCCTGTTGGGTGCAGCATCTTTGGGGCCTGGGCTCACCTGGAATCCACAGGCTGTCCCCCTGAGCTCCCTGGCCCCGTCCAGGGCCCCGTCCCGGCCTTGCTGCTGCATCCGGTCTCAGACGGGGCCGCCCAGGACGCTGCTGGGCTTGGCCGCTCCGGCCCAGCGTCCCTGCCTGGCCTGCTCTCATTCTGCCACCTGTGCCCTGTCCTGGCCCGTTGGAGTCGGAGGGACCCATCTGATGTCCCAGCACGTGCCGTCTGACCCCTCTGGGACCTGACCGTCCGAGGCTGGTGTTGGGAGGTGTGACCCCAGAGACACAGCTGGACGGATTTCTGCTGGGCTCCCCCACACCCTTCTGCGGGAGAAGAGATGCCTTTGCTTTATCCCAGGGCTTGGATTTTGGTCGTGGGGGCACCGCTCCGCCGCACTGTGTGTTCTGGGAGGCCCATGGGCGAGTCTGAGGTCCCAGGAGTGGGGTCGAGTCAGGGAGCAGGCGGCTGGGGCCCTCTACAGAGGTAGCTCTCCGTGAGGCCGTGCCCCTTGATCGGGGCTGCAGGGGGCCTGCGTGGGGCGGGGCGGGTGGGAGCCCAGGCAAGAGGCTTGGGGACCCGAATGCCCCTTGGTCGGCTGGTTGTCATTTTTTAAGAGGCCTGAGCCGTACTTTAGGACTCTCCTTTCACACACACACGTGTGTGTTTTTGCCACTTTTGTTCATTCCAGTCATCTGGCCGCGTCCCCTGGAGGTCGGGGAATGCGCCCCACGGTCCCTGCAGGACCTGCTGAGACCTGTTTTGCGGCCCAGGAGGTGGCCAGCCCCCAACGGCGTCCTGTGTGTTGGAAAAGAATGTGAGAGCTGCAGCTGTGCTGGGGCCGCATCTATTTCTGTCCCGGAGATTAAACTTGTAAATCTCCCGTGTCTGCAGCAGGCTGTTTGTTTCTCGTTGTCCAGTCAGCTCCGTCATCGCTCCGGGGAGCTGGGCCCGGCCTCCCTGGGGGCTGGACCTCTGCTTTTCCCTGCAGCGTCTGCCGTGTCCGTGTGGGGCTCCTGGGGCCGGCATCGGCCAGCTCTGAGGCATGTCGTTTCCCCTGGTCGCCTGCCCTGACGCGGTCCCTGTCTCTCTCTAGTACTGTCCACACCTCCACCTCTTGTGTGCACGTCAGTCCAGCCACCCCACGGCCCCTCTACCCTTTTCCGTCTTTTGAGAAGATGTTCACCCTCTGCACCCTTACGTCTTATGTGTGTCTCTTGTGAATAGACACGATTCTCTTTTTCCTTCTGATCTTCATCTTTTAACTGTGCCGTTTGTCTGTTTCCACGTGTTATGACTGTTCGTCCATCTTGGTTTATTTTCGTCCTGTCCTTTCTTGCCTCCTCTTTCTCTTTTCCTCTCCTACTTTGGAGTATTCCCTTGCTCCTAGCTGACTGCTCATCCTAGAAATGGCCACTACTGGATTTTTCCAGGTGAAAAATTAATACCTTTGCCTTCCAGCTCAAAACACTCAGATGGGGGCTGGCCCAGTGGCGCAGCAGTTAAGTGAGCATGTTCTGCTTCAGCGGCCCGGGGTCCACCAGTTCGGATCCCAGGTGCAGACATGGCACCACTTGGCAAGCCATGCTGTGGTAGGCGTCCCACATATAAAGTAGAGGAAGATGGGCACGGATGTTAGCTCAGGCCCAGTCTTCCTCAGCAAAAAGAGGAGGATCGGCAGATGCTCAGGGCTAATCTTCTTCAACAAAAAAAAACAAAACTCTCAGACACTTCCATTCCATGACCCCATTCATTTTATACTGCTGTTGTTGCCTTCGGAGGGTTTTTAAAAAGAAATAAAATCGCCGCCTTATGATGATTCACACAGTCAGCGTGTTGAGATTTGCCCCCCATACGCCCCTTTCCTGCATCTCCGACCTGCGTCAGGAGCACTTGGCTTCTGCCTGACGCACGGTCCCCCGCACATCCTGGACCAGCGTCTGCTGACAGTGGCCGGCTCGCTTTTGCTTTTCTTCCGTTTTGGTCTCAAACTGTCTCCATGTTGGTTTTGTGTGGCAGACACCTCCCGGGAGGTGGCGTTTGGGCGAAAGGGCAGCCGCTCTCCTCCAGCTCTGGCCCCTGCATTTCTGTCGAGAAGCTGGCTGCAGGGCTCCTGGGTCGCTCCTTTGGAGACGGTCCCCTTTTCTGTTCCGTTCCGTCTCCTTGTGGCAGGTTCTGAGGATCTGCCGCTGTCTTGGGTGTTGTCCAGTCTCGTCGTCCGGTGTGCAGTGTGGGTCGCTCCAAGGACTCCTGCTTGGGGTTCCTTGGGCCTCGGGTCTCAGGATGTGTCTCCAGCTCTGCAGCTGCAGGCTCAGCACCTGCGTCTCCTCCCTCCCGGGGCACGAGTCCCTCCCAGCTGTGCTGCTCTGCTCTCCAACCCAGAAAGCAAGTGTGTTTCCTGTTCTTCTGGACGTTTTATTTGGGGCTGTCTTAAGTCTCCTCACTCTTGCATCTTCAAGCCTCTCCCTGTCTTGATATATGAAGCGTGTCGGCTCTCATTCTCAACAACGTCAGAGTCCGGAGTCTTCGCCAGCCCAGCTGCTCCCTGCTTGCCGGCTCTCCCCCATGGTGCCTTCCTTTCATGTGTGTTTGTGCATTTTGATCATGAACGCCTCACTTTCCTTGGAACTTGGGGCGTTTTCTGAGTCCCGAGTTGAGGATGGTTCACCTCAGCACATCTTGCTGCTTCCGGGCACTGCTGATCTGTGGCAGCCTGATGTCGTCGGCTGGAGGGTTTGGGGACCAGGCACAGGATGTACATTTGGTTTGCACACTTGACTGGGAGTCTGCTGTGAGCTCTCGGGAGCTTCGCCACCACCCCTGCCCACAGCCCCTTGATGCAGCACCAGCTTTCAGGCCTATGATTGTCCTTTCCTTCCTGGGGTCAGAGGTTGGTGGGGATTTATTTCCACTTCATTCTTCTCACTGCAGGGGCAGCCCCCAGGATCCCGCTCAGGGGGCAGCCTCCGTCGAGGATGCTGGATGTTGCCTCCTGTCCCCGAGCTCTGCAACACTGTGAGGTGACGGTCACTTCACCCCCTTGAGTGCACTCCCTGAAGGCAGCGCCTGTCCAGCCTCTCCTGGCCTCGCTGGGTGCCCCTTCCCAGCGTCCGTGCCCTGAGAGTCCTTCCTCTCTTGCCAGTCCGTGAGGCACTCAGGAAGATGTTTGTCAAGTGCTCTCCCCAGCATTTCCAGCTGCCTTCCTCAGAAGGGCTGGTCCGGGTACCTGGGTCTTGACAGGGCCGCAGAAAGAGCACACATGTTAGCATTTACTTCTCCCTGAGTCGATCCTGCAAGTCCAGCACCAGAACTGGGTCATCCAGTGTTGCGCTGTGCCTCAGGGAGTGAGTTGGTGGGAGACGCTTGCTTCCCCATGAGTGTGAGAGACATGGAAGGTTCCAGGCTGGGAGAGACTCACTGTGGACAGAGGGAAACAGAGTCATGTGGCCAAGTTCTCTGAGGTAGCAGCTTTCCGAACACAGCGAAAGGTGTTTTCCTTTCAGGGGAGCTCTTTGGGATGTGCGTTCCATCACTGCATATTGCTGGGGGCCTGCTCTGTGCCAGGCACTGGAGGGTAGCTGCACCTTCTAGTTGGGATGACAGAAAAGCCTACAGAGCCTGACTGGGATGACAGTACCTGTGAAGGGGCGGCAGGTGGGGTGGGATGTGTGTTCTGTCAGGGATGACCTTGTGACCTGCGGTGATGTATTCTGTGAGGGGGCAGCAGATGGGGTGGGATGTGTGTTCTGTCAGGGATGACCTTGTGACCCGGGGTGATGGTTCCTGTGAGGGGGCAGCAGATGGGGTGGGATGTGTGTTCTGTCAGGGATGACCTTGTAACCTGGGATGATGGTTCCTGTGAGGGGGCAGCAGGTGGGGTGGGATGAGTGTTCTGTCAGGGATGACCTCGTGACCTGGGGTAACGGTTACTATGAGGGGGCGGCAGGTGGGGTGGGATGTGTGTTCTGTCAGGGATGACCTTGTGACCTGGGGTGAGGTTCCTGTGAAGGGGCGGCAGGTGGGGTGGGATGTGTGTTCTGTCAGGGATGACCTCGTGACCTGGGGTGATTGTTCCTATGAGGGGGCTGCAGGTGAGGTGGGATGTGTGGTGTGTAGGATGACCTTGTGACCTGGGGTGATGGCTCCTGTGAAGGGGCAGCAGGTAGGGTGGGATGTTTGTCCTGTCAGGGATGACCTTGTGACCTGGGGTAACGGTTACTATGAGGGGGCGGCAGGTGGGGTGGGATGTGTGGTGTGTCAGGGATGACCTTGTGACCTGGGGTGATGGTTGGTGTGAGGGGACGGCAGGTGGGAGTGGGCTCAGGCGGGGGGTGTTGTGTTGTCTATTGATGACATGCTAGTGGCAGGTGGGATCTGATCATGGTCTTAGATGAGGTAAGGCAGTGTTTGTGGGGCGCCTGGGAACAGTAGGCACAAAGGCCCTGAGGTGGGCAGTGACAGGGGCAGTCATTAGCGCCTCCACACACCCGCTGTGCCCCAGGGAGCTGTGGTGCAGTGGTTCTCAAACTCCTGACCCAGGGGACCGTCCTCCTGTACCAGCGTGTTGGTGGAAGGGACGTGTGGCACCCTCAAGGGAAGCCCTCCTGCTGGCAGCAGCCAGTGTGGCCATGCGGGGTGTCTGCAGGGCGCTGTCAAGAGCACCAAAGACCTGTGGTTGTGTCTTTGCCCCTAAGTTTGTAGCTGTCTCCCTTCCTCCCTCCCTCCATCTGCCAAATTCCCCCCAAATTCCCCCCGTCCGCATGGCTCTGACCACAGGGGCCGTCTCTCACTGCGCAGCCCATGTGGGCGTCCTCCCTCCACCATGGTCAAGCTCCCCAGGCAGTAAGCTCGCTCGTGTCCCACTCTGCTCGTCCTGTGCCGCTGTCCAGAAGGTCATGTCTCATGGAGCTATGCGTGTGTCCTCGGGGCCAGGCCTCAGGGCCCGGAGCAGAGGAAGACAGGAGCTCTGCTGTGTTCCAGGGTCAGAAGGACCCGGGCTGCCGCACGAGGCGAGGGGTTCCTGGAGATCAGCGAGCTGTGTGTCCACCCCCAGGAACAGACACACGAGCTGAGGCAGAGACAGGCCCTCGCGTGGCAGCCCTGGGCGTGGAGGCCTCATGCGTGTGTGTGCGTCTGTGTGTGTGTCTCCATCGCGACCAGCAGGCCCTTCCCCGCCAGTCCTGACTGGGAGGCCCATTTGGCTGTTGGGCCCCATCCCCTTCCTGTTCCTGCCCCTGGAGACAAGCGGACCAGCAGACGGTGGGGGATGGAGAAGGAGGAACAGGTGACTGAGCCGGTGCCATCGCTGTCGTGGGAATCTCTGCGCCATGTGCTCAGGAAGCGGGTAGAAACCGTCAGATGTGGTTCATCCCGTGCAGTGTGAATACTGCCTCCTAGAGTGCTCAGTCTTTGCAGCTTCGGAAGACACGTTGGCGCGTCTCCACCCACAGAGGTTTGGTGAACTTGCTCCTGACGCGTGGTTTCTGCCCCTTGCGAGGCCCACACAGGACCTGGGGCTCCCCGTGCCCTTGGCCCAGGCTGGCCCCTCTGCCCGGGTGGCCCATCAGCTTCTCCCTCTCGGACTGCAGCCGAGCCTGCATCAGGGGGGCCCGGTGTCCATCCTCCTTGGAACTGGCCCCCCATGTCCTTCTCTATACCTCTGGCCTCTCCTGTTGTCCGAGGCCTCCCCGCCCAGCAGGGCCATGGGAGGGTCGATGGGCCACTGTACAGACCTCAGACGTTGTCCCCGTGGTGCCGGTCGTTCTGAGTTCGTGAGCACAGGGCACGTGCTCAGATGTCATAAAGTAGCTCCCAGTGCTGCCTTGGACCATCTGTTAGACCAACGAGAGAATGAAGCCGACTACAAACGTGATCTAAAAACTCCCGTGTGGTGACAGACGTCACAAAGTAAATAAAAAGACGTGGGGCCTGGGGACGGAGGACAAAACTCACAAAGCCGAAGACACGTGCCGCCCTGGGAATGGTCAGAGGAGGAACAGAAATGACGGCACAGCGTGGAGTAGAGAAGGGGCAGGGAAGATGGTGTCCTTGCCTTTTAGACAAATGAGGAGATGCTCCACCTGGTTCAGAGTACGGTGGGGGTGGAGCCTGATGCCTGTGTGGTGTCTTAGTTCCCCCAGACGGCGGAACCTCAGTTTGACAGCGCCCTCTGCTGACGGGGCAGGAGGGAATGCGGTGTCGGAGATGGTGGTGGCCCCCGGAGCTCCTCCCGCAGGAGCACGTGGACGAGCCACACTCTTGCGGTGCTGAGGCCGTGCCGGCTGCCTCCCTGTGCTCCCATTCAGATTGGGGCCTTTGTAAGCTTCTTGCACTCGCTCACCTTTAAACAACGCAGGACAGGCGCCTAGCCCGTGGTGGGGACCGCCCACCTTTAGGACTGTGGTGTGTGCAGACACCAGCACCAGGGACACCAGGCCCCCAAAGCCCCCTCAGGAGGTGCTCGCATGTATCCTCACGCCTAGGACAGGAGCCACGAGCACTCGCTGCTGCTGCTGCTGCTCCACAAAGGGGCATGCTGGCCTCCCGCCCTCCCCTCACGTGTGGTGGCGGCCGGGTCACCGCGAGGTCACCAGGGCACAAAGGCCACGTTACTTCCCCAGGCAGAGCCGCCAGGACCCCAGGGCAAAGCCTTGCTCGCGGATCCCAGCCTGGATTCGCATCTGCGTAGACTGCGGATTCATGAGGAGGTCTGGTCGCCACGCGTGACTTGTGCAGATGAAGACAGACTTCCTCGTGAGTGTCCAGCGAGGTTCCAGAGCTGTCGCTTGGCAGCCCTTGGGCAGGAAATGTCCCTATGTCTCCACAGGAGGGGGGCACAGATAGTGGGCGTGAGCGACACAGGGCCTGACACCACATGTCCAGGACGCCCCAGTGAGCCCACCCCGCTGCTTTCAGGGCTTCGTGTGGTGGAGTCAGCATCACGCCGTCACCAGCTGGAGTGTGCCTGTGGCCATCCAGGGGGAGGAGGGCACCCATGGGGACGCTCGGGCCAGCCAGGGGGGCGAGGGTGAGCCTCGTGGTGGATTGCTGTGCACTGACAGCCGCAGGAAGATTTGATTTAAGTTCTTTGTCACGTTCTGTCCATTTTGTCAAAGTCCATTTCTCAGGACCGGCCTGAGTATTAACTGTGTAACGGGTCTGGCAGAAGCCGGCTGACACGGTGACAGCAACCTCGTTTTCAGGAATCACACCTGGTCGTAGGCGAGAGGCCGAGCAGTGTGTCTGCATGGAGGCGTAGCAGCGCTGTCATCCCTCTTCCTTGTCCTTTCCCAGGTGACCAGGTGCGCGGCCTCCTAGCGCTGACCAGCAGCGAACGACGTCCCTGTGACTTAGCAGCCCAGGGGTCTGTGTCAGCCCAGCCATGGACTGGGGAGAAGGCACATGGTTGACAACGGCTCCAGAACCAGCCCAGGGGCAGCCACCCCACAGTGTAGGTGCCCTGCCCTCTGCCTGGAGCGCCAGACTCCTTGTGCCTCAGTTTTCCCACCGTGAATACAGGATGCTGGTGGCACGTCAGTCACAGATTGTCCTGAACGCGGCAGTTGAGTGAGATGGCTCATGGGAAGATGTGGTCGGTGCTCAGGAAACACCAACACCGTATTGCACAAAGGTACAAGGGCAGCGACTGTGGCCGACAGCTCAGGGCATTGGGCTCGCAATTCATTCCGCCTCGCGGGAGAGAAGAAAAGAGAAAGACGGGAAAACGGAACCACCGCCACAAGGCAAGGAAACAGGCACTCAGGGGCCTGCCCCGGGGGCACAGCAGTTAAGTTTACAGGCTCCGCTTCGGTGGCCTGGGGTTCGCGGGTTCGGATCCCAGGCGCAGACCTAGCACCGCTCGTCAAGTCACGCTGAGGCGGCCTCCTTCATATGAAGTAGTAGACGATTGGGACAGATGTTAGCTCAGTAACAGTCTTCCTCACAAAAAATTAAAAAAATGAAAAATGGCCCTCAGTCTTTGTTCCAGAAATCGAGGGGAAAAGTTATCTTCCTCAAAGCGAATCGTGGGCACCCCCAGCAGATCTGTTGAACCGAACCCTCTCCTTCCAAGGAGGCAGCTCTGGGTGTGGCTTCCCCTCCCGCCTGTCCCTGGGCCACGGTGGGTGTGGTTTTGGCTCAGTGCTGCTGTGCAGGGCTGTCACATCAGGACTCAGTGATTCTGACACTGTAACCCAATCCCCGTGGAACAGGACATCCCGGGCTGGGAGGAGGGGGATCAGCCTGTGTCCCTGGGTGCTGACTCGGGCCGAGTCTCGTGAAGGGTGGGCCCGAGGTCATCGTCCAGCCTTTGCTCTGCTCTGAGGCTTAGTCCACAGTGTGGTCCTCGTGCTTCCCACCGTCCATGGCAGATCCACCTCGCTCAGCACAGCCGGCCTGCAATAGGTGCCGGAACCTCAGGGCCGCCCTTTGCAGCCTCTCCTTTCTGATCACCGTGCCGTCCACATCTGCCTCTCGGCTCTCAGCACTGAGGTGACCCTGCGTCAAACCCCTGACTGTTTTATTTGCCCTGTTGTGATCACAGGGCTCATTGTCGTGCGTCTGCAGGCTCTCCCCATAGCCCCCCAGTACAGCAGACTCAGGACAGCAACACCTCTGGACGTGTTGCTGTCGTCTGTGGGTCACGTCAGTGGGGCAGGACAGAAAGCGTTTACAAGTGACTCCTCCTCCTAGTGCTGGAGGGAAAACAGACAGGTGACACAGGGCGTCCCGGGACATGACTGAGGGGACGCGAGGCCGTCCCGAGATGTGACTGAAGGGGACATGGGGCCATGCTGAGACGTGACTGAGGGGATGCGGGGCCACCCTGAGACATGACTGAGGGGGACATGGGCCCCTCCCGAGACGTGAGTGAGGGGGACGAGGGACCGTCCCGGGACGTGAGTGAGGGGATGCAGGGCCGTTCTGAGACGTGACTGAGGGGATGCAGGGCCGTCCCGAGACGTGACTGAGGGGGACGTGGGGCCATCCTGAGACGTGACTGAGGGGACGTGGGGGGCCATCCCAAGACATGAGTGAGGGGGACGTGGGGCCATCCCGAGACGTGACTGAGAGAACATGGGCCGTCCCTGAGATGGACTGATGGACTGAGGAGGACACTAGCCGGTCCCAGAGGCTGCAGCTGGGTGGTGAAGAGGCCCCCGTTGCAGGACGAGATGTGTAGGACACCCGCAGGTTTCAGTGGGGAGCCGTGTTGACTGTGTATCCTGGTGGCAAATTGGTAGTGCTGTTGGTGTCTGGTGTTCCAGCCCCTGGTCCCTGTGGCATGAGGCGGTGGCTGCATGAGCTGTGCTCTGTCACTCGGCCTTGGGGAGGGTGGCTGACATGTGAGTGCCCCGTGGCGCATGGAGGGGACCCCCCACCTGGGCGTTCGGGCCTGCTGGCGGTGCCATTCCTCTGGGTAAGAACCATGCTGTGCCCGGTCACTGGGCCGGCCCTGGACCCTCTGTGGTGTTTCCTCGGCCTGCTGTGTTGTGTGTGTGTCTCCTGCACGCTCAGGGTCTGCAGGTCCTATGTGGTCCCGTGGTGTCCCGTGTGCATTGGGTTCCCCAGACCTTGTTGAGTTGGGGACCCTCACAGTGCACTCTCCTGACCATCTGCCCACTCCCGGCCCCATCAGCCCCCGTGGCCTCAGGCATTGGGTTTTTGCTGCTCAGTCCAGTCCTTCCCCAGTAGGACGCTGGGCTGTTCCTGCCTCCTGAGACTGTGGCCTCGTGTCCCCAGCCCTAGAGAATGTAGGGTGTAGACCGGAGATGCGTCCATGGGCCAGACTGTGCCTCCCCGTCACTGCCCGTCGAGGCCGACCGGGTGCCTGGTCCTCGGCGGCCGTCTACGACCCGGCTCCCAGGAGCTGTTTCTGGCCCCAGAAGGCCTCTCCTGAGTCAGCAGGGAGATGCTGCTGAGTCCTGCTGGGCGACCGTGCCCACCGTAGTGGGAACAGCGAGCCTCATGGGCTCGGCCTCAGAGGAGATTCAGAGCCTCTCCCCCCTCGGTGCTGCAGACCCGGCCTGGGGCCAACTTTCGGCAGTCATTCCTTAACCGGGTCCACTGAACAGCTCTTTCTGCTTGGGGGCATTTTAAACAACCGTGTTTTATATACAGAGTCCCCCCTTCCGCCTGTAACGACAGCCCCACAGCAGGTCAGCTCCCTGAATCCCCGAGGGCACGTCCCGACACCACTGTGTCTTGGAAAGCATGTCAGGAGGTCAAACTTCTCCGAAGTAGTTGCTGCTGAAGGTGCTGGCTTCACTTGGGGTGGCTCAGCTGCCGTTCTGCCTTCTGGCGAGAAAGAGGCTGCAGGGCCAGATCCTTTCCCGGAGGGCCATCCCAGGTCAGGTGACAGACGTACGTCCCATTCTCCGGGAGGCACACGTGGGAACCAGCGACTGCAGGTGTGGGCCCCAAAGAGAGGCCACACCTGTCCTGGCTGTGAGCGAGCGCCATTGACGGCCCGCCTGGAGGACCCTGATCCCAGGAGGACTGCGGGGCAGGCTCCCCACAAGGACCTGTGCCAGCCTCCCTGGCAGCCTGGGCCGTCAGCTGTCACTGTTGCGGGGTCACACTGAGGCAGGGCTGGGGGAGGCTCAGCAGTGTGGATCAGTGGTATGTGACGCTCCCTTGTGGTGTGTGACCTTTCGGATGCGGGTGGCCTCATGGCTGGAGTTGGCCCCCAGGATTGTCTGGCGTTCTGTGCACATTGGGGTTCCGTGGCCCCGTGCGCTCACTTTGAGAACGGTGCCGCCCCTGTCTGTTACGGGTTCATGTGAGGACGATGTTTCCTGTTCCCAAGTCCTCACCACCTGTCTCATTTCTCAGGTCCAGACAAAGAAGGAGGAGCCCCTGCCACCAGCCAGCAGCCAGAGCATCCCCACCTTCTACTTCCCCCGAGGCCGTCCGCAGGGGACAGTGAACGTCGATGCCGTCATCACCAAGATTGAGCGGACCTTCGCCCAGTTTCCGCACGAGAGAGCCACCATGGAGGACATGGGCAAGGTGGCCAAGGTGGGTGCCCTGCGTGCTGCCTCTGGGCAGCACCACGTTCACGGGTTGGTGCTTGTGTTCTGTTTTCAGGATCTGAAACACAGTGGAGACTCTGTATTAACGGTTGTGCCAAATATTGAAGACAGACATGCCTGTGCGTTGTTGCCCTCCCAGATGGAGCAGCGTTCACCTTTGCATTTTTTAAGCAACTGATCCCCTGAGGTCCAGCCTGGGCCTTCCTCTGCGCCCTCCTGCCCCGTGTCTCTCCCTGCGTAGGGTGGGTGCTAGTGGACCCACAGTCCATGCGCAGCAACATGTCGATTTTGAACTTAGCCTAACACATGATCCCCCGTGCATTGTCTCACCATTTGGTTTTGAAATTCGGTGGCATGTCTCCAGGCCATCCATGTTGACATGTGTAGACACATGTAGACGAGCACAATCGTGGTTTCCCACATCGCCTCAGCCGCGTGGGAAGGCTCCCGTGTAGCCGGCGGCTGGCACGGCCCCTCCTGGGTGCTGGCGTTGACGCGTCCCGCTCCCCCATGGATCGGGCTGCCTTGGGCTGTGCTCCTGAGCTCCGCCTTCAGGCCGCATTGGGGTGCTTGTGCTTCCCCTTTGCCCCTGTGCTTCCGGGGTGCTTTCTCTCTCTTTCTTCATCCCCACCCTCCCCTCTGGAATGTCTCTTCCTATTCTGGATGCTGACCCTCCGTCCATGTGTGTTGTGAGCAGGTTCTGTTCCACCTGCTGAATGGTTCACGTGCTTCCTTTTGCTTGCAGTTTTTAGGGCTTGTCCTCTTTTCTTGTTGGAACTGCTTTATTGAGATATAAGTCTCGGACCACAGTTCACCCATTTAAAACGTACAACTCAGCACAATGCAGTGTATGCCCGGAGTTGTGCAGCCATCATCGTAGTCAACTGGAGGACATTTTTGTCACCCCCTAAAAGAAACCCTGTACCCTTTAGCTGTCATCCCCCCTCCCCCACCCCCAACTAATCCACTTCCTGTCTCTGTAGGTTCGAGTATCCTGGACATCTTATGTAAACAGATCCATACCATGTGTGGCTTTTTGTGTCTGCCTTCTTTCCCTCAGCACACAGCCAGACCCGGGCGACACTGGGGGCTCGGCTCCAGGCCCCCACAACAAAGTGAATGTCACCATAAAGCAAGTCACACGAATTGTTTGGTTTCCGAGTGCAGATAAAAGTTAGGTTTATGCTATGCTGTAGTCTAAGTGGGTGATAGCATTATGACTAAAGAAAAGTGCATACCCTAATTAAAAAATACCATATTGCTAAAAAATGCTAACCAGCACCTGAGCCTTCAGCAAGTCATCTTCTCTTTGCTGGTGGAGCATCTGGTGAAAAACGCAATAAAGCAAAGCGCGGTAAAGCGAGGAGCAATAAAGGAAGTGCTTTATTGCAAAATAAAGCAAAAATACAAGTGAGCCTGTGTTTTCAAGGTTCGTCTGTATTGGGGCGTGTGTCAGTGGCACGTCCTTTCAGCGTCCCGTTGTGCATTTATCCATTCATCAACTGATGGACGTCTGGGTTGGCCCACCTTTGGGCTGTGGTGCACAGGGCTGCTGGAACACGCGTGTGTGAGTCTTGGTGTGCAGGTGTAGGGTTCTCTCAGATATACACACCTAGGAGTGGAATTGCTGGGACACATGGCGACACCATGTTTAACGCTTTGAGGAGCCACAAGACCATTTCCCAAAGCAGCTGCCCCATTTTGCATTCCCACCGGCAGCGTAGGAGGGTTCCGATCTCTCACACCCTCGCCAGCACTTGTGTCTTGCTGATTGTAGACAGCGTGTCCTAGGGGGCACGAAGTGTCTCCTGGTGGTTTTGACTCGCATTTCCCTGAAGACTGTCATGTTGAGCAGCTTTTCATCTGCTTATTGGCTATTTGTGCATCTTCTTTGTAGAAATGTTTGTTTAGATCCTGTGCCCGTTCTTTAACTGGATTGTCACTTTATTGTCCAATTGTAAGAGTTCTTTATATATTCTAGATTCAAGTCCCTTATCCAATACTTGGTGTGCATTTTTTCCCATTCTCTGAGTTGTTTTTTCTTTTTTTTAATTATATGTACTCAGCACCTGAAAAACTGAGAATTGACCTGAGTCTTTTTTAACCTTTTCTTTTTTGCTGAGGAAGACTGGACCTGAGCTAACATCTGTGCCAGTCTTCCTCTATTTTGGATGTGGGCTGCTGCAACAGCATGGCTTGTTGAGCGGTGTGTAAGTCTGTGCCCAGGATCTGAACCCACCAACACTGGGCCACTGAAGCAGAGTGTGCAAACTTAACTACTGTACCACCAGGCTGACCCCTTTTTTCAGTTTTTGATAGTCTTCCATGATGCCAAAAAGTTTTTGTTTGTTTGATAAAGTTCACTTTATCTGTTTTTTCATTTGTTGCCCGTACTTTTGCCGTCATATCCAAGAAATCATTGCCAGATGCAAGGTCATGAAGATTTGCTTTTGTTTTTTCCTGAGAGTTTCTAGTTTCGGCCTTTACGTCTAGGTCTTTGATCCATTTTGAGTTAATTTTTGAATATAGTGATGCAGTGGTCAAACTCCATTTTTTACGTCTGGAAATCCAGTTGTCTCAGCACCAAGGCTGAAGAGACCATTCTTTCCCCGTCCAGCGGCCCTGGCCCCCTTGTTGAAAATCAGTTCCCCATAAATATGAGGGTTTAGTACTGGATTCTGATTCTAGCCCTTGACCTGTCCTTGTGTCTTTATGCCAGTTCCACCCTGTCTTGATTACTGCTGCTTTGTAGTCGGTTTTGAAATGGGACGTGTGAGTCCCTTCTCAAGCTTGTTTTGGCTCTCCGTGGACCCTTGCAACTCCTTATGGATTTTAGGGTCAGCTTGTCAGTTTCTGCAGAGACGCCAGCTGGGGTTCTGCTGGGCTCGCGTTGACTCTGTAGATCGGTGTGGGGAGTATGGCCGTCTTACTACTGTCTTCTCATCCGTGTACATAGGACGTCTTCCACTCATTTAGGTCTTAGTTTCTTTCGAAGATGTTTTGTAGTTTTCAAGTATAAGTTTTGCACATCTTCTGTTAAATTTGTTCTGAAGCATTTTATTCTTTTTGATGCTATTATAACTGGAATGCTTCTCTGAATTTTATTTTCAGCTTGTTCATTGCAAGTGTATAAAAATGCAATTAATTCCTGTGTACTGATCTTGTATCCTGCAGTCCTCTGAACTCATTTATTCGTTCTAATAGTGTTTTAGCGTATTCCTTAGGATTTTGTGTGTACATGATCATGTTACCTGCGGCTAGAAATAGTTTCGCTTCTTCCTTCCCGGTGTGGATCTGTTATTTCCTTGTCGCGCCCGACTGCTCTGGGAAGAACCTGTAGCGTGGTGTGGTGTTGATGTCCGAGAGTGGAGGTTCTTGATCCTGCCCTTGGGAAAAGCATCCAGTCCTTCACCGCTAAGCATGCTGTGAGCGTGGGTTTTCACAGATACCCTTTATCGGGTTGGGGACTTTCCTTTCCATTCCTGGTTTGGTCAGCGTTTTTATCAAGAAAAGATGTTAGCTTGGTCGGATGCTTTTCCTGTGTCTGTTGAGAGGCCCGTGTGGTTTGGTTCTTTATTCTATGGATGAGGTGCATTACGTGAGTTGGTTTTTCCAATGTTAAACCAACCTTGCGTTCTGGAGCAAATCCCACTTGGCCATCGTGTGTGGTCCTTTTTCTGCGTGGCTGGATTTCACTGGCTGGTATTCTGTGGATGGTTTTTGTGTCCGTATCCAGAAGAGATACTGGCTGGCAGTTTTCCTGTGATTCCTGTGTCTGGTTTTGGTATTAGGGTAACACTGGTCCAAGAGGAAGATCGGAAGTGTCCCCTTCTCTTCTGTTAGAGATCGCCTTTTTAAAGTATGTTTTTAAATTTTGTTTTATAAGTATGTAAAAACGTACATGGTTCCAAGGTCAAAACTCACAAACCAGATATATTCCCATAAGTCCAGAGTCTACCCCTGTCTGTTCAACTCTGCTCTCTTCCTCCCCCATAAGTAACAGTTTTCATAAATTTGGCTTATCCTTTATTTTTTAATATGAGCAAATACCTACAAATATACATCTGTGTATGTACACACATATTTAATTTCTTCCCTTTCTTGGATGAGAAGTAGCACGCTGTTCTATGCTTGGGTGTGTTCTCTCTGAACATTATGGGTGGCGATCACTCCCCATTGGCGAGGTGGCCCTCGCTTTGCATGTTCGTGTGGGAGCATGAAAGTGACCCCACGAGCTGAAACCTGTGTAGCTTTTCTACTTCTTTGGCGGCTTTCTCCGGGCACGGTTGCTGGGCGAGAAGCAGTGGGTGTCTGCTGTGGACAGTTTGGTGAGTTCCAGTGGGCCTGTCAAGCCGTCAGCACAGTCAGCATGATGAGCGTCTCCACTGGCCCCTAAACTCTGCTTCATTCTCATCCCTCCCGCCCCCAGCCCCAGGCTCCCTGTGGTCACTATTGATTAGGGATTTCTAGAATTGTACATAAACTAAATCATACTGCAGATACTTTCATTCTTTTTATGGTGGTAAAATTCACATAAAGTTCCACCAGCATTTTAACCATTTTAAGATGTACAATTCAGGGGCCTTTATTTCATAGACAGTGTTGCACAACCATTACCACTGTCTGGTTCCCGAACATTCACATCCCCCTACAAGGGAATCCCGGGTTCTGTAGCAGTCACTCCCCATTCCCCACGCCCAGCCCCTGGCAACCATGAGTCCCCTTTCTGTCTGTGGATTGGCCTGTTGTGTTTCAAAAAGATCTGGGCAAAAGTTTTGATACAAATGAAAATAAAACCAAACCCACCTTCCCTAAGCGTCATTTTTTAAGAACAGCCAGAGAAGTGTGATGGTTTGGTGCCTAAGCTTCCTTTCCTGCTGAAATTCTCATCCAGCCTGGCACCAACCTGAAGGAAATCACCTCACTCCTCATGCTCATCGCCCTTCCCTCTTGGGACCTGGGACCTTCCTCCCAGGACCTTGGGGTTAGGGGCTAATAATGGAAGTGAAGTCACTTAGAAAACACAGAAAAGCAACTTTAGGAGATATGTCACTTCAGGTAATCTAATCCCATCCATCAAACAAAATCTGCAAGTGTTTGGTGGTGAGGATGTGGTCTATTTTCCAGAAATCACAGACAGCTTATATTGCTTCCTGTGAAAACTTTTTCACCTCCTGTACAAGCTCCCATCCAACCCAAGTACGTTTCTTAAGTAGTCTCAACAGAAAAACTAACCTGAGAATGATTTAACGGGACTTTCAATTCTAAAAGATCCAGTGTCAAACGCTTTATGATCAACTTCCTTTGGCACCGCAGAGCCCACGGCCTCAGCACGCTCTCCCGGCTGCATCCTCTCTCTCATTGCCTTCTTCACAGCAGCGAGGCGACCCCCATCTGCGATCCCAGCATCATCATGTTTTGGTTCACTCGCTATACCCGAGACAACTTTTTCCTACAAAGAGAAATTATGACATTTACTAAAGCAACTCATTACCATCTTATAAGAAAAATGAATAAAGCATGCCTAAAATATTTCACACATCCATCTTATGCTTATCAAGTTCCTAGTATGTGCTAAACATGCTGGGGGTCAAAGGTAAAGGACAAAGTTCCTGCCCTCAAGGAGTTAGTTGTGGTTGTCGTTTAATGTAAACAAAGATAGGACCCTTCAACATGTCTAAAAACTGATGGAAAAGAGAGAACAAGGCTAACTGATGGGATGAGAGGTCAATGACTAAGAGATCTGGGGGAATGGTTCCAAAGTACAGATAAAAGATTAGTTTGATTTTAACTGTTCAGTAGTCTTAACGGTGGCCTATAAAATAATGTAGGAGAGAAACACTGGTGGTAAGGGGCAGAATTACAAGGCTCCGACATAATGCTGTCTTGACACAGCCGTTATCTGCGTCACTGATGGTGTTATGTCCCCAGGACTAAGCACCCGATAAGAAATGCGCACGGCAGGTCCAAATGTCCCAGCATCCTTCCTGTTTAACAGACTTGAAATTCATTCAATCAATCTCGTCACTGTCCTCAGGGCCTTTGTCATTAGTAAGACATTACTAACGTCTTACTAAGACATTACTTCATTAGTAAAATAAGGAGACTTCATTAGTAAAACAATCCTACAATAATCCTTTAATACTCTAACATCTTAAACTCCTAAGACAGAATTCAAAACAGAGTTTTTATTTGGATTACACAGCATAATAAAGTACCAGTTTAGAAACCTGATTTTACAACCAGAGGCATTTTTCTAAAATCTAAAAGAAAAAGTGGCAGGGCTCCAAGCTGGCTTGAGAAGTAGCAATTCTGAACCAAAAGCTTGGAGTTAAAATATTTTGGGAAAAAAATTAGTACAAATAGATAAGAATGGAATCTATCATGTCAACAAAGCCAATTTTACAGAGAAAATAGGAAATTTTACATGATAAAATTTGGGAAGAAGAGAGAGAGTCTAAGAGTCATTGTTCCTCTTTTCTACTTAAAAAGTTCTTTCATTTTGAAATATATCACGCACAAGAGTATAGAAAGCAGAGATGGCATAACCTGTGGGTTAAGAACATGGGTTCTGGAATGAGAAACCCAGCTCCACCCTGGGCACGTGCTCGAGTCTTCCTGGCCTCAGATTCCCCACCCGGGGATAACGGCACCCACCTCACAGGACTGTTGTGAGGATTAACTGAGTCAATGTGTGTGAGGGCCTGGGAAGCATAGTTGGCACATTATATAAATTATGTACTACTGCTATTATTACTGCAAAACAATGTATAGGTACAGTTTAAAGAATAAAACACACTGGTACATACCGTTACTTAGCAACTCAGAAGCTCTCAGGAGGACCAAATCCAATCTCAGCCCCACCTCCCCCGCCAGAAATAACCATCCTGAATTTTGTGTTGACCTTTCCTCACTCTTTCAAGACAATCAGGACATTGTAATAGATGACACGTTTTGTGAAATGAAAAACCTGAAGCTAAATGTTTCTAAAGCTTAAATTCATTAAAGTAAAAGTCTATATTAGAAATCCACAAATTTACCTGAAACACATCTTTGCTCGTATTGCTGGCTTTCTCCCATCCACACTCCTCAAGTATGGTCAGATTGTTGAATTTCTGGCGTAGATCCTGTATCTGTTAATAAATGAAGCACAAGTTTATCAGATTAATGCTAACCATATTAAATTTACAAATTAATGCCCAAAAGCTTCAAACAAATTGACAACGACTTGGACTGGTGACATAAAATTAGACTGTCATTGTCAATTTTGTATTCAAATGAATTCTTATGGTAAAATTGTTCATTGTTATTTTATGTTAAAAATCTACATAAAGGATGTCATATGTGAATAACTCCCAAACTATTATGGTAGGAGAGATATCCTAAATTATACAGTGTGAACACAATCTCTCCGTTTTTTTGTTTTGTTTTTTTTTTTTTTTTTACAGTTTATTTATCCCTTCTCCTACTGAGGAGCATATCCATTGCTTCCAAGTCTTGGCAATTATGAACAATGCTGCTATAAACATCTGTGCACATGTTTGTCTGGACACAGGTTTTCAGCTCATTTGGGCAAACACCAAGGAGCGTGACTGCAGCATCGTATGGTAAGACTCTGTTTAGTTTTGTAAGAAACTGCCAAACTGTCTTCCAAAGTGGCTGCACCATTTTGCACCCCCACCAGCTATGAATGAGTGCTCCTGTTGCTCCACATCCTCACCAACATCCGGTGCTGTCAGCGGTTTGGATCTTTGCCATTCTAATAAGTGTGTACTAGTGTCTCATTTTACTTTTAACTGGCAATTCTCTAAGGGCATATGATGTTGAGCATCTTATCTTTTCATACACTTACTTGCCATCCATCTGTCTTCTTTGATCAAGTGTCTGTCTGTTCAGTTCTTTTGTCCATTTTTAAATCAGGTTGCTTGTTTTATCATTGTTGAGTTTTAAGAGTTCTTTGTATATTTTAGAAAACAGTCCTTTATCAGATAGGTCTTTTGCAAAAGTTTCCCCTAGTCTGTAGCTTGCCTTCTCTTTCTCTTGACATAATCTCATTTTATTTTCATTTTTATTGTTTTGGTGAGGAAGATCGGCCCTAACATCTGTTACCAATCCTCTTCTTTTTTCGCTTGAGGAAGACTGGCCCTGAGCTAACATCTGTGCCAGTCTTCCTCTATTTTGTACGTGGGTCACCACCACAACATGGCTTGATGAGTGGTGTAGGTCCATGCCTGGGATCAGAACCCGCAAACCCTGGGGCAATGAAGTGGAGTGTGCCAAATTTAACCACTATACCACTGGGCTGACCCTGGCACAATCTCATTTTAAAGGATTCAAATAATATACATACTAGCAGGATGGGAATGTATGATCCCATCCTTCTGGTATTTCCAATCTCCTCAAAGTGGTAACCACTGTCAACAGTTGGGTAAATATGCTTTGAGTCTCCGTTTATACAAATAGGTACTCTATTTGCATTTATACAAATAGGTACTCTATTTGCATTTATACAAATAGGTACTCTCAATCTCCCTTTCTCAAAAAAATTTAAATGTCAAAAAGACTCAGGATTACACTTATGACCAATTGATTTTCAACAAAAGTGCCAATGCAATTCAGTGAGGAAAAGATAGTTTTTTCCAACAAACAGGACTGAGAAAAGTGGATATCTGCAAGAAAAAATATGAATTTGGGCTCTTTCCTACACCATACACAAAAATGAACTCCAGAGCCAGCCCTGATAACCTAGTGGTCAAAGTTCAGTATGCTGTGCTTCGACAGCCCAAGTTCAGTTCCTGGGTGTGGAACCACATGACTTGTCTAGCAGTAGCCATGCTGTGGTGGCAGCTCACACAGAAGAACTAGTAGGACTTACAACTAGAATACACAATTATGTACCAGGGCTTTGGGGAGGAAAAAAAAGAGAGGAAGACTGGCAACAGATTTGCTCAGGGCAAATCTTTCCTAGCAAAAAATAATTAATCACAACTTAATTTTTTTAAAAAATGAACTCCAATTGTTCACAGACCTAAGTGAAAGAGATAAAGCTTTTAGAAGTAAACATAAGATAAAATCTTTGTGACCTATGGTTAGGCAAAAAGAGTTCTTGGAAATAATGCCAAAATCACAACATTAAAAAAATTGATAAACTGAACTTCATCAAAATTAAAAACAGCTGTGTTACAAAAGATACCATTAAGAAAATTAAAGAACAAGCCACAAACTGGGAGGAAATATTTGCAAATATTTCTGATAAAGGACTTGTATCCAGAATATACAAAGAACACTTACAACTCAATAATAAAAAGACAGACCCAATTAAAAATGGGCAAAAAGATTTGAATAGATATTTCACCGAAGACGACATACAAATGTCTAATAATAAGCACATGAAAAGATGCTGATCATCATTACTCATTAGGGAAATGCAAATCAAATCTACAATATGACAGTTCACACCCCACAGGATGGCCGATACTAAGAGAGACAGGAGCAAGCACTGGTGAGGATGCGGAGCAACAGGAGCTCTCACACACTGCTGGCGGGCACGTGAAAGGGTGTAATCAATTTGGAAAGCAGTTTGGCAGTTTCTTAAATAGTTAAACAGAAATTTACCACATGATCCAGCCATATCTACCCAAGTGAAAGAAAACATGCCCACATGAAGATTTGTAAGTGAATATTCATAGATTATTCGTAATCGTCAAATAGTGGAAATGTCCATCAACTGGACGATACAGACTGATGTCTCCATGAACCGCTACTCAGCCATGAAAGGAACAAAGTACAGGCATGTGCTGCAACATGGAGGAACCCCAGAGACACCACGCCGAGGGAAAGAAGCCACATACAAAAGACCACATATTGGGTGATTCTTAGAATGAAACGTTCAGAAAAAGCAAATCTACAGAGACAGTAAGGAGACTCGTGGTTGCTTGGGACGGGGAGTGGCAATGGGAACTGACTGAAAACAGGCAAGAGGCATCTTTCTGTGGTGAGGAAAACGTTCTAAGTTTGGATTGCAGCGACGGTTGCACAACTCTGTAAATTTACTAAACATCATTGACTTTTACACTTAGAATGGGCAGATTTTATCATATGTAGATTGTTTATCCTCAGTATAGCTCTTTAAAATAAATAAAAGCCCCAGGAGCCAACTTGAAGAGGCTCCCACTGGCCAAAACTGGGAAATGAGCATCACTAAAGATAATGACTGTAAAAGATGCCAACACAAATACTTTTAAATCCATAAAATAATTATGATACTAAGAAAGACAAAATTAATTGGTCACCACTGAAGGATGCTAGTGAACCAACTCATTATTATGTCAACTGGTCATAAAGTGACTCCATAAACACTATTCACTTCTGCGCCATATAATTACCAGAATATTGTGTTTCTTCACATTTTTCTCTAGACTTCATCATTGCTTTGCTTTTTGTTTGCTTAGTTTTTTAATGTATCTATCATCAATTTGCCTCTAAAGTCTGCACAGTATGTATAAATTCCCTCTTAATACAACTAGAAAAGCAAACCACTCGGGTATTCTGTTCCATTCAGCCTCAGAGACAGTATCTCGCCGAGCCCCAGCCTCCTGCTCCAGTCTGAACAGCTGCTTCCTAAGCCTGCTGCTCACCCTCTTTACTCACCTCAGCCACAATTCCCTTAGACTTTTTGGGGATCTGTCCCAGCTCCTTCCCCTTTCTTGGCTTACTCCCTCATTTTTGTGAGGGCCGTTCTCAGTTTCCTGAGAAAGGGTGCCTGGGAGGTAAAATTTCAGACTGTGTGTGTCTGAAACATGCCTTTCCACCCTCAAGCGTGACTGGCTGGGTATACAACACCAGGCTGAGTGTTATTTTCCCCGAGAAGTTCGAGGGCCTTGTTCTCCCAGCTTTCGATGTCGCTGTTGAGAAATCTAGGGATATTCTGATTTTTGACCTTTTGTATGAAACTTGTTTTTGCTCTCTGGAAGTTTCTAGATGTTTCTCCTCATCCCAAGAGTTGTACAATTATATTTCATTGTGCATTGGTGTGTGTCTACACTGACATACAGTGCTAGGCACTCAATGGGCTCCTTCAATCTGGAATTCAGGTCCTCCAGTTCCAGGAAAATGTCAAACTATTTCATTGATCATTTCCTCTCCACTATTTTTTCTGTTCTCTTTTTCTGGAATCCCTGTTATTTGGATATTATACTTCCTAGACTGGTCCCCTTAATATTCTTATCTAGTCTCTCCTCTTTTATCTCTCTCTTTTTGCTCTAATTTATGGGAGATCTCAGCTTCATATTCCATCTTTCTAGTGAATCTTACATTTCTGCTCATATAGTTTTTAACTTCAAAGAGCTCTTGTTGTCGTTCTCTGAATGTTCTTTTTTGCATAGCTGTTCTCATTTGGCAGAAAAAATGCCTGGTCTCTTTGAGCATATTAACACTTGCTTTTAAAGTTCTTTCTCCTGGATCAGCCCACGGCCTCATCCAGACAGCTTCCTTCCTGTGCTGCTGCGGCCCCTTCTTCCAGGTTTCGGGCTGTCTGCAAATGTCTCATGGTTCTTGGCCACTGGTTCTTGAATTAGTATTTTATATGCTTATTTCTAAAATAAGCTCAAAAATCTAGAAATTGTCATCTCCCTACCTTCACTGATTTTCCTAGTAACGGCCTCTATCAGCGCTTTCTACACCAGATTGGTATGAGGGCTATGTCTGACTCTGATAAAACTATAAACTCCTCTGGGGTAGAGAATGTGCCTATTTGTCAGCTCCTCATACAACGCCTGACACACAGCAGGGACAATAACTGCTCGATGGACCCAGCTACTGAAGACTCGTCCTCATTTTCGCACACATGGAATCATCACAGACTAGGCAACAGCTGAATAGAATCTCAATTTCCAACCCATATAGAAATTACCCTGACAGTATGCAGGAGGAGGGGACAGCAGCCATAAAATTTAGACAGTGCTTTACAGTTTGTAAAGGGGCTAATATCTCCTTTAATATTACAGATACCTAAGCAGCCTCTACTACTCCCATTTTACTACTGTTACCTCACTTCCAAAAACATGCGACTCGAAAGTTAAGCCATTCCAAATCCTGGCCACATACCTGAAGGCTGGCCATGTTCCAGAACCCATCCAGGTCTGCACAGGTGGTATCCTTTTTGCCTCATTTGTATTCCAAATTGTCCACCAGTTCTTCAAGCCGTTTGAATATTTCTGCCTTAAGGAGTCTTTTTTGACCAACTGCGAGGGGAATAAGATCTTCTGCTAAGGAAAAGATGAGATTTTTAAAAGCTAGAGAACAAAACAGGACCTTGATTGCAAGTCAGCCAGCTGATAAGACGACCTCACCCCAAATATCCTGGGGCTTCCAGAATCAAACTCTTACCTTAAAGCAAAACAAAAAAACATCGACTACAAAACTTTGTCATACAAATACTGAGCATTAACTGTCTGCTTCTGTTCCCACTAAAACGTAGCAATATTCATTCTCATATATGTTGCTACATAGTAAACAGCATTCTGCTCACCTTGTATTTTACAAGAATTCAACCTCAAACAACTCACTGTACATCAGCATCTAAGGACTTCACACAGCACACAAATGATTTTTTCTAAAAAGCTTCTCCAAATAAGATTAAGGAAATATCAGAAAATTTGTTCCATATTTATTTAGGTCATTTTCATTCAGAAAATATTTTGCATAATTAAACAATACTAGATATAGATGTCACTCAAAAAGTCATAAAAAATCTAATAATAAAATAGGCAAACGTTTAACTCCCAGGAATGATTGCTAACATTCTAATTACTTACACCTTATAAGTCATCTACCATTTTAGCACAGAGATACTAGTGAACGTATGTTGAGAAATGAAAAGTCTTGCTATTTTGATTAACAAAACTATAAAGTTCGGCAACACTAGATTTTTGTTTCAGATAAATGTAGACATATTAAAATAAACAATGCAGAGCCACCCTGGTGGCCAAGTGGTTGGGTCCATGCACTCACCTTCAGCAGCCCAGGGTTCACTGGTTCAGATCCTGGGCCCAGACCTACACACCGCTCATCAGGCCATGCTGTGCTGGCATCCCACGCAGAAGAACTAGAATGACCTACAACTAGGATATACAGCTATATGTCAGGGCTTTGGGGAGAGGGAAAAAAAGGAGGAAGACTGGCAACAGATGTTAGCTCAGGGCCGATCTTCCTAAAAAGAATAAATACATAAATAAAATAAAATAAACAAAGCTAAGACAAAAAACATAAATGTTCCCTCCCCTTTGTTTGGAATCTATACTTCAAGCTTCCTTTCCCACTCAAGGCAGTCGGTCAATATTAATTCCTCTCTTTCATATCAGAGAATCTTTCTAAAATTATGACATGTTTCAGCTTTACAAATGTTTCTCATACTAATATCTAAGTATTAGCAATATGACACTTATACAATAGCGATTTTCCAGAGCTGATGCTTATTTTATGAACTGTGATATATTAAAATCCATAAATACAAGTTGATATCCTATACATGTCCATCTTTCTACACCTAAAACTTACGTGGATGGTTAATGCCAAGAGCAACTTTCCAAGCTAATATTTCTAGTTCTTTCCGTTCTCATTTATCAGAGATGAAACAGAAAGAACCAGACATGCCTGAGTTCTGTCTTTACTTCTGGTATTGCCCATGGAACTGAGACCAACCCAACTGCCCAGAGTAAGTTGAAGCTAAACCCTGTAAGACTGGAATTACAGTGTCAGGGCCTCACAGATTCTAATTAGTAGGCTTTGCTTGTCCAAGGGCGGTAGTTCTCAACACTGGTCAATTTTGCCCCCCAGGGGACATCTGGCAGTGTCTAGAGCACCTTTGTCACAAACCAGAGGAGTGCTACTGGTCTGGGACGTTACACAACATCCTGCGATGCAGAGGACGGCCCCACAACAAGAATTATCCAATCTGAAATGTCAGTAGTGCAAGTTGAGAAACCCCGGCCCAAGATAAATTGAATCTGTCTCTTTATAAAAAGCATCTTAGCAGGAGAAACTGAGGATAGTTTTTTTTCTTAGAAGAAAAAAATTAGCTGTTTATATCTAATGAAAACTTAATTAATGAGAAAGGAGACTTGTCTTAGATCCGACATTATTTAGTTGGGTAAATTGCTTATTATCTCAATGTCTCAGTCCAACAACACGGTGGACTAGCTCATCTCTAAAATCCCTTACAATCATAAAACCTTACGTTCTACAAACAGCTGAAGTGGCTCTGAAATATACTCATTCATAATAGAACAAATGAGTATTAAAAGTATAGGAAGATAATATTTCTCCTCTATTTGATTGTCAAAGCCCAAAAAAGTGGTTAGTACTGTATTGGAAAAGATGTGAGAATCTCCTTGCTACATTCACTCAAGAACATAGTATGTCATCATTTCCTGTGTGATGTGGAGCGTTGGGGCCTTTCTCCAGATGCAGTCCTCTGATCTGTGTCCAAGGCATTTAGGTGACATGGCTTTTAGGTTCCCAAACAGGAACTCTAATTTTCAGTCTTCATAGTTGGAGAAACATAATCCTATCTTATGATTTAGTGGGCCAAGGAGCCTACCATCATCTCCCTCTATCCTTCTTTTGTAAAATAAACATTAACTTAGTTTCTTTGTTTGAAAAAAAAGGTATGATAAAATAGGAACTCCCATATTTTGCTGAGGGAATGTAAATTGAGGTCTTTATTTATTTGCACAGGAGAGGATTGAAAAGCATCCAGGCTTGTTTTTTGCAGGCTTGACAGTAATACTACCAGACTGAACTCAATGGAAACAACCAGCAACAGGGACCTACTAAGTAAATCGTGGTGTAGCCATACAATTGGATACCATGCGGCCATTAAAACACACACAAAAACAGCATGAGAAAGTTCTTAAAGGACTCAAATGGAATATCTCCTACATTTAACATTAAATGAAAACAGAATAGTATGCTACTGTTTACATTTAAAAAAAGTTTATCTACATATGCATTATGTATCTCTGGAAGAATTCACAAGAAATGAATAACACTTGCCTCTGTGGAAGGTTCGAACTGTAGGGTTGGGAGCAGAGTTGGAAAAAAGGCTTCTCACTTGTACCTCTTTCTATCTTTTAAGTTAGCAACCACATGAATATACTAGCCATTGAAAAAGATTTTTAATTTAAAAGATAAATAAAAATCACTCAAGGTCAGTTTCCTCCTAATTCATCTACGTATTATATTAAGGTTAGAATAGTTTAATTTTGGTTTTAAATGTCTAGACATTAATACAAAATGCTTACACTGGGAACAAACGCACAGACCTGAAATGCAGCACATGTCGCTGCTGAGATGTCTGATCCTCCTTTATTTCAAGTGATGGGACTTCTTTTATTTGAAAGCCATGTAAATTTTCAGTAGTAGTTTCATTTTTATTTAAGACACGATCTATAGATTAAAGAAAACATTACATATACATTTCAAAGCAGCAACTCCTATAACGACATCCCCCACAAGACAAATTTCTTAAATCCTTCAATTTTTTCAACATTGAAATTTAAAATTGTAAATAAATTTAAAATTTAAATAAAATTTTATTTCTGCCTCAAAGATTTCATTCATCAGATCTCCTTTTACAGTGTCTCTCAATGTTCTTCATCTCTTGAAATTTACATTTCGGTCCCCCTCTCAGTCTGCAGTCCTCATTCCAGCTCTGTTTCCAGATAGCCCTCCCCATGCTTTTCCGTCTCTTCTGACCCTGAGATCACACCCTGAGCTACATGGTGAGACACATGGTGGAAAAGACTCTAAACGATCTCTGATAAACCATAACCCAGAGAAACAAGTAAAAAATTCATGAAAATACCATACCTGTGCTCCCAACTGTCAGAGAACTCAAAGGACGGCGTAATTCGTCGGAATCTTGATGTACTGAAGTTTCACTTTTGTGTGCCAACATTTCTTTTGTTACTTCTGGAGCCTCATCACTAAGCAAGAGCAAAAATACACTTCGTAAAACATGAACCCATACATCTCACTGAAGGATTTCAAAATTATGTTGTTTTTTAAAAACATGGGATAAAATAGAAATATGTTTCTGTTTTTTAAAACATGTCTAATCTAGAGGGAAAAACCGTAAACACCTCCAGCGGGAAGGCCCGTCTCTGCCCCCTGTGATGAGATCCACAGATGCAAAGCCCTCTCAACCGGACATACACACTTAGGAGTCTCAGATGCCGCAGAGCAGTTCTCGGTCAATCTGCCGCCAGCCAGCCTTTGGAAAGCAACCTTGCCATTTCTTGTAAAGATTCAAACTGATTTTTTCTCCCCACTTTACAAGTTAATCATTTTGTCTTTTGAGATAGCTTTTATAAAGTAGTACTCAGTAAAAAAAACACAAACAAAAAAATCCAAACCATGTCTGAGCTGCAGTATAGCAATTTCTTCTTTCTAAAAATTTATTTCTAAGTGTTGCAATTAAGTCACTTCTTAAAAGCAAAAAAAAGCAAATTGAATCGTGAAAATAATAATGCACAGAAAATATCAAATCTGTCAAATACATTATTGTATCCTTCTGAAAAATTTTTTGGAGAGGTCAAATTTTCATGATTTGTAATGAACATAGTTTACTAACTAAATAACTTAAAAAGCACAGGCCAAATTTAAGAAAGGCATTCGTTCTCCATGTCAGCAAGGAATTCATTCATAACATCTCATTCTGTCACTGGCTGTCAAAGTAGCGGTGCTTGTTGGAGTCTAGGTGTTACGTCATAGCTCTTCAGACCATCTGGTGGCCGAAACAGAAAATCTACTGGTGCGAAGGATGGCCTCCCTTTCACTTCTGCAGGATTTGTCTCAGGTAACTTTTCCACTTTGGATAAGACTCCATCTGGATCCCTTCCGTTTGTCACACTGGTTTGTGATTCCAAAGTATTTACTTCGCTATCAACTTTAAAAGACATGACCTGGATGTGAATAAACAGAATAGAGTGAGAGTCTCTCTTCTTGGGATATATTCCACCAATTTTTTAGGCCCGAAAATGTGAAAGTTAAGAGATATGTCCCACGTACATAATTTAAGAAACAAAAACAAATACAATTAAATGTTTACATGGAGTCAGAAGACCAGCTACATAAACCATTGCTATGGTCCAGAAAGAGGGAGAACCAATCCATATTAAAAAAACTATATAATAGGTTTTAGGTATTACCAAAAATTAAAATATATGAAAACTAAGGTGGAAAAATTCACTCACCTAACAAATACGTATCTTTTTACTTAAATTATGTTGATAATTACAAAGGTTTGAGAATCAGAAATCCAATGTTTATTGGATTACCAGTATTGTCAAGGACAAAATCTTTTTTAATAACTTTGGATTATTATAAATAAGTTTATCATATGAGCAAAACTATTTTTCAATGTGGCACAGTAAGATTAACCATATAAAATGTGAAGCGTATTTTCTTTTTCAAGTCAATTTGTTATTTGGTAGTTTTTTTTTTACTGTAATATAATTGGCATACAACATTACATTAGTTTCAGGTATACAACATGATTCAATATTTGTATATTGTGCAATGATCACCCCAGTTAGTCTAGTTAACATCCATCACCATGCACAGTTACAAATTTTGTTTTCTTGTGATGAGAACTTTTAAGATCTACTCTTAGCAACTTTCAAATATACAATATTATTAACTGTAGTCACCATGCAGTACATTACATTCTCTACTTACCTATTTTATAACTGGAAGTTTGTACCTTTCAACCACCTTTGCCAATTTAATCCACTCATTTCAACATAATTTTTAGAGGTTTCTACGTTTCTGAGTTTTAATGAGATACGTATTTCTACCCGGACTAGAGTTTAAGGGTAACACTGTGCTTGAGGCCTGTGTGGCTGCAAAGGTAGACACTAGCGATAATCCTTAAGGAGAAAACCAACCTTGAGGGAGGAGCTGTGAGGTCCAGCTGCTCGCCTGTGAAGATCACCCTGTACTGCCTTCCTTGGAGGATCTATGTCTGATTTTTGGTAAGAACCTAGCCAGGTTTCTTACACTTTGGCATAACTTTGTTTTTTTTTTTTTAAGGCTAAGGAATTATAGCATGGATTATAAATTAAGGGATTGGGTCCTCGAAATGGTGGCTCTTTTTGAAGACTCTACCAGGCACTATGCTAGATGCTGTCAGAAACGTCAGGTGATTTCATTCTTGAAACTACTCTGTGTAGATATTACATGTTACAGCTGGGAGAACAAACTCATAGCTTCCCCAAGATTATATAGCCAATTGGAAGCGAGACAATAGGCAAACTCAGGCCTAGCTGAATCCAGAGTCAACGCATTTCACCCACTGCACCCATCTCCTAGCCGATGCTCACATGAAGGTTTCCGTCAGCTGTGTTTTTATTGTCTCTCTTCTGTTAACCAAACTACACATTCTCTACCTATAAGGTTTTAAAGATGAGACACCTCACAAACCATAACAGTAAACCCTCTTGACGCTTCCTTGTGCTTCAAGAGGTTTTCACACACGTGGAGGTTAACCTCTTGAAGCAGTTTTGTAAGCTTAATTTCAGCTTCATGAAAATAAAAATGAGATTTTCCAAATGTCTAGAAATAAACAGATACTTATACTCTACCTTGCCTGGTTCTTCTTCGATCTTTTTGGCAGGCCTTCCTTGATCTGGTACTTTTCTTTCTGTTATATTATCTAAAATAAAAATGACATAACAGATCCATTTTGACTAGATAGAAAATTCTGCATTAAAAATGCTAGGTAAGGAGCCGGTCCAGTGGCATAGCAGCTGAGTTCATACACTCCACTTTGGTGGCCCGGGGTTTGCTGGTTCAGATCCTGGGCATGGACCTATGCACTGCTTATCAAGCCATGCTGTGGCAGCTGTCCCACATATAAACTAGAGGAAGATGGGCACAGATGTTAGCTCAAGGCCAATCTTCCTCGAAAAAAATTAAAAAGTACTAGGTAATTTGGGAAAGAAAAAAAGGCAACAATATGAATCTATGCCTTAATGGATTTTATGATTAAAAGTCATTTTAAAATATCCTATTTAAAATACCCTATTTAAATACGATAAATACAGATAAAACTTCCTGCCAAGTATAGGATATCTGTTTACAAAACCAAAGGTGCTAAAGTATTTTACCTTTTGCCTCTGACTATCAAATGCATATTTATTATAGAAAATCAGGAAAAGCAAAGCGCAAAAAACATCACCCCAGAGGGGCTGGCCCCGCTGCGCAGCAGGTAAGTTCACGCTTCTGCTTTGGCAGCCCAGGTGCTCAGATCCCGGGTGCGGACCCACCCACTGCCTGTCGAAAACATGCTGTGGTGGGTGTCCCACATATAAAGCAGAGGAAGATGGGCACGGATGTTAGCTCCGAGCCACTCTTCCTCAGCAAGAAAGAGGAGGATTAGCGGCAGATGTTAGCTCAGGGCTAATCTTCCTCAAAAAATAAATAAATAAAAATCACTCAAGATGACCTTATTCAGAAATCATCACTGCTGACAATTCAGGGTATGCTTTTCCAGTTTTTTTCCTATGTTCACATATTCACATACATATTTTAGAATTGTGATCACACTGTTCAGAATTTGACCTGTTTTCTTTGCCCACTTAATACATCCTGGACCATGTCATGAAGTGTCTTTCACAGGATCGTTCTTAAACGCTACACTGTATTCCACCAAACAAATGGGCTGTAATTTACTGGGGCCATTAATCTTCACTTTGTGGCGCTGCCCACCGATGCACATGCTTCACCGCTTGAGCGCCCACTGTGTGCTAACTGGATGGTGGGGCACTGAACCTGTCTTGGGGACCTGGAATCTCCCGTTTCCTCCTCGCCTACTCAAAGAAGTACACGATGACTTTAAAAACTGAACACGAAAAACCTCAGGGACCAGAGCATTCTACTTCAGCCACTGATGAAGGAACAGTTCTCACCACGTGCCGCTCGCGTGGCCGGCACAGCCAAGGCTGCTCCCGCAGAGGCTGCACTGGCGGGGCCTGCCCCCGAGGTCTGCTTCGCTCTTTGAGTCATCGACCGAGTGGTTCTCACGCACGTGGGCATTGCAGGCTGCCCTGCTGCGGGAACCATGAAATTAAATGCTTTCGGTAATTACTAAAGCATTGTTGCGGCAACGTCAGAGCTTATAATAATAAGCTACCTTTTTCTCGTTGGACACTTTCTTTTCAGAGGTTTGTCTTTGACCAGATCGTGTTGCTCGAACATCACTCCTATTAATGATCTATTGAAAAGATTAGGTGGTATGTGATTTAATTGCTTGATGAATCAAATTACCACATTTTCAATCGGTATTTTGACCCCTCATCTGAAATCTATTGTAAATGACCCAGCAAAAAATCCACCACCCCAAATAAGATGAGATGAAAAAAGTTTTCCATTATATAGATTTCCTTACAAACTTTTTGTAGAATCCTAGAATTTTGAAAATGCTAATAGCCTAAGCTATTCTAAATAGCTGACTATAATCTTCTGAGAGTCCTTAAACATACCAGCATGTTTTCGCTTCAAAACTTTTGAATTTTGTCTGGAAAAATCTTCTCCTGGATAGAAAACTCTTCCCACAGTGCACTCTGCAACTTCCTTGGAGACTGCATTCAAAGCGCCACCGTCTCAGTGAGGCCCCATCGGAAGCTCACCCTGTACCAGCTTCAATACTCCCCATCTGCCTTCTTTTTTTTTTTTTATTTCCCGCATAATACTTAGGACCATCACATACTATATATTTTTCTTTTCATTGCCTATCTCACATGTAAGCTCCATGAAAACAGGGAATGTTGCTTTATTCATTACTATATCCTAGAGCCTAGAGGAACATGGCAGTGACTCAATTTATTGAATACGTGAAACGGAGCCTTCTCACCTGATAAAGAGACATGCTATTTACCTCCTTGCCCACTTCACTTTATTTTAGTAATCGTCCTATTAACTTTGTCCATAATGGTGTTCTGAAGACCCGTAAGTTTATCCCCCACCCTACGTGCTTTATATCCCTATCTGCATTTTATAGTGACATGGATGCATAATAGAGCCCAGTAAACAAACAGAGTGACACACAGAGTTGGTATAGATCTCATAAGGGATGTTTGGCAATGAATATTTCAAGTGAGTACTTCCTTAGCATCTAGCCAAAACTGCTCTATGTCACCATGCCAATAACAGGGAGTTTGGTACTGTTAACTCTAGTAAAATAATCACTCTGATTGAAGCTGATAATAGATTTAAAATGAATTTACTTACTCTGAGAAAAGGAGCACGATTCATCATTTTAGTAACAATTATCTACTATCAACTTCACCCTAGTCAGCTCCATTTGGGCTTTGGCCTTTGACCTGGCAATCCATACAAGATGGAACAGCATTAAAACAATCAAAAGCAGACAAAGTTAAAAAAAATGAACTGCCATAATTTACTTCCATGTCTCATTACAAAATAAAGTCTCCATTTTAAAGTTAAATTTTACCCTTAGTCATCCAACCCTTAATCATTTATGGCAAAAAGATACTTGCTAACTTAAATTACTCTCTTTTCTGGTTCTGGTTTGATTTAAATTATGCTTAAAAGCCTCAAAACTTACTCATATTTCTCAGTGAGCACAAAGGAGAAATTTCATACTATATTTTCCAGGTATTAGAATCCTTGTTAATATGATGAACTGGAAATATTTGGAAGGGGTCAATGAAGAAACTAGAGTATTAAGATCTCTTCTCTCCTGTTTATGAAAAGATACTGCACAGCTTACTTTCTTAGCTTTGACAGTTTGCCTTCAAATCCAATGATTGTGCACTTGTCCTCTGTCCATAAGAAAATGGAGACCTGATCACAAAGCAAGGAAGAAATCCAGCAAGAGAAGGATTGATTAAAAGTGATAAGTTATTTATCAACTCTAAAATTCCTGAAGAAGCACAATCAGACTTCTTCTGTAGATTAGAAGCCACTTGCTTCTCCAAATCTCAGGGAAGATCTAGTGCTGAAGAAACGAGGCACAAAGTAAACAATATTCAGCGATGGCTATTGTCTAAGTAGAATAAAAAACTACTGGTGAATCGTATTATTTAACACAACAATGTGTGTCTTTTTCCCCCTACATATAACACTTTGTAAATAGCTGTTTACAGTTTAGACCAATGACTGGTGCCTTACATACTCTTGAGAAGCCAGATTAAATTCAGCCCCTTCCAAGAGGTCTTCTCTGATGTTCCTCCAAACAGAAACAATCTCGCCCTCCTCGAACACATACACACCATATTTTTCTGTATCTTTCCACCTTGAGCTACATTCTACTAATTTTGGTCACTTCCACCTTATCCTAAGGTCACATGCAGAGTAATCAAAGGTCTCTCAAATCAATGACATTCCTGAAGCAAACAAAAACAGGCGATATCTTGAGCTTTTATATTATTCAATTCTTATTTAAATCAGGAATGAATACACAGCCAACAAGAGACGACCTTGAAAAGAGCAAATCACCAGTGACTACCTAATTTACAAATCCAGCTGCCTGTGTTCAAACTTCATCCCCCTTAACTCATGGATCATTCTCTTCTTTAGATCACCCCTCCTCCAGCTTCTGTCCTGTTTTAGCTCTCCTGACAATCTGACCTATCACTGGTACCTGACTTCTGCCCACTTGAAGGTGCTCTCTAGTCCTCACTCTTTCACAATGTGTATATCTTTACTGGAGTGGTCTCATTTAGCCCTACAGCTTAAACCCCCATCCATACTCCCAATATCATATCCTAAATCCACCACTCAGCATGGATCTCCGTCCTGATTTTCAAATTTTTATTCCCAACTGCCTGTTATCCAGATGGCCCAAATGAGCTGCAGAAAAAGCAGGAAAAGCATTATCAATATGCACCCACTTAGGCATGTTCCTTTTCCTGCCTTCCACCCCTCTTTTAGCAGCAGCACAATTTATATGGTTGCTCAAACTAATTTATCTTCAGAATCATCTTATCTCCGACTCTTCAATTTCCTTCACCCCTCACCATCTGCTTGGTCCCCGTCAAATTTATCTCCTGAGATGTCTCACACCTGTTTCTTCCTTTAAGCCCACTGCCCCAGTCCCCTTATCCTGTCTCATCTATTCCATCACGACAGTCTCACTACAGTCTTCCTACCTATAAGTTCTTCCCCTTCCAGACTACGATCTTCCAGCCTAGGGTAATCTTCCTGAATTATTAATCTGATCATGGTACAAGCTCATGTATAAGCCTCTCTTGACTCTCCGCATCCGACAGGGTGGACGCCAGATCCTTCGCCCGGCCTTGCCCGTCCAGCCTGGCTCTGACTGCTTTGCTAGTTTTATCCCGTGTCAACCTACCTATGGCTGCACCAAGAGACCTCATCTCCATCTTCTGAACTATTAGGATGTCACTCCCAGCTCCTGCCAACTAGCTAAGTGAGTAAAGGGACTACAGGGAAAGGGTTGTTTTAGTCATTTAAACTCTCAAATAATCGCTTCTTGGCCTCTTGGCTAAGATCAAGTATAATCTCTTAAAGAAAAGTCTGGTTAAGAACTATTCCTGAATATCAAGTTATGATACTAAATTTACCTTTTTTGGTTGGTGTGCTGGTATTCATGAAAGAAAAATAGTCTTATCATGTCTATAAACACCCACTATAAATGGTCATCGCTGAAGGTTTCTCAATTTTTTCAGTCGCTTTTCCTCTAGGTATTTCTGGAACATTTGTCTTCGTTGATCACTTAGAAGAGACTTTGCTGATCCTAAGCAGGGGGGAAAATAGCATATAAAACATTCAAATAAAAAGTTATCCAAATGTCTAAAATACCATTATCTAACTTCAACAGCTGCTAAGCAATACTTTCAGTAACTTCGTATTGATTCCTTAGCACGCTAACCACACAAGTCATTTCAACCCCTGTTCTTTCAAAATTTCTCTCCCTTTTGCCTTCTCTTGTTCACAAATTAACTGCTTTCCATCCCCTAGGCATGCATTACTTCACTTTTAAATTAATTAACTTCTATGATCACCCACCTCCAAGCTGACCTCCAACAATTCTCACCTCCTGGTAGTCATGCCCTTGTGTTGTCCCCTCCACACAGAATAGGGCTGAGCTGTGTCACCAAGAAAAGTGTGGGAATGATGGAGTGTGGCTTCCAAGACTGTATCATTAAAGACAGTGCAGCTTGGCCCTGCTCTCTCTCAGATCACTTGCGCTGGGGAAGTCAGTGGCCATGTGGAGCCTTAAGGAGATTCAGGCAGCCCTATGGAGACACCACATGACGAAGAACTAAGGCCTCCTGCCAAAAGCCAGCATCGACTTGCCAGTCATGTGAGTGAGTCATCTTGGAAACAGCTCCTCCAGCCTCAGTCAAGCTTCAGAGGCATCCCTGGATGACACCTTGACCTGTCAAATTCCTTATCTCCCACCTATGATTCTCAACTCAGGTTTCTACTATGTATTCTCATGTTTATTTAAACTTGTTTGAAAAATGTGAGTGGCTACTATGTACCAGACATTTTTAGGAAGTAAGAATAAGAGAATTTCTGCCCCTGAAGGGCTCACAGTATCGTGGGGGAGATGAGCACAGTTTCAATTTGGTTTAGCATGGAATGAAGACTACGAGAATGCACAATCGAGAATCAGTATAAACCTGTCTGGGGAGGTCAGGAAAGGCTTGTCAGAAGAGAGAATACCCGAGAAGGTTTCTGAAGAATGAGAGTGCGTTTGCCCACTGGGTGAAGGTTTAAAATAATCCAGGGAGATGACTGCACAACTCAGTAAATTTACTAAACAAAAGGCATTTACTTAAATGGGTGAATTTTATGGTATGCAAATTCTACCTCAATAAAGTTGTTTAAAAGAAATAATCCAGGCAGAGAACAGAAGATGCGAAAGCTCAGATGATGAAGTGGTTAATCATCGATGAAACCCCTATATCCTCAACTTCCCTGAAGTTCCTCTTCCCTTCATCTCTTGATCTAACCGTAACCTGGCTCTCCCCTGAAGACAACGCTCCCCTAGTTGTCCTCTCAAGTGGTTGACTGTTTTCTTCTCCCACAAAGGTCATATCACTGGGCCTGAAGCGGGCCGGGGTGGGGGGTGGTCCCTCATTGCTGTTTCTCAATTATTTCTTCCTCTTCACTAAAACAGCCCAGCTTTATATTTCACATCATCAGACCATACTAGACAGCACCCTGACTTGCCATCTATAGATGGCAAGTTCTTCTCTCAGTATTTTACAACTTAGTAAATGGCCACTCCATTTTTTTAGTTGCTCAGGCCAAAACCCTTAGAACCATCCTGACTTTTCTTTATCAACCTACATCCACTCTATTAGGAAATCCTATTGGTTCAAACTTCAAAATGTAACCAGAATGAAACCACCCAGGGTTGCCGTTCCCACTGTGGTCAACCATGAGCTAAATTATTGCAGTTATCTCCCAGCTGGTCTTCTGGAGGCCATGCTGGTCACCCTACCATCCGTAAGTGATGCTTTAAAACATAAAGCAGATTATAAACACACTAATCCAATAATGGCTTCTCATGTCACTCAGAGTAAAGCTGGTCTCCCTGTAAAGAAGGCCCTTGGGCTGCATATTTCACTGGTCCTGGAAAATGACAAAATTGAAGCAGTGAACATTTAAACAACTTGAGACCTGATTTAGCTACAAAACTTCTATTTTAATGTCCCTTATCAATTAATCTTGTCAACACTTATCTTATTCAAACTCCAGAAGTCAGAACTTACAACACTCCACAAGCGAATGGAACTTTCACAGCCTTTACCTTAAATAGGAAGTATTTAGTCATAGAAAATATCAAGTTATTTAGAATGGTATTTCAAAACTCCATTCTTCTGGTAAGTTTTTTTTTTTTTTTGATGTGGAAGATTGTCCCTGAGGTAACATCTGTTGCCAAAGCTTCCTCTATTTTGTTTGCTGGATGCTGCCACAGGCTTGAGGAGCAGTATGTAGGTCCACGCCCAGGATCCGAACCCACAAACCTCGGGCCGCAGAAGCAGAGTATGTGAACCTAACCACCACACCACCCAGCTGGCCCCTGGTCAAGGATTTTTTAACCTCAGGTATTAAACCAACTTTTTTCCCCTCTTCAAAGCAGTTAAAATTACAATAGCTCTTTACTTACTTTGCCTCACACTCATCTCTTCTGGAATAGGCTCTTGAGATGTCTCCTCTAATTCAAGATTTCTACCTTCCAAGGTTGGAAGGTTGACATCCGTCAAACCAGAGTGTCTTTTTCGTTCATATTTATCATATCTGTCTGCTTTCTGAGAGAGAAAACTCTCCTCAGCAATTTTAGTTCTAATCATCTCAATACTTAAATCCTTTCTCAGTTGACTGGCAAAATGTGATGCAGCCATCCTGCCAGGGAAAAGAAAGGTAGACAACTTATATAGATTTTCATATTATTTAAAAAATTAAGATTCCAGTTCACCTCCTGCCCCACCTCAGAGCATTCTGAAATAAAAAATTTTCAGTACAAAATGGAATAAATATACGACACTGCAGAGTGGGAAGAAAGTTATCAAAAGATAGTACGATCTATTTTGGGCTTCTACATAGGGCCTTGCTTGACAGATGAAGTGAAGCCCAGGAAGCTGTGGGCCATAACACAAACAAGAGGCTCTAGGCTCACCGCACAGCATTACAAAGTGACAAGAGTGAAGGAAAGGAGAGAATAGGGAAAGTAAGTGAAGGACAGTATACAGAATCGTTTCCTAACCTTTCCCTGTGATGAAGGCAGGCAGCCTGGCATTTTTTCTCAAGCCAAAAAACAAAACAAAACAAACACACGAGATGCCTATTAGACAGACAGGGATGATAAGCAGGCAGTTGGATATACAAGATTGAGCAAAAGATGGGATTTTAGAAGAACTACCATGGTGATACAGAAGGATAACCATAGTTTGCCATTTGAGGGCATAATGAAATTATTTTCGGCCATGTGAAAAATCATATTGTTTACCTGGCCCATACTCTTTTCTTAGAAAGATTCTTGAGAACGTGTTCAAGCAAAACAAGGGAGAAGGACAAGAAACAGGATGCCATGTGTTCCAGGAAATCCTTCATTCAAATGAGGAAAAGAATAAAGGAAAGTGGAAAGTCTAAGGGAGTCACCTATGCAGCTGGTATAGAAAAGAACCAAGCCCAATGGGAGAAAGATGACTGATTCTCCACAAGTGTTGCTGGCTCAAAAGAAAAAAAAAAGAAAGAAAAAGGGGAAGGTCTGCAATAGGAAGATAGAAAAGTTCTAAGCACACTATACTCTTCAACAACAAGAATAACTGAGACAGTCCACTAGAAAACTCCAGATAAAAGAAAAATCTGCACAAGAAATGCAACCCATTAAAATGTTACATGATTTTAAGCAATCAACAGAGTATATAAAAAATGAGAATTCTTCTGACCTGGATGCTAATAACATTCTCCTGTAAGAGCCCAGGGGAAGTGACAAAGGACTCTACTTTTCAGTAAGCATGCTCCTCTACTATTTGACTTGCCACCTCCTGCAAGTATTAATGTGCTAAATGTTAAACAATAAACCATTAGTTATTTTAAAATACTGCATAGGACTATGCTCCACAAAGAGAGACAGGGTGTGTGCAAAAGCTCGAGTTAATAGTAAAGGCGTGTTTAATTGTCACCTAAACCAGCACAGGTGGTTAGTGTCATCGCTGTTACACAGGTGAGGGAGAGAACTGCCAACAGGCGCTGGAGCTGGGATCTCAAGCCCCGCAGCCTGGCTCTTCACATACAGGACATCTAAGTTCCCCTCTTGGCTGAGTGGAGTTTCTTCCAGCTTGAAAGTCTAGAATGCCTTCGTCTTGCTTGCCTAGAGGTTCCCAACCAGGGCGGGTTTAGTTGTCGCTGGCTCTGGGAGCAGCTACTGGAATTGAAGGTCGGGGCCAAGGATGCTAAGCATCGTCCCGCCCCAGAGGCCAATCACGGCCCAGTGGTGAAACGCTGACTGCTGCATAGATTATGGCAACAAATACTTACTCTTCTGGAGGACGGAGCCATCGGCTGCGGGAAGGACAGGTAAGTGGTCCTAGAGGAGCCTCCCCCAAGCGGCGTCCAGCTCGCCACTGCCCACCTCAGACCCTTCCAGACCTTCTAGGAGGAGGCGAGCCAGCGCCCTTCCTCCAGCTCCCAGCACTCACCTTCCTCAGGCAGCCTGTCGCGTGAAACCTCAGTCAAACCAAAAGGAAAGGAACGCTCCCTGTCTGGAGAGCCGCCGCCGCCGCCTCGGAGCAGTGCCGCCTACACCTGAGCCGCCCAGAATCCGAACTTCCCACACCCAGCCTCTGATTGGAGGGCCTTTGAGCAACCCCTGCGGGAAAGGGGCCCGCCCCTTCTCTCCCACGAGGCTTGCGATTGGTTCTCTCCCTGTGCTATTCGAACTGATTGAAAGGTGAACGCACGGTTCAAAGGATGGGCGGGTACGACGGGATTATGCCTGAGGGGCGGGGCCGGGGCGCAGGTGAGGCGTTAGGGTCCCTAATCCGACCGGAGCTCCAGGGCCCCAGCATCCGAGGAAAAATGAAAGCGCTCCTCGGAGCAGAAGGGATTCACTGTTTGCAGGGCTTTTTAACGTCCTTATTTAGTCACACAAATACAGCTCAGCTTATTGGAACGTTTTCTTCACTTAATATTTTTTAAAAAGGGTTTACTACCGCAGATTTCTCCTTACATCGCTTAGCGTTACTTTCCAACATCGCCAGGCTTTTTTTTTCCCATCCGCTTTTTATTGAGGTAAAATTTAAATACCGTGGAAAGGATTGATCTTTTAGTGTGTGATTTGATGAGTTTTGCTAAACGTAAACAGCTGTGTAAGCACCACCCAATCGGGATACAGAGTATTTCCATCACTGAGAGTTCCCTCATCCCCTTTCCAGGCGCCCACTGTTAGGCAGCCAACCTCTGCTCTGATTTCCATCACCACACACATAAAGGGGGTAGGTCCTCTCCCAGGTGGGCCTTCTTTCTCTAACCATGCTTTCCAGATCCATCCCTACTGTTGCGTGATCAGGAGTTGGATTTTATTGCTGAAAAGTATTCCATCGAATACTTTGTCTACCCATTCACCCATTGCTGGACATCTGGATTGTTTCCGTTTTTAGCGATTATGAATAAAGTTGTGTGGAAATTAATAAATAGAAACTTCATTAAATTGGAGTCTTGGGGCCCAAAGGCGGAGCTCTCACACCCTACCTTCTAGCAGAGCCCAACAGGAAGAAGACAGACTTCTTCTTGACCAAGAAGCTCAGCCAATGAGAGACTATCACAACTCAGCTAGTGAAACGCTGCTATACCTCTGGACTCCATGTTTACAATGGCCGTCCCAACTTGCTCTTCCTCCCAGAATAGAGTTTCTCCTCCATGCTGCTAGCGACTTGCACCTGGCTCGAGATGGTTTCAGACTTTGAACTGCAATTCTTTCCTGGTCCCCCATAAACCCATTTTTGCTGGAGAAATAACTGACTGTCTGTTTAAGGTCAACAGTTGCTATAAACATTCTTGTACAAGTCTTTTTTGTGGGCATGTTTTATTTCTCTTGGGGAAATATAGATGTGGTATTTCTGGGTCATTCTGGGTATGCTTAACTTTATAAGAAATTGCCAAGCAGTTTTCCAAAAGAAAGCTGGCACATTGTTAGGAACAGAGAGGGTCATGGTGCAATGATAAAACATTCTATTCGCCAAGCTAGAGCAATTTTAAACATGTATGGAGCTAATAAAATAGGCTCACTATTGATGAAGCAAAAATCTACAGAACTACAGAGAAAAAATGATGAATCCGCCGTTATCGTGAGTGATTCAACACACCTCTCTCAGCACTGATTGACCAAACAGACACAATTCAGCAACGATATAAAGAAGATCTCAACAAAAGAATTAACCAACTTGACCGAATGGACATTCAATAATCAGAGAACACATATTTTCCTTGAGCACGTATGGAGGAGTTACAAATGATCACACACTAGGCCATGAAGAAAACTTCAACAAACTGCATAGACTCAAGAAAGTTAGAAATTAAAAGCGAAAAATAAATTTAAAATCCCTGTGTAGTAACTTCTGGGTTTAAGATGAAACTTATGATGGAAAATGTAAATGTCTAAAACCAAAAGATAATGAAGAAGCAAATCAAGACTAGTGGGATTAGGTGCTTTGAAAGGAATTTTGAAAGAAATTTTAAATGCTTATATTAGAAAAGAAGAAAATCTTAAAATTAATATGTGTCCCTCTTAAGAAATTAGAAAAATAATAACTGAGTAAAGTCAAAGAAAATAGAAAGATAGTAAAAGAAAGTACACAAACCAGTGAAATAGAAAGTAAAGATACAATAAGAAAATCGACAAAGTTAAAACTTCATTCTTTGAAAAAATTAAAATAGATAAAACTCTAGCAAGATTGATCAAAAAAAGAAGACACAAACAGTATCATGAATGAGAATACACAAAGGGGACTATATGCGTTACTTATTCCTTTGTAGCAGATTACCCCAAAATGTGCAGCATAAAACAACCACCATTTTATTTGCTCTTGATTCAGTGGGTCAGGAATTTGGGCAGACCTCAGTGGAACAAGTCATCTGTGTTTCATGTCTGTGTTCTCAGCTGGGTTGGCTCAAAGGGCCAGGCACTGGCTGGGATGGGTATTGATCCCCTTTCTAATTCTCTCTTCTCATTCTCCCACTAGAGTGAGAGAATCCACGGCCGTCTCGCTCATCTTTGTGGACCCAGTTGCTGACTATCAAGTGGGGCCATTCTCTCCCTTTGGTTAGGCTTTCCTTCCCCAGCAGATTCTCCATTTGGTCTCTCTTGGACTTCTTTGCCTGGTAGCTGGGTTCCTTCTTGGCATATGTGGAAAGCCTCATAAGACCTCGATTTGGAAGTTCCATATTGGCAGAGGAGAAAAACAAGAGCTGGAGGTAAAGGAACTTGCCCACCTTCTGAAGGAAAGTAGACTGTGAAGAGGGCACTGAGTCTGTGTGCTTGCCTGTGCCATCTTGCACTCTCTCTTATTCAGGATGATGTGTAGTTTTACATGAAGTTTAGATCTCAGGAGTAAATATATAGTGTAGTGTGCACTGATAGAGATTACATACAGGAACTTTGATGGAATTTAGCAGGGTGCTGGAATATATCTTTAAAGTGGTTTTACTGTACCAGAGGACATGATTTTTTTTGCGACTCTGATAAAGAAATATTTTGAATGATTTCTTCTTTTGAAAGACGGCGTGCTCATTACCATTGCCTTGTCACTCTTGCTAATTTTTGTTAGTGTTTCCTTCTAGTCGTTTCTCAAGTATTTCTTTTTGGCTAAATTATTTGTTTATCTATATAAAGCTAAGGGGGTTTGTTTTTCGGTGTGGATTTTTTAGCAGCTCTTCCTAATATGGGAAGGAATTTAATAGTGAATTTTTAAAGTAAAGGCCTAGTGCCCATAGGCACATTTTAATGTGTGAATTCTTTATTAAGTATGTCTTATAAATGTTGATGAGGCAGTGTGTTAAAATAGTCATTTATTTTTAACTAACCTAATTTTTGTTAGAAAAGGATTGCATCATTAAAAAAATTAAAATAAAAAAGCTTAAAATGAAAATAACAAAGTCTCCCTCCTCTTCCCAGTTTTCTCCTCTTCTCCCTAGGCCCTAACTCATTTCCCAGAAATCACCTCTGTTAATAGTTTTTAGTTTAGTTTTATATCATATTTCTTCAAGTTTTATCAAGTTTATACAGAATCTATTGATATTCCACTCTGAGGGACTAAGAATTTATCATGATTTAACTCCCCTTCCACCTCTGGATTATATTGTTTATATTTTTATTTTCTAGTCATTGCCTTATTTACTCTAAATAGCATATATAAATGTTTAATTCTTGATTTATCAAATTTACTATGGATTCAGTATCCACAATGAAAGGCAAGAACACTACCCTTCTACTCCTCTTCTCTCTAGTTACCTCCCTATTGTTCTCAGTTATGTTAATATTGTCTGAAAAATACTGTGTGATCTTAATTCATGTTTCCCCTTTTCCATTTTTCCATTCAAGCAGTAACATGCTGTGAATTTTATTGCCTCAGGAGAGGCACAGGGCAGGGAGGAGGGCAGAGTTAGCCAGTCAAATGTTTGCCTGTTTTACTTGTCCACACACCTGAGCTCAGCGAGGAGCACACGACGTTCAGGAGGACGCAGGGGCCCTGGAGGAGCAGGGGCAGGAGAGGCTCCCCCGTCGGAGGTCCGCGAGGGCCGGAGCGGTGCTGAGAAGCTACGTGGGAAACAAACACTGCTCCATGGTGGAGCCCTAGGAGGGGCAAACCTCAGAAAAGGTAGTGGTGTCAGCTATTTGGGGAAAGCAGGACCCTAGCACAGGGTTCCAACCTCAGCTGAGACTCCCATGCCGCGCGTGGAGCCCCAAAGGAGCAGAGATCTGCTGCGCTGCAAAGAGTCATTCATGGAGGCTCCCGGTTACCCGGGTGTGCAGATCACTGAAGCCTGGGGGGCGCCCTTCTCTCTGAATATTTGGCAACTGCATACCTTGGTGGGACCCCAGGAGGGCAGAGAAAGCCCAGGAATGTCTGTGGTTACATTTCCCATCAAGCAGGTCTTATGAGAGAGGTAGAGGGAGAAAGAGAATATTTCCCAGAGGTGGAAATTAAACTGAAATGTAGAAAATAAAGTGATATTTCTTATACACTTGAATTTGTTGGCTGAGATACCCTGCCACGTAATCTTTAAATTGCCAAGATTTATGAGATTTACTTGCTGTTCTGTAATATAATTATTAAATCTTCTGTGCTTTTGACATTGTTTGACACCCAAAAGTGAAAACCAATACACGGCATGTACAATATTAAGATTACATAAGTATTATTCACCGCAAACCAAACATTGCGATTGAACTAATTTAGAAGGAAACTGAAGGCTACGACATTAAAAGTTTGCTGCTTAAATTTTTCTTTTATTTTTTCTGGTTGTACTTAGTTGCCACCATTATGTACAATCTGATGTCTTGGTTTCCCATTTTTGGCCTGAAGAACTTCAAGTAATTGTTTTCTCGTGGGGACACTGAATGGTAACTTTTTAATTTCCAGATGTCTTCATTTTATCCTGATGCTTAATTAACAATAAGGCTAAATTCAAAAAGTCTTTCCCTAGACCTTTGAAGACATTACTGCACTTTCTTCTATTTTCTTACTTTTGTCTACTTGCTCTAAAATAGATCGAGAGAGGTGAACTGAAGGCTCCATCTCTAGTGGGTTTCTATTTCTCCTTGCATCTCCTACAGTTGTTGCTTGATCGATATTGATGCTATGTTATTTGGTGCAGAGATTTTATACCTTCATTGCAAATTCCCCCTTTAATATTATAAAGTATCTTGTTTTAATGCTTTTTTGGGTCTAAATTCTGACATTACTACAAGTCTGGCTTTGGTTTTTCTCTCAGGCCCAAATACTCTCACGAGGAAGCATCTTGAGGGAACTCCACTGATGGTTGCTCCACAGCCAGCTCCTCCCTTTGAATCCGCTGATGCTGAGCCTAGAGCTTATCTGAGGCTTCCTAGAAAGAACCTGGCTTGGCTTTGGTGTCCTGAGATGCAATTTCTTCTCTTTTTATTTTTACAGGAAATTTCAACCCATTTGCTTTCTATTTTCCAGGTAGTCCTCAAAATTTCTGGCACACTGACGAGACTGTAATCGTTTTCTACAGATATAGTTCTGTGATTTTGAAAAGTATCTGTGTTGGAATTTCAGTGGGAGATGAGAGAGTGGGGATTAATCATGTGTCACAGCGTACATCTTGACCTGGAATCTTTCCTGCAAGAGATTCTCAATTGTAAGCTCCACATTTATAGAAATAAAACATTGTTCAGTGCCCATCCACTTTCTTCTTCCCTCTCTTCCTCTTCAACATGTATTGCATGTGCACACAAAATCATTTCATTTAACACGTGAATACTTTTCCTTAAGATTCACTAAAACTCTCAGTGCTTGAGTTCTCTTTCCTTCCCATGCTGAAAATGTAAAATACTGGAGAGATCTGTCTGAACAACGTATCTCTAGTGAGCATTCAGAAATTTCACATGGTTTCCTTTGCTGTGCAGAAGCTTTTTAGTCTGATGTAGTCCCACTTGTTCATTTTTTCTTTAGTTTCCCTTGCCCGGACAGACGTGTGACTTGAAAATATGCTGCTAGGACCGACGTCAAAGATCGTACTGCCTATGTTTTCTTCCAGGAGTTTCATGGTTTCAGGTCTTACATTCAAGCCTTTAATCCATTTTGAGTTGATTTTTGCACATGGTGTAAGGGAATGATCTTTCATTCTTTTGCATGTGGCTGTCCAGTTTTCCCAACACCATTTATTGAAGAGACTCTCTTTTCTCCATGGTATGCTCTTGGCTCCCTTGTCGAATATTAGCTGTCCATAAATGTGTGGGCTTATTTCTGGGCTCTCGATTCTGTTCCCTTGATGTGTGTGTCTGTTTTTGTGCCAGTACCATGCTGTTTTGGTTACTGTAGCTTTGTAGTATATTTTGAAATCAGGAAGTGTGATACCTCCAGCCTTGTTCTTTTTTCTCAGGTGTTCTTTGGCTATTCAGGGTCTTTTGTTGTTCCATGTAAATTTTAGGATTCTTTGTTCTATTTCTTTGAAAAATTTTGTTGGAACTTTGATAGGGATTGCATTGAATCTACAGATTGCTTTAAGGAGTATGGACATTTTAATGATGTTGATTCTTCAAATCCAAGAGCATGGAATATCTTTCCATTTCTATGTGTCTTCTTTGGGTTCTTTCATCAATGTTTTATAGTTTTCGGTGTACAGATCTTTCACCTCTTTGGTTAAGTTTATTCCTAGGTATTTTATTCTTTTGATTGCAATTGTAAGTGGGATTGCATTCTTAATTTCTCTTTCTTCTGCTTCATTGTTAGTATGTACAAACGCAACTAATTTTTGTACATTGATTTTGTTTCCTGCGACTTGACTGTATTCCTTTATTGAGAAGATATTTGCAAACCATATACCAGATAAGGGGCTGGTATCCAAAATATACAAAGAACTCATACAGCTCAACAAGAAAACCAACAATCCAATTAAAAAATGGGCAAAAGATCTGAACAGAGATTTCTCTAAAGAAGATACACAGATGGCAAACAGGCATATGAAAATGTTCTCAACATCATTAGTTATCAGGGACATGCAAATCAAAATTACAATGAGGTATCACCTCCCTCTGGTCAGAATGGCTATAATTAACAAGACAGGAAACAACAAATGTTGGAGAGTATGTGGAGAGAAGGGAACCCTTGTACACTGCTGGAGGGAGTGCAAACTGGTGCAGCCACTATGGAAAGCAGTATGGAGTATCCTCAGAAAATTAAGAATAGATCTACCATATGATCCAGCTATTCTGCTGCAGGGTATTTATCCAAAGAACTTGAAAATACAAAAGCATAAAGATGCATGCACCCCTATGTTCATTGCAGCATTATACACAATAGCCAAGACTTGGGAGCAACCTAGGTGCCCATCAAGGGATGAATGGATAAACAAGATGTGGTATTTATACACAATGGAATACTACTCAGCCATAAGAAATGATGAAACATGGCCATTTCTGACAACATGGATGGTCCTTGAGGGTATTCTGCTGAGTGAAATTAGTCAGAGCGAGAAAGTCAAATACCGTATGACCTCACTCATAAGTAGAAGATAAAAGCAATGACAAACAAACACATAGCAATGGAGATTGGATTGGTGGTTGCCATAGGGAAAGGAGGGGAGGGCAAAAGGGGTGATTAGGCTGACATGTGAGGGGATGGACTATAATTAATTTTGGGGTGGTGAACAGGATGTAATCTACACAGAATTCGAAATATATTATGATGTACATCCAAAAGCTATATAATGTTATAATCCAATGTTACTGCAATTAAAATATAAATAAATAAATAAATTTCAGAGTGTATATATATATATATTTTTTTTTTTAGGCAGATTAGCCCTGAGCCAATCCCCCTCTTTTTGCTGAGGAAGACTGGCCCTAAGCTAACATTCATGCCCATCTTCCTCTACTTTATATGTGGGATGCCTCCCGCAGCATGGCTTGCCAAGTGGTGCCTTGTCTGGACCCGGGATCCGAACAGGTGAACCCTGGGCCGCTGAAGTGGAGGGTGCAAACTTAACCACTGTGCCACTGGGTATATTTTAAGAGACATTGCTGTTATGTAGCCATTAGAGAGTGGCATAATTCTGAGGGGAATCACAGCAATTTGTGGTCAGAATACAGAGTAGTATACAGAATACATTATAGTAATAAAAAATATATCAATAAGTTCAAAGTTTTGAATAAATTGCTTGCATGTAACTTTATCCTTATACTTTCTACACATCACCAGGTTCAAGGCATTTTACAGCTAGTGGGTGATAATATTTGCAATAAGTCAGTTTTTTCTTTATATGATAAATACACAAGCAGAGAGTTATATGTTCAATTTAACTATAAAGACATGTGATGTTACTATCTGCCTGATCTTAAATCCTCCTTTTGGAAGATAAATATTTTTTTATTTAATAGAAACATTAGTTCATCTACTTTGTTAGCCCCATCAGCATCTGTATTATCACTTTTCCTTTTGGAAATCGAATGGCTTGAGCCCTTCTCTAAAGGAACCACTTAGCATTGTGCAGACTCACCATGTGGTGCACCTGAAAGCCCAAAACCCATCATCATACAGACTTGTATTGGGCATGTCCAAAAATTTAGACAGACAGCTATCTTGTAGGTAGCAACAGGAAATAAAAGAGCTGCAAGACAGTCATAGTAAAAGGATGCTGGAAACGTTCTAGATCTTGATCTGGGTGATGGTTACACAGGTATATACATATGTAAAAATTCATCAAGATATATATTTAAGATTTGTGCATTTTACTATATGTCTGTTATTCCACAATAAAAAACAATTTGTGAATATAAATGAGAACCAATTTATATAAGCCTCTAAACTTTGCCCAATTATTGAATATAGCAACAGAAATTTTCAGAGGAGTACTAAGTATTAGAAATTTCCCTAAACGGTATGAAACTATTTTATGGTAGTTATTTTAGTTTCCTGCAATAAATTTAAAACATTCTAAAATTTTCAACTTAAGTTAAAACTGTACCATCAACCGCACAACAGTACAATGGATGGATAATCATGGGTATGATCACATTTTGGAACACTGTGCAGCAATGACAAGTAAGGAAGCACAGCGGCACTCATAAACATGGATAAACCTCACAAGTGCAAGGTTGGGTGAAAGAAACAAGTCACAAAGAAGCTATCAAAGGTAGTCAAAAGGAGCTATATCGTTATGCATGCTTACACAGGTGGCAAACCTAAAGAGATGCCAGAGAATGATGAAAAAAGCCAGTCGTTACCCCTCAAGGGAGGGAGGAGGATGCTGATATAGGAAAGAACCACAGATGGCGCTAAGGTACTGGCATCGTTCTGCTATGTTTCTTCACCTGGGGGGTGGTTACACACGGGTTTACTTTAGGATTGCTCTTTAAGTATAAAAGAGCCATACTAACAAGTAAAAATCCAATAATCAGCTATTTCATGGTCCAGAAAGCCCAGGGGTTTACCCTTTGGGAAACTGAAAGTAGTTGCAGGTAGCCGGCATTATGTGTAGAGTTGCCAGATTTAGCAAATAAAAATAAGAAATTACTGCAAATAAAAACACTGGATGCTCAGTTACATGTGAACTCTGATAAACAATGAATAATCTTTTAGATAAGCATACCCCATGTAATATCTGGTCCCATGCAATATCTGGGACATACACGTACTGAAAAATAATGCGCTGTTTATCTGAAATTCACACATTACTGAGCATCCTGTATTTTATCTGGCAACCGTAAATATGTGGCAAGCTGCACAGGCAGAAGCAGTTCTCGGTGGCCCGGTGAGGGGAGTACCCAAAGGAGGGCCAAGGAAAGGGAAGAGAAAGAAGAAGAAAAGTCTTAAATTAGCCTGACCCTAAGCTATTTGAACAATAGAGTAAGTGAATTAGCTGAGTTCATCCACTATTGCAATAGTTCAGGAGTAATGAATTCACACAATGTATCAAATAATTTCTATCAACAAAAAGCAGTATCAGCAAATGTTTAAAAGAGCCATCAGTGTTTCTCCTAAAAATTGTGTCTCTCTCACTACATCAGCCTCTCTTCTGATCACTTGGGATGAAAATATTGTGAAAGATAGCCTTGAGGATGCTCATTCTGTGACTAAGTTTTCTTAATCTGTAGACAGTGATTAGGAGTCAGGTTGCAATGTAGGTTGTTTCATCTTGTTTTTATTCTACAAATATTATCTGACCACCTATCATGTTCCAGGAACCCGTCTTAGACCCAAAAGACAGATAATGAGTGACACAAACATAGTCCCTTCCTGTGGAGCTCAGAGTCTAGGCCCTAGTGGACTATAAAATAGATAGATAGATAGATAGAAAGATAGATAGATAGATAGACAGACAGATAATTACATGCCCTTGGGAAAACATTATCTAGCAATAGTGGATATTTGCTCTTTGCTGCCCAGCATCCCTCTTTCTTTTGGGAAACCATCCAGACTCCATTTTATGTTAATTTGTTTGCCTGGAATTGATCCACAAGCCCATTGCCACGATTGATGATGTTTGATTCAAAGATTGGTATACAATCCAATTAGAACTGATGAACCCTTGAGAGCCAGTAAGTAGAGGCTTCTGGAAAAGGGAAGCATTCCCCCTTGCCTTTGGTAATGGATAGGGGAGCTATCCAGATGATCAGGGCCATCAGGTACACACCCCTAGAGGACACCATTCACATACGCAAAAGATGAAGTCATGACCCAGGAAAAGCATCCTGGTGACATTGCAGAGCCGTGATTCAAGATGAACTGAAACTCCCCCCAGATTTTTCAGTTACATTAAGCCAACAAATCCACCCACTTCTTAGAGCAGGTTGAGTTTCCGTTTTCCGTCATTTGCAGCATAGAGTCCTAACTGATGCAATAAAAGTCTAAGAGGAAAGAAAAGGTTTCTTGCCTGTTCCCAACCTCCAGTTTCATGCCCCGGAGGTAATCACTGTGATGCTGCGTTCAGACATTTGGGTGCACACGTATGTATAACGCATGCCTTTCATGCAAATCGAATTGTATTGTATACATGGTTCCACCACTTGCTCATTCTAAACTTATGTTGTATTGTGGAGATCTTCATTTGTTGATACAGACTATTCGGCAATTGGATATATCATCATCAATTTGATCTGTCTTCCACTGGTGAAAATTTATTTTCTCTTCAATTTTTTACTATGATAAACAATACCTTTATACATATATCTGTGTGCATTCATGCAATTATATCCAAAGGGAAAAAACCCTAGAAATGGAATTGGTCTTTCAAAGGGAATGTAAAAAATGTTGCCTTCCAGAATGATTATACCAATACAGTCTTCTCAAAAACACATGAGAATGTTTCTTCTCCACCATTAGTAACACTGTGTTTTGCCAAATATAAGAAATTTTGCCAATATGATAGTGAAAAGCAGTATTGTTTTCTCAATTTGCATTTGTTTGATGAGTGTATACACACACATAGACACACATGGAGAGAGATTCATATATATTTAGGCTATATATTTTATAAATTCATTAGCTATTTTTCTATAAATTCCCCATTCATATCCTCCACAGATTTTTCTCTTGGGTCATTTATCTTGTCCTTATTGATTTGTCTTTACATATCAGGAAAATAGACCCTTTTCTCATACATGTTCCTTTTTTTTTAAGTATGCTTTTCCTTTTTTTTTGGTGAGCAAGAGTGGCCCTAAGCTAACACCTGTTACCAATTTTCCTGTATTTTTTTTCTCCCCAAAGCCCCAGTTCGTAATTGTATATCCTAGTTCCAAGTCATTCTAGTTCTTCTATGTGGGATGCTACCGCAGCATGGCCTGGTGGGCAGTGTGTAGGTCCACACCCAGGATCCGAACCAGCAAACCCCAGGCTGCCAAAGATGAGCACATGAACTTAACCTCTCGGCCACAGGGCCCACACCCATACATGTTCTGAATATATTTTTCCAAGTTTGTTGTTCACCCTTCAGCATTGCTTTGTTTCTTTATCATTTTTTTAAGTATAACATTTCAAGTGTACAGAAAGCAGGAGAGAATTATATAATAGCACCTATATGTCCACCATCCAGTTTTAAAATGTTACCGTGATTTTGCAATATTTGCTTCACCTTTGTTTTTTAAAGAATAAAATGTTACAGGTACAGCTGAAGCTTCTCTTCCACTCTCACTGATGCCGTTCTTCTCCACGTCTCCCCACAGGTGACCACCACCTCGAAGGTGACGTGCATCATTTGTGGAGACCCTTTGTACACCTGAAAACCCCCTCACATGCACCAAAGGTTTAAATATTTTCCTGTGTCTTTTAGAAGAAAAAAAGACAGCAATAATGAATTGTCTGTGGACAGTTGTTCTCAAGTAAGCCTTCCCGGGATCTGCAAGCATCTTTCCAAGAGAGACCAGGTTCACATCGTTGCAACAGTGAGGCTCGCAAAGTTCCCGTGAGAAGCTGTTCACAAACTGTGCCACCTTCTGACTGATGTTGCTAATAAAGAACAGAGAAGAATCTGCCCGTCAAACTTGCCTCAAAGGAGGTCGTTGAGTTGTGATTGGATATATTATATATTATACAATAATTTATTTTGACCCTAGGAGAGGTTCATTTGAAAAGGGCCATAATACCTCTTTCTGCCCACTTTGGAGCAGATTTTAGCTGGGGTCAAAGCTCTAACGTCTGCCTCTATGAAAGGTTGCAGGCAGGGGGCCTGGGGCGTTCCTATCTGCTCGGGCACATGAAAAATGAAGACATTTCCTGAGGAGGCTGATGGAACCAATGTGCTCATGTCTGAACGTTTTTGCAGAAAGAATTAAAGGACGGTAAAAGAAACTTCTGAATACTCTCTAGTCTTTGGATATTCTGAAACTTCTACCTCATTGCTTATTTTTAAAAGAACCCAAATTGGGCTTGGCCTAAACAAGGGAGTCACCTGTGATTTTGACAACACCTTAAACAATACACTCCCATGGTTTTATACTTTTTCACAGATCTGTTTCTTTAAAAAATGTATATATATAATTTTTTAAAATTATAAAGTTTCTATAAATTGCACCAGACTGTGCATATCATTCTGCAATTCAGCATGGTTATTCACTATGACTTCAAAATTTATCCATGTGGATGCATATAGATTGAGATTATTCCTTTTAACTACCGAATAGTAGTCCCTTTTATGAATATATTTTTCTATTTTAAAATTAATAAACATTTAGATTATTCCTTTTTCCTTTAGTAAAAACAATGCTGCATTGACATATCTCCTTGTGCACGTGTCCAAGGATTTCCCTAGTGTGTCTGTCTACAAGGGAGGCTGTTGGTTTGTGAGTCCTGCACCCTCCTTACTGGCTATTGTAAAGTGTTCTTCAGCGTGGTTGTCTCCTAGAGTTCATACTTTTCCCTAGTAGTAAGTGAGGATTCCTCTTACCCACATCCTTTCTGTCTCTTGTGTGTATCCTCTGTGTTTGGGAGTTGTATGATTTTGATAGTAGTATAATTTATCAAACTATTGCCTTATGGCTCCTGGCCCGTGTGTGTGTGTGTGTGTGTGTGTGTGTGTGTGTGGTGTAGGGTGGTGTGCGTGTGTTTTGTCATGTTTAGAGGTTTTTGGTCACGTTTAGTTTTGGCAGTAAATGGTTACTGCAGCTTAACTTGCAAATATAGTTTTCAGGTTGTTCATTTTGTTTCACAACGATGACATTAAAAGAGAATAGTACTAATAGTCCAGAAATCTGGTAATCCTGCAGCAGGATTCTATCCAGACTGTGCAACACTTTGCCTGCCAGATATTAAGGGAGGCTAACGGTGAGGTTAAATTAAATTCAGAAACCTTCAATTGGGAAACCATGCTAAACACTGTATGTAGTAGCCAGACGTCTTCGTTGAAAGGCTTCTGCTCACTGCCCAGAGCCGGGTTGTCTAATGCAGCATTGATAACTGTATCAGGTCGAGGGCGAAGATTGATCTGGAGGGTTCAGTACTGATGCTCCTTTCTCCCTATCTTCCTTGTCCTACATCTTTTGAATAATGTTCACTTTCTCCTCATTATCAGGTCAAAGTTTCAGGAAAGTCCTAGATGTAACAAAGTTCAGGCTAAAAATTTTTGAAATGTTAAGCTTATGCAAGACATTAAACTTTGTCACGCCATCCCAGCCAAAAATAAACTAAAACTCCAAACCTGTCGCATAACCAGACGTGACATCTGCAGAGCCGGCCTGTAGAAATAAGCAATAAACTACACAGTGAACAAGGAACATAGCAGGTGTGGTCAATCAGGAAGAGCTTTTTGACACAAAATGATGATATTTTTACTTCTGGAACAATCAGAGGTATGTTCTTATTTTATGTGTTCAATCTTTTTTGTAAAACATATTATTTAATAACAGTATAAGATCTAATAATGGTTTATTGCACTATCTGTGGGGGTGAGGGTAGGGCTTACTTTCTTTCACCATCTAAATGTCCCTAAAAGAATCTTTACCTCAACACGTGCATTCCTCCAAATTATGTGTGAAATTTCCTTTGAAGAGAACTCAAATACTTCAGAAAAGTTTGGATCCTACATAAGCAAAGTCATTTTGATTTTCAATTTTCATGATCTTTAGAAGGCGGTAATGTCTTTAAACCCTTTTGGCTAGAGGTGGATTTTTTAATAACGTGAAGAAAACAAGTCTTGACTCAAAGCACGTGGAAAGACATCCGTAGTTTTCAAAGCCTTCTTAGACCATTAGGGTAAAGTCTTCGTAATCCTATTCTCTCCTCAGCAAACTCTAAGGCACTCATGGTTACAATTTGTGTGGCACATCTCATTTCTGTATGACATTTTGGTTACTTAATTATTGGAACTCACCATTCCATAAATCTGCGCTTGCCATTTGCCTTCTGACTCCAATTCCTGCCTCGTGCCTTCCTGCAACACCAGCTCTCAGGTGAGATGGGTCAGCTCAGACCTGAGGAGGGAGTGACGGCTGCTTGAGATGATGGAGATGTTGGATTCAGAGCAGCTGCTTGGGAAGCAGGCAATTGTTCTGAGCAAGAAGGCTCAGTGCTTCAAGGCCGTTACTCTCAGCCCAGGAATAAAATTCTACGGGACACAGTTTAATTGCTTCAAGATTCAATTCATAACCCTTTTTCCTGCATCCTGTCATTATTAGGCCATTATTTTTTTGTCCCTTTTATTACATTCCAACAGATCCAGGCAAATATTTGCAAATATTTTTAGAGATGAAGCTACATGTGACTCTTCACTCAAGTGCTGAGTGACTACTATCATAGGCTACAACCAGTAAGCAGTGAAGCCTAGACAAAGGTCCGGATACGAAGGGTAATAATTAGTATATTCATCTCTCTTGTTTGTAGTTCCCACAGATACTAAGTGGTTAATTTATTAGCTTAAGAAAGATACTTCACTGTATCATAATTGTCAAGGAGTGAAAATATTGCCTAAAAGCATTGGCCGAGCTGTGCCTCTGCTGTGAAATCTTTTATGTAGGAAACGTTAACGTGTCATCATATGCCGATAGGAACCAAGGCCTTTGAGGAAGGTATAAGAAATTAAAGACCAAAATCATTTAATTTGAGAATAGATGCATTAACAAGATCAAATACAAGTTACTTGTCTTTTGTTTCAGATACTACCCTGAGAAAATTTTCCTCAGCACATATTGACTATATTTTGAAGGAAAAGGAGCATAATATAACCTTTGAGTCCTGAGAAGAGCAATTGCAATCAATGGACTTAATGTCTTAAATGGCTTTTATTATCATCATTGGTGGTATATAGAAAAAGGTTAATAAAGCCTCTTTCACAGCTGGAACTTACAAATTAATCCTGTTCAGCAGCATTCTCTCTCTGTGCTCACTAATCAGCTCATGCAGCTGGTGGCTGACGGTCATCTCTTCCTAATTAGAGGAGCACGTGCTGCAGAGCCATCATTCTGAATGAGAGCCATGGTGTTTACTCTGTTTCCCTCACCCTTCCTGCTTCATTCACCGTTAAGCAACCCGTGACAATGACACAGGTTGTCACACAGAGTATGAGGAGATGGAATCACAACATTTGGAGGTAGATTGCTTGGATTTGAGTCTAGGCCTTCAACTAGCTGTGTGACCTCAGGCACGTTACCTAATCTCTCTGAGCCTCGGATTCTCCATCTGTAAACAGTCGTTCCAGTTGCTTCCTAAGTTCTGATGATTAAATGAGATAATACATGGAAAAGCACTACGCAAATATCTTTTTACATTTTTAATTGTTGAAAATTTCAAACCTATTCTAAGGTTGAGAGAAGACAGTTGTACCCTCATGTGCCCATCACCCAGCTTCAACAATCATCCATTCACGGTCAGTGATGTTCATCTATACTCCAACCAGTACTCTCTCTTGCCCCCAAAGGAATCTTATACAGCAAGTTCCAGATGTCATATCATCCCCATGCTTACATATTTTAGTGTGTATCTCTAAAAGGTAAAGTCTCTTTTTTAAAAGCCTAACTATAAAGCCATTATGCTACTTAAAAATTTTAACACATACCTAGTCAGTGGCCATTTCCCAGTTGTCTCATAAAATCTTTTTAGAATTATTTTGTTTGACTCAGGATTTAAATAAGGTCTACACATAGCATTTGACTGACCTGTCTCTTTAGTCTGATCTATAACTGCACTGTTCAACATGGCAGCTACTAGCCACATGTATCCATTTAAATTTAAACACAAATTAATTCAAATTAAATAAAATTAAAAATTCAGTTCCTCCATTGCAACAGCCACATTTCAAGTGCCAAATAGTCGCATGGATAGTGCAGATACGGAACATTTCCACGATTGCACAAAGTGTTATAGGACAGTGCTGATCTACAAGTCTCTCTTCCCTCTCTGTTTCATCCATTTTGATTGTCAAAAAAAACCCAAGTCATTTATGTCATGGAATTTCCCACATTCTGGAGTTTTCTGATTGAATCCCCATGGTGCCATTTAACATGTTCCTTGGCCCTCTGTATATAATTGATGGTTACAGCTAGAGGCTGAAAAGCTGTTTGTCTGTTTCATGAGCTCAAGTCCTACCATGTGACCTTAAGCAGGTAACTTGACCCCTCTAAACGTCCATTCCCTCACATATAAAACAGGAATAGTAACAGTACCTACACCATTGGGTTGTTATGAATGTTAAAGGAGATAATCTGAAGTGCTTGGCCTGGTGCATGTCTCATGGCATGGATTAAGTATACATTAGTTATTATTTGCATTATTATACTTGTTATTAGGCACTGACTCTCAAATCTTAGTCCATGCATTGGCTGTGTCAAAATCCTCCACAGACATAAACAAAAGCTTTCCAGAGATTCTAATTCAGCGGGCTGTAATGCAGTCTCATTATATTTGTTAAAATAAATCTATCAAATCTTTGTCTAGGATTTACTTTTATTAATTGATTTGCATTCAAGTGATTAGGATGATTACAATAATTATCCAGTGAACTCTTAGAATTTTACTAAGATTCCTCTCTTTGGGTATGCTTGGAAAATCTGTCCCTAAATCAATATTGCAAAGTATATACAAAATATTCACCACAGCACCTTTACAATTAAATATTCATTCCATTTTTATTATTATAGCTTAGCCTAGAGAATTAAGTAAACATGTGTTACTTCACTCCTACACACCATTTAAACGCAGCTAACAGGCTTTCTGAATAAACCAGCCCGCCCCCGGCGGTATCAGGAGTTAGGTTCCGCATATGCTGTCGCCAGGCTGCAGCCGCCTGAGGGGACTCGCCCGGGGCCCCGCCCTCAGAGCTCACACCCGCCGTGCGCTCGCGCCCCAGGGGCCGCCCCCCGACACTCCAGTGCGACTCTGCGTGCACAGGCCAGAGGCTCAGAACCAGCGCCGGGCTGCCCTGCTCGGCCTCCTGGGCGCAGCGGCGTTTGCCCGTGCACGTGCCCTCGCATCGCGCGCTCCGGGGCCGGGCTCCGGGCGGTTCTCGCCGCTGCAGTTCCACCGGGACTTCCGCGCTTCGGCGGCCTGTCTGACGAGCCGCCGCGCCCAGAGAGGTTCAGGTTGGAGCGACACTTGCCAGAGGGCAGCGGTCACGCCAGATCTTCGGCTTCCATTCCGTTTTCGCGCGCTTCTCCCTCTTTGCAAGGTGAGTGGAGCTCGTTTGTGGATGTGTTAGCACAGGATGCGGGAATCCTGTGAAGCGAGTCAATTCGGAGCCCGACGTGAACCAGGTGGGGTGGCAGCGGGAGCGCTCACAGGGTGGAGGCCCGTAGTAAGGACGCCAGTCCTCAGGGGACTCTCGGGCATGAACGGCAGAGGACGGTGTGTGTCTGTGGGGACAGACGGGCAGCGTGTGGCGGGGTGTGTGTGAGAGACGCGAGTGAGCGGTGGGATGCGCCTCCGTGCCGTGGGTGTGGCTGCGAGGCTGTGACAGGTGAGTGGCTGTGCTGGGGTGACGGGGATTTGGTTGCGTGTCCTTCATCTGTGCGGGTGTGATGGCTGTGGCTTTGTGGCGTCACTGTCTGGTGGCTCTGGGCTCCCTGGCGCTTCCTCCTCTTCTCTCCTCACAGCCACTTGGCTGCAAGAGGAAAGTAGGATATTGAGCCCTAAAGGAAGATTTCCAGCCAGGGGGCACCGAGGTTAGTTTGGGAAAGCCTGGAAAGTTCTCTACTTGGGAGCTCTGAGGGGCAGCTACTGTCTCAGAGCCTCGGGGTTCCCAGAGCTCGGACCCCAGGAACGTGCTGTAAACCTATACCCGTAGTCCAGGCTCTGTCGTCTTTTCCATCTGTTTATGTGTATGAGCAGGGCGGGTGTGGACCTGGAGAGTGTCGTGTAAGGGAGTCATTCTGTGCCCCAAGAACAGCCTGGTGCCTGGTGACTTCCTCCTCAGTCCTGCCATCCCCCAAAGAAGAACCTTGGGGAGGGGAAAGAATTGTTTTCATGCAAAAATCAACATTGAGGATAGTTGTTTCTTTCTTTCATAAATTCACTGATTTTAAATTATTGATATAAGAAAAATTTAACAAAACTTTGCAATAATATCTGATTTTTAGTTGTCTTCCCAAAAAGATTTCCAAATACTGATTGAAATACAAGAAAATAAGGAATCGTTTTATTTACCCACATGCCTTTTGTTGCTGCTTCAGGGCACTGAGAGTCTTACTGATGTTCTCACTTTATGAGACGCTTGATCACATCAGCTTCTTTGTGCAGGTTGTGATTCACAAATGTCTCTTTGTTTCTGCTGCATTTCGGCGGGAGGGAAATTTCCTCCTCCTCTTTTCTAGAAACTCTTGATGTATGAATTAAAAATGCATTCTCAAGCAAAAGATCTAATTTTGCCCATTATTTTTGTGAGCATTATCAGAGCAGGGCTGATAAGCACAATTTTACTCTAGGAAGGAGAATCGTTTCTTTTATAATACCCAATTAGGGGACATGCAATGTTCTTCAATAAAAATAGCTAACATATTTATATTTATATGGGATTACAACATATTACTAAGTTTTAATGTAGATCATATTTCTCCAACATATTCATGCTAAGTAAGTGATCTTCGTACTCTTGCCTTTACTGATGAAAAACCCAAGACACTAAAATGTCATGAACTCTAAGAGCAGTTACATTTAGAAAATCTGAGAACAGAATCTATGTCTTAAGTTTCAACTGGATACCATTCCCCGGTTATGAGTGTGTACTTTACACTGGGACCAGTACCATCCTGATTAATAATCCTGTACATGCCATCACACAGTAGAACCAAATTAATTAACCTGTTCCCTGTTAGACTTTTGTGTTTCTAGTTTTTGGCTGTCAAAAACTCTGTATTGAAGATACTCGTACATGCATTTCTTTATCTCAATATTTTCTTAAGAAATGTCTAGAACTAGAATTTGGGGTAAAATAATCAGATTTTTAGTAAATGCTTATCATATGCCAGACCATGCCATCTTAGTATTTGGGGTGATAAAAAGACTCAAATGACACTGTTGATACTCTTATGTTCCTTCTGGTAGGTAAAGTAAACCCTGAATAGGAATAGATGCATTGAAGGCCACTAGGGAGATTCAGATAATGTGACTTGGTGTTTGATAAGGCAGTGATGTCATTCTGACTGCAGCCACCACTGTCGGGTTGCGATCAAACTATGATGACCTATGAGAGCACCATGATGGTAAGGAATTTATGTTGTAAATTTTTACCTTACTTTTTCAGTTGAGATATATACATGATCATAAAATTCCCCCCCCCTTTTTTTTTTTTGGTGAGGTAGTTTGGCCCTGTGCTAACACCTGTGGCTAATCTTCCTCTTTTTGCTTGAGGAAGAGTGGCCCCGAGCTAACATCTGTGCCCGTCTTCCTCTGTTGTGTATGTGGGGTGCCACCACAGCATGGCATGATGAGTGGTGTAGGTCCATGCCTGGGACCCAAACCTGTGAACCCGGGCCACCAAAGCAAAATGTGCTGAACTTGACCACTACGCCACTGGGCCAGCCCCAAATTCACCTTGTAAAAATGTACTCAAAAGAAAACTTTTTACTATATTCACAAGGTTGTACAAATCAGTACCACTATCTAATTCCAAAATATTTGATCACCTTAGTAAGAAACCCTGTCCTTGTCAGCTGTCACTTCCTATCCCTCGTCCTCCCATACTCTGGAAACCACTAACACGTCGTCTGTCTCCATGGATTTGCTGAGTCTTGAAATTCAGTCTACATGGAATCATGCAGTATGTGTCCTTTTATGTCTAGCTCCTTTCACTTAGCCTGAGGTTTTCAAAGTTCGTCCATGTGGTAGATAAGCACATCATTCTTTTACTTTATTTTGGAAAGTATACACGGCATTACA